>NC_140489.1:18455122-19037622 GCF_964271855.1 Acomys minous
CATTCCATCAAGGCTGTCAGTGATAACCCTTAAGTGATCCTGAGATCCTGTAAAGTACTAGGGATTAAAAAATTATTTACTTAAGTATTATTTTCATATGTTGCTAGTTTTTGTAGCTTTGCTTTAATAATTTGTGATTTAAATAATGTGATTTAATAGCACATCACTGTTATGTGCAGCTTTGTGTATATATTTAAATTCACTGAACAGAATCTTTATGAGCTTAGAAAGATATGAAATATATATAGCATTTCAAAATGAAGGTGGGCCATCATCAGTAAATCATTTACTGTAATCAAATTACTTGATATGATGTACCTATTATAAGACACAACTTTATTTAAGAGAACTGTACATTTCGTTACTGAATTTCCTGGCTTTGTAATGTGACTAAACTTTAATATGTACAAAATGATTTTTAAAAAGATAATTTAGGAAACAATACAGCAAGTCATAAGGAGTGTGTAGAGATTTTCAAGAGCTTTATTTTTAAAACTGCATTCTCCTATTGTTAGCTCATAAATTATTGACCGTTTGATATGTAGATTACAGATAGTTATGCCTCAGATCTGAATCTAGAATATATACAGAACAAATATGTCCTATTTACATTCAACTCAGCATTTACTTTTACATTCAGAGTTTTGTTTGCAACAGAAATCATACTTTAGTATTTTGGTAAGTAAAAAATGTTTTTTTTTTTAAAACAGATGATAAATTCATTGAAACAAGGTATATATTCTAGCTTCTGAAGTACTACCAATATATATAAATAAAATTTTGAGTTCTATTATGCAAGATCTAAGTTTTTAATAGTGCCAAGTAATGTTCCCAAGGATCAGATTTCAGTTTGGTATATGAAAGTACAGCAGCTCTTTGTTCTTTCTGAGTTTTAACCTCATGTTTCCATTCCAGTTCTGTTGTCACCTCTGCACTCAAGTCTATTGTGAGAAAATACTTTATCAACACCCTTCCCTTTTGCTGTTTTCCAGACTACATGCTGCTAATGGTGCCAGTTTGAATTCTATTGGAACTAAATGTAGCAACCTTGAATCACATGTTAGTTTGGAATAATTTGTGCTTACAGCTCTAAAACTTTCAAAAGGCTACTGACAGCTCATTTATTAACAATAATCCTACTTTAAAATGCTAATTTTAACTCACAACAGATTATATAATCTGATGCTGTGAAAACTAGGGACCAAAGAAACTAGATGTATGATATGTACGCTCCTCACTTCCGCTTTACTGTCAACCAAAGCCATGTTGTAGCTCCAGTTTTTTTTAACTTCAAAGAAAAAAAAAGCCAAGCAGTACTAGGGAGGAACTTGGGATTTATAAAGAGTTAGAGGTGCAGGCACCCCTACTTTTCCTATTTCAGGCTTTGTATGAGCCCTGAAACCACCTAAGCAATGCTTCTAATTTCACAAGGTTGTTGGCACCGTGTTGCCCTGCACAAAGTTATTGGTCTTTGTGTTTCTGAATACAGGTATGGCATACATGATCAGTTAAAAATTATCTTAAAAGAACTAAGTTCCAAGGTTGCAAAAATAATTACATAACTTGTACATTTATAGCATTGGTTAATTCAAAATATAAAAGAATCATGTATTTATTTACCCTTATTTGTTTGCTTGTTTATGACAGTGTCTCAAGTGGTCCTTTATAGGTGATGTTGACCTTGAACTCCAAGTTCTCTTGCTTCCACCTCCCAAGCGCTGGAAATACAGGCATGTTCCACCACGTATTTCCTCTCATTTTTAACATTGTATCGTGCTTGTCTTTTTTCTTATTTATATGTTCATACATATACACATATCTACATTTAGTACTATATTACTATTTGCATCTAGGGTACCCAGATAGTGGTCAAGCACTCCTCTGGGTATTTAAGACTTGTGAGAATAATACTTAAACTGGCAGGTTTCAAGTCAAGCAAACTTCCCTTCATAAAGGTAGGCATTCATAGCTGCATTCTGTCATAAAATGGAAGTAGTGTGCTGAGCCAAGCAGGCTCTGAAGGTAAAATTACACGAACTGGCCTAAAAATCTCATGTTTCTCTTTTATGCTAAACTGCTGCCTTCTCCCTACTTGTGCCTGTGGTCTCACAGTGAGCCCTTAATGGTTAGTTGATACAGGAATAGAAAAGTTAGGCACAGCTTGTAGTATTTCTGTGTGATGCGCAGGTACGGCACCAAAGAGGGCATTGGCAGCTTTACCACTTCTTCTGAGACCTAGGAGCGGTAGTGAAGGGGTCTTGCGAGTGTGGGGTATGGATCTTGGGAGTAGTGTGTTTGGATGTTTATTTTGCTTGGAAGGAGTAATGATCAGATGGGTGTTTCTACATTAACTTGTAGACTATATAGCCATTAGCCTAGCTAGCTAGCCAGGTTAGATGGAACACCACTAGTGAGAGGAGACTAGGAAGCCTGGTGAGGAGGCTTGTGGTTAGGACTCTTTAAGTGAGAAAAGTCATGATGATGTTTGTGTCATATATCAGTGCCTACCAAAAATTTGAGCTCAACAGAAAAGGATATTAATAATCGAAATAGTGCCGTATGATTCAGGACTAATGGACAAAATGGTTATGGTGAGAAGGAAGGATGGGGATCATACATGGGCTCAGCAACTTGGATTTTTACTCATGGAGGCCACCTGATGTCAAGGATGCATTCTACTTAGAGCAGAGGCCTGCACTGAAGCCTAATACAGCAACATTGTGCAGAGCGGGAAAGAACTGTCTAGTGGGAGTTTGACAACATTGAACTGCTGCTATCATGGGAGGTGCAGCATGTGTTCTTACTGTTTCCCAGTGTCCTTTCCGTTGTGTGGACAGAAAGCCACTTAAGGGAGAAAGGAGTTTATTTCAGCTTACAGTTCAGAGTTACAGTCTATCATTGTGGAAGTCAAGTCAGGAACCTCAAACAGCTAATCTAGTCACATCCAGTCTAGAGCAGAGGGGAGTGGATGCGTACACTGGCTCACTGGCTTTCTTCTGCTCAGCTGGATTTCTCCACTTACAAACAGTTCAGGACCCTGCCTGGGGCATGCTCAAGCACCCTTCTGTTAAGAATCCCAAAAAAGTTAAAAAAAAAAATCACCCTGAGTTAAGGTGTCTCAGTCTTCACTCATTTGTACCACTGTGCTGCCTCTAACGTCACTACTTCTCTTTCATTGATATACTACGTATTTGCTTAGATTCAGGTGGTAGCCAGTTTTATAACTTTTTTGGTGTGTGTGTGTGTGTGTGTGTGTGTGTGTGTGTGTGTGTGTGTGTGTCAGGGGGTGGTGGTGGTGGTCTGTCTCTTTCTTGCCTTATGACTTCAGGTACTAATCATGGTTCGTGTGTGTGTGTGTGTGTTAGTTAAAGATTTTTTTTCTTATTTAAGTCTTAGCTATAGTCCCCTCCTTAAAACTTTGGTTACTTGTCTGTATAGAAGTTTAGTTCCTCATCTAGAACAAATACAACAGCCCTTCGCGATGTTCTGCCGTCATTTGAGAATCAGTATTGGAACTCCAGAACTTCCTTTTTTCACTCCATGTTCTGCTGTAACACCACCATTCACCAGACTTACATGTCTTGCACTTTGCATTGGGACCCAGTTAGTCTGTTTGGGCTATAACAAAATAGCTGGATTAGGTGTTTGTAAACAATATAAGTGTGCTTCTCATAGTTCAGGAAGTTCAAGACCAGAGCACTGACAGAATAGTCGTCTGGTAAGACCTCTGTATCGAAGGCAGCCAGCCCTTCTTGCTGTGTCCTTACATAGGTTCTTTCAAGCTCCTATGTAAGGATGGTTATCTCACTCATGAGGGTGGAGCCCTAATCACTTCTTGAGAGCATTGTCACAATACCATCACTTTGGGGGTTAGATTTCCACATTAATTTTTTCGAAAGGACACAAATAGTCAGCCCAAAGCAGAAGCCAGTAGATTAAAAATGATTGAGAAGGATATTAACTCGCTTAGGTGTATACCAAGGAGTGGTGTAGCTGGCTTTTACTAGATGCTCTTTTAGCTTTTTGAGAACTCTCCCCACCGACTTCCATTGTGGCTGTGCCAGTTTGAAAATCCCATCACAGGATTTCAATGAGTCTTTGAGAGTGGTGATCAGATGTATGCTTTTTGTAGTCTCAGCTTACAAGGCAGTGGCTTTGTGTTTGAACTGAACATTATGATGATTCTTAGATTCACTCTAGTTTGTATTCAGGCCAGACTCTTACTCAAATATATTCAGCTTATTTCAGTAACCTCACCATCTTTCAGCATTGAGTTTTTCTTTGTTTCTAGCTCCATAATATACTATTGCCAGAGTAATTTTTTCCTGAGACATCATTTTCAGCATTGTTAAAAGCTGTTAGTACTTACAGATTTAATTAAAACCAATTAGTTGGACATTCTAGGTATTGAATCAGCTTGTCTCATATGCCTTTTTTTTTAAGTTATAAAAGTTTTCCATCTAATATAGTTAATTAAAATAGCCCTCCTCATCTATTAGGGAAATAATTACTCCTACATAAATACTTTATTCTGGCATCTTTCACACCTATAATTCCTCAGCCATTCCCCAGTCTCTTTTGTGGTACAGAGAGTTGAATCAAAGGCCCTGATGCATGCTAAACAAATAGTCTTACCACTGAACTGTACCTTCAGACCCACCTCAAAGACCTTGCACGGGTCAGACCTAGACCGCCTACATATAAGTAACTGACGAACAGCATGGCCATCATGTGGGTCTCCTAACAATAGGAGTAAGGCCTGGCTCTGACTATGTTGCCTGCCTTGGATCCCTTCCCCCTACCTGGGCTGCTTTGCCTGGCCTCAGTGGGAGAGGAAGCACTCAGCTCTGCTGTAACTTGAGGATGGGTCAGGGTCTCCCTTCTCTGAGGAGAGGAGGAAATGGGGAGCGAGGAGCATGAGGGCAGGGCTGGGATCAGGCTGTGAAGCGATTTAAAAAGAAGAAAATTAAAAAAGAAGTAAAAATAATGCTTTTCTGAGGCCATGTCACATATGCTTTATGCTATATGATTAAGGCACTTGATTTATTTAATGAGTTAATCCTGTATTTGCATGACTGTATGAGAAATATAAATTAATAGGCTAGTTGACCCTGTAACATGTCAAGTATAGGTCAGAAAGGTCATTGATAATATATAGCCCTCATCCACTCTTTGGTTGGTGGTTCAGTCATAGCACTAAATGCCTTCATAAAGAAATTGGAGAGATCTCATACTAGCAATTTAAATGTGCACCTGAAAGCTCTAGAAGAAAAAGAAGCAAACACACCCAAGAGGAGTAGACAGTAGAAAATAATCAAACTCAAGGCTCAAATCAATACTTCAAGCTTTGAAAGCAGTCTCCATATTCATAGCTAAACATGTGAAAGCAACCCACATGTCCACTGACAGATGAATTTATAAACGAATGTAGCACACACACACATATACACATATATATTTACACACAAATACACACACACACATAATGACGTACTATTTAGTTTTAAAAAGGGAGACAATTTTGACACATGCTTTAACATGGATAAAATTTAGGGACTTTATGCTTAGTAAAATAAGCTGGCCGCAATAGGGTATGATCCCATTTAAATAAAGACACCTGGAGTAGCCAAAACCGTAGGCACAGAGAGTCCAGGGTTGACTGTCAGGGACAAGTGGGTTTGAGGAGTAGCTACTTACTGATCATAGAAGTTTCAGTTTCACAAGACAGAAGTGACACAGGTGGTGATGGCTGCACAACATAATGAATACATTTAGTAACAGTGACTGGTGCAATTAAAATGACTAAGGTAGTCAATTTTCTATTACATGGATTTGACAAAAATAAAGATAGAAAAGATAGGCCTGTCATACTTTTTCAAACTGCCTATAGCTGTATTAGTATATATTTGTTAAACACAGAGTGGGCTGAAAAATTGTGATGTAAGGACCTAATTTTCTCTCTTTCTCCATTTCTCTCCCTTGGAGACAGGATTTTACATTGTAGGCTGGGCCAGTTTCAAAATTGCAATCCTTCTGCCTCACCTCCAGGACATACAACATGCCCTGCTTAGGAACTAATTTTTTTGTTGTTGTTGGTTTGTTTTGTTTTGGTCTTTTTGAAACAGGGTTTCTCTGTGTAGCCTTGACTGTTCTGGGCTCTCTTTGTAGACCAGGCTGGCCTTGAACTCAGAGCAATCTGCCTCTCTAGTGCTGGGATTACAGGTGTGCACCACCGAGCCTGGCTGGAACTAATTCTTTTAAACCTATTATGTAATGTAAGATTTTTTCTTTAAGAATTGTTAATAAATCAAACTGTTGTAAAGTGAATCATTTTAGTATTCATTTGAGTTTTGACATTTAAAAAACACATTTGATGTGCTTATGAAGAGATTAGTTAAATTCCATTTCAAAAGTGATTACTGAACCAAAGAGCATATATTTTAAGAAAGTAAAGCTAATCATTAAGTAAAAGATTACGTTTTCACAAAGATGGTGCTGAAAGCAGAGAAGGCAGCTCCTGCCTCTCCCAAAGCCAAAGCCAATGTGAAGGCCTTGAAAGCTAAGAAGGCAAGGCTGAAAGGCGTCCACATCCGTGAAAAGAAGATGCACTTGTCACCAACCTTCTGGTGGTCCAAGACTCTGTCGCTCTGGAGGCAGCCTAAATACCATGAAGGAATGCACCCAGAGAAACAAGCTTGGCCACTACTCCATCATCGAGTTCCCCTGGACCACTGAGTCAACAATGAGAAAAACAGGACAACACACTTGTGTTCATTGTGGATGCCAAGGCCAACAAGCACCAGATCAAACAGGCCGTGAAGAAACTATGACATTGATGTGGCCAAAGTCAGTACCCTGATGAGGCCTGACGGGGAAAAGAAGGCGTGTGTTCGACTGGCTCCTGATGATGGTGCTCTGGATGTTGCCAACAAGATTGGGATCATCTAAACTGAGTCCAGCTGGCTAGTTCTAAATATACACTTCATCATAAAAAAAAAGAAGTAAAAGATTTTCAACATGTTTTAATGAGAAAAATATTTGGTTAGACTTGGCTTGTGAAAGCATTAAAGTTGTTTACACCTTTATTTTCCTAAATAATCATTTAGATTAAGCTCAGTAATGTATTACTGCAAAAAGAAGCTATATATTCAGTGAGCTATGTGGAAGAGAGGCAGAAAGATTGCAAGAGCTAGAGGGGATGGAAGACACCAAGGACACAGTGTCTCACAGACACAGTGGGGCCGGCACACAATAGGAACACACAGAGACTGTGGCAGCACTCCCAGGGCCAACACAGGTTCAAGCCAGACATGGATAGAGGGGAGGATCTGGGAGAAAGGAGGAAGGGAAGCTCTGTTCAGAACTTACTTTAGGAATTTTCAATCAGAAAATTCTATTTATTTTTCTATTTTTAGGCAGGGTCTTACTGAGTAGCCCCAGCTGGCCTGGCATTCATTTTGTAGACCAGGCTGGATTTGAACTTGCAGAGATCCTTCTGCCTCTGTTTCAGTTAATTAGCAATAGAAACAGGCCTTGGCTGTTCTGGACACACTTTGTAGACCAGGCTGGCCTCAAACTCATGGAGCTCTGCCTGCCTCTGCCTCCCAAGTGCTGAAATTAAAGGCATGCATCACCACACCCAGTTTCCAAAACACTAATTTAATCTAGCTTTGCTAGTATTTAAGTGCTCACCTCATGTGGGTACCACATTAGATACCAGCTCTGAACATCTGAATACAGTTCAGATTGTGGTATACTAACTGACTAGCTCCAGTTTAAGTTTTTAATTTGTTGATACACTTTATTTTTTTAATTTGAGTTTCCGTAAGGTTTTGCTTGTGAGAGAAGGAGTTAATTCTTTTAGAGTTTAGGTTCATGTTGTGTTTTGGTGTCATTTTGCTGTTGTAACCAGAAATGACCAAACTCTGATCTTCCAGTCTTTTAAACCCTTAGAAGTCACAAAGGGTTTAACAGAACATCAGTCGCTCTTAGGAATCGAGGCCCACCTGAGCAATAGCTGTGTGTACTTGCAGCATGTCCGTGGAGAGCAAGTCTATAATCTCTGCTGGAGGTGTAGGCTCACAGCCCAAGTGAGGCTTTCTCCTTCCCAACTTCTCTGTCTCATCATAAACTCAGGACCAGTGTGTTTAGGCGTGTGGCTTAGAAGGGAGAGGAAATTAATTAGTGGCCTCCAGTTGTCTTATTCAGGGTTCTGTAATAAACATACCATCAATAGACCAGCTGAGAAAGGCAGCTCACACCTGTCCTCACAGCACCTGAGATGCCCAGGCAGAATTGCTGCAGATCTGAAACTAGCCCGAGTTACATAGTTTTAGGCCAGCCTGAGCTACAGAGTGAGATTCTATCTAAAACCAAAAACTACTCCCAAAAATAACAACAGCAAAGAACTGAGCAAACAGTCATGACTCGGTTCTGGAGGCTAACATGCCCAGATGAGTCTGTCGGCTGCAATCCCTGGGCACTGCTTAGTCAGGCGGCAGAAAGCAGAGCAAGGAAAGAAGCATGTTCTTTCTTGCTTCTCTTTAGAAATTGTTTTTTATTTAACTCTTGACAATTTTATAGATGTAAGTACTGTATTATGAACATATTCTCCTTGTTACCCTCTCTTGTCAAACAAGCAAACAAAATGGTCAAAATGCAGCACCCAGACAACCATATGTGCCTTGTTAAATGCTGTACACACTGAGGGAGAAGAGCAAGAGAACCGTCTGTCTTCTCCAAGAAGTCAGACCATGCTGGAAATTTGAGTCAAAAACCCTCAAAGGGGCAGGTGGCGTGGATCAACAGGTAAAGGTACTTGCTGTCAAGGCCAACAACCTTTTTGGTCACAAGGACCCATGGTAGGAGAGACCTGACTACCAGAAGATGTGCTCCGAGTGCCACACACATGCATAACACACACACGCGTGCGCGCACACACACATGCCAGTGAATAACTAATGTAATTTTAAAAGGCCATGTAGCAGCTGATTTTTTGAACATAGTAACTCCACCTGTTACCTCTAACATGCCGTGCCCCTCATTCATGTACTGGAAAAATGTAAATTTAAGTTTTCTTTCAGAATTTTGCACTTCTTCGTGGGTTACTTACCCCGCTTACTGTGGGGAGAACCAGAAAAGGAGTCCTTCGGAGGCATAATCTGAATAGAGGAAGGAACAGAGGCTGCTGTCCTCGGAAACCTTTCTCAGCCTTTGTGCTGTGGAAAAGGACGAGGCAGTTGGGACTGCCCCAGCAGTGCTGGCTCTGGCACCTCAGCCACAGGCCTGACCTCAGATCTTCTGGGCAACATGACTCGGACTTCATTAAGTCTTGTGACTGTCTCACAAATTAGAAGACAGTTTTGTAGTTGGCAATGTTTATTTCACCTCTGAGGTGAAATAAAATCTATAAATATTTTAAGTCTTATTCTAACAATGTTAGTAATTTATGTGGAAGTTTGTTTGAGTTGTTCTTGAGGCTTGCAATTTAATTAAGTAAAAAAAAAAAAGCTTAATTTTAGACCTTCATGTTCAAAGGCTTTAATTGTAGTGACAAAAACAATAGCATAGAAGTGAGAACTGTTCCGACTCACATGTCTGAGTACATGTTTGTTTCAGAATCTATGTCATTGTAATACAATATTTACTGCTTGCTTAAAAAAAAATCCTGTTCCCTGTCTTAGTTATTGTTCTATTGCTGTAAAGAGACATCACGAACAAGGCAACTCTTATGAAAGAAAGTATTTAAATGGGAATTTACTTATAGATTCCGAGGGTTAGTCCATGATCATCGTAGCTTCAGGCAGGTAGGCATGGTGTGGGAGCAGTCGCTGAGAGCTTTATGTCCTGATCTGCAGGCAGCAGATGGGGCAGGGATGCAGGGTTGGATGGTGGAGGTAGGGGAAGACTAGGCCTGGTACCAGCTTTTGGGACCTCAAAGCCCACACGCAGCTCCACACTTCCTGTAGCAAGGCCAGGCTCCTAATCCTACGCAGACAGCTCTTCAGCTGGGGAGTAAGCGTGCGAGTCTACGACCCTGTGGGAGGCTGTTTTCATTCAGCCTGCCACACACTCCATCCAGAGACCTTAGTCTCGGGGAGCTGGCTGGACCCCTTCACCTGTTACTTACTAGTCCCTTTAAATTTTTTAAATTAAAATAATTTAAAAATTAATTTAATATAAAATGTAAGTTTAGTTGAACCTTGACAATACTAAAATTACTTACTGCCTCAAACTTGTAGCTCTAAAATTTCTTTTTTGAGCCTAATTTTCTTAAAGTTATGGTCTCAAGGTTTTAATTTTTTATAAACACTTAACTTGCACATAGTAAGTGCTGCATAAATTTTGACTCATTCAATCTTCATTACAACTTTATGAGATAGATCTTATTCTATTTTTTGTCATTTTACAGACATTTTGAAAGATTTGTATGTCAAATACCCTTATGCTCACTGTCTAAGTTCTGTATTTGTAATGTTTGGCTTATGACCTGGTTGTTTATATTCAGTTATCAGTCCATCTCACCTTTCTAATGCTTTCAGATTATAGACAGCAATGTGCTATACGGTAGAGTTTTTTTTTTTTTAATTGGTGTTAGTTGTCCCTATCTTTCATTATTGAGAACTGACACACAGAGAAGAATTTGTTGAAGGGTGCGCAGCATTTAGGTGGAGCAAGCATTTCTTCACAACTTCTACAGAAAGCTAATTCACATAATAGCCGTGGTCATTATTATAAAGACCGTCATTCAAATAAATTTTATGAATGCAATATCTCAGCCTTGGAGACAGTATAGTACAGAGTCTGTGAGGTTCTGTGTGAAAGATGCCATTTAACTTTGCTAAAGCCAATTTTCAGTGTTTTCTTCTTCTTCTTCTCCTCCTCCTCCTCCTCCTCCTCCTTCTTCTTCCTTTTTTTAACCAGAGTATCCTGTTCCCCACTTTTTCCAGACGCCCTTTTCCCATGTAACCAGGCAGGACTAGAACGCAGTGGAAAAACTGTGGAGAATGCTCACTTGTAACATACCCTTCCTTGCCTTACTTAGGGCAGAAGCTGTTTTGAAGAGTGTGTATTTAAGTGCACTCCTAGGATTTCAGAGCTGACAAGGATCTTAGCTGTCTCCAGCCAGTGCTCTCACTTCAGGTGGAGGACAGAGCCGGCGTGTGCACATAACTGCCCCCTAGCTCATGCCCACGTTCTTAGTGGCACAAATGGAACCAGAACAGAGCCCAGAATCTGGCCTGGTAGTTGCACACTTAGTGTTTGTTATATAAATAAATACCTGTAAATCTGTACAGTTTTCACTATAAATCCACCTATATATTATAACTTGTTTTAGACTTTATGTTGCTTTAGCCTGTAATATAAATAATGTCTAATCACTGAATTTTTTAAGAAAAGTTTTCCTTTTTTCTTTGTTGTTTTTGAGATAGGGTTTCTCTGTGTATCTCTGTCTGTCCTGGAACTGGCTCTTTAGACCAAGCTGGCCTCAAACTCAGAGATTTACCTGCCTTGCCCACCAAATGCTGAGATTACATGCTTGTGCCACCACCACCTCGTGAAAAATTTTATTATAATTAATATTTAAAACACAACTATATAATTTAACAAGTAATTATATAGAAAAACCCCAGGGGTTAAGAAACAAAACTTTGCCCATACCCCCAAAAGCTTTTACAGAGCCTTCTTATTGCTGACCCCTTTAATTTTTTTTCTTTCTTTGTTCTTTCTCTTTAGCCAACTTAACAGGACATGCAGAGAAGGTGGGAATTGAAAATTTTGAGCTGCTGAAGGTCCTAGGAACTGGAGGTAATTCTCAGATTTATTACTCTCTTTTAAAGACTAAAAAGTACTTGTTATTCTGTGACATAGGGTTGGTAACCTTCACTCAGAAGTCACTGACAATTCTAAGAGCATGAAGAATCCGGTAAGAGAGCTCAGGAACCCCTTTGCCAGGCTCAGTCCCAGCGCTTGAGATGCCGGGGTCAGCACTAGCAAGAGTTCCAGGCTAGCAGCCTGGCTACCAGGCAAGCCCTTATTCCATAAACAGCCCAACAGCAACAGAAGCCTTTTAAATCTGATGTTGGGAATGCAAATTAGTCTTTAGAAGTCACTGGTGTATATCGAGAGCATAGTATATGCCAGCACCTTATGAAGTGATTTATATTGATTGATTTCCCCCCCCCCTTCTCTTATCAGGCTGTTGTAATTCAGGGCACATTGTGATAATGAACAAGTCAGGATCCTTCATTAACCCAGCACTTAAGAGTCTGCCTAATTGAAGTATAGTTCTATTTATATTCTGTCGTCTATGTAAGATTGAAATGATCTGTATTCATTAACATTTTAGGAAGCTTTTCCAAGTCATAAATTAAAAAAAAAAACAGCCATAGAGGAGAATAATATACAGTGTGCAGTTATATAATAGAAACAGTTATATGTGTCTACATGTATTTAGCATGGAGAAAAATCTCTGGGGTATATTCTCAAACAGTATGATAGTCTCTGGGTCATCTTATATTTTGGGCTTTATTGTTTCCCGAGTACTTGAAAATTCTCACCTCAACTCCTGTAGTTCAGAAGTCAGGCTGGTCTTGTAGGCCTGGCATCTGTGCAGTTCTAAAGGTCCCTACACCCAGAAGAGCCTGTGTGTTGTGTAGTGCTCTGCTGTCACCCTTCTCGAGTTGATTCACAAAGCCACACACATTTGCAGTGGCCCTGCCAGCCTTGTAGCTGGTCCAGTCAGTGTGTGTCTCTCCTGGCTCTGGATGTCCTGCTCTGCACTTACCGCAGCTGTGAGGTCCTAGTCTCATTGTCCTCTACCAAGTCCTATTGAAGAAGCTCTGAGCTCTTAGCAGGTTGTGGGCGCTTCCATGGAAGGAGAAGTGAGGCCTCGGAGGACAGACCATTTTTCTTTTCCATCAAAATTTAGCTTCACAGTCTAAGGAGCATCTGCCTCTTTAGATTTTTTTCAGTTCTGGTAGGAAGTTGCTACTGCCAACTTGTAGGCAGAGAGAAATCTGGGCTTGTCATTGCTCCTCTTGCCCTAGCCTCACACATATGTGTGCATTCTCAGGTACACATTAGCTTTGGGGCGTTCAGTAGCTTTTAGGCCTTGGGTCCTGTCGTACAAGGGTTTGTTTTACAGCCGCCTGTAGTTATTCAGCATACAGTGTAGAGCCAGCTTTGGCAAGCACCAGTGAACAGCCTGATGGTCTATTCCTACCAGCTAAGGCTCGGCCAGAAAGGATCGTATTGTAGTTGTCAGCTTGAGCATTTTCCAGTGCTTGCACACCTTTAGATCATGTATCAAAGTTTATTTTTCAGTAACAGATTTCGCCCCACCTTACTAATCCACAAGAAAGAATGTTTTTGAAATATCAAAATAATGTTGGTTATCCTTACCTTTGTTTTCCTGTTTCACAGGTGGGTTCTAACTGCTCAGAGGGGAAAACAAGTCCAGGCCTGTGGTGACTGGTTCTTTTAAGAACAGTGTTTGCAACATATTGGCAAAAGCTTTTCAGGTCAAGTTCTGCTCAAAGAATGTGTTGCATTTGCATAGTTTCTTTCTTTTTGGTGACAGCTGAATTGAGATACAGTACATGTGCCATGCACTTTACCCATTTAAAGTATGTAGTTAATGCTTTGCGTGTATTGAGAGCTGCACAACCATAGTCACAGTCCATTTCAGAACTTTTAAAATTTAGTCTCAAGAAGAAATCTCGAATCCTTTAGCTGTTACTCTCTAAGGTTACCATCCTCTCTACCCTTAACAACCACCAACTTTTTGTGTTATTGTGGACATTTCCTGTAAGTGGATTCATATAATATGTGAATTTGGGTGACTGGCTCCTTTGATACAGTATAATGTATTTTTTTCTGGGTTAAAGTATGTTGCAGCAGATATTAACTCTTCTTTCCCTTTATGGCCAAATACTTCATTGTGGCTGTACCACATTTTGTTCATCTTTTCATCACAGGATGATTGTGAAGGTTAGATTTACTTGTCAACTTGATAAAACCCATAATCCCCTGGGAGGAGAGTCTCAACAATGCATTATCTGCATGCGGTTGGCCAGTGGGCATGTCTGTTATCCAAAGTTAATGGATGTGGGACGGCCAAGTCCAGGGTGTGTAGCGCCATTCTCTAGCAGGGGTTCCTGAACTGTTTTAAAAGTGGAGAAATTGAAACAAGCAAGCAAAAGCGTGCATCCGTTGCTCTGTGCTTTTGGCCATGGATGTGGTGGGACTAGGTGTTGATCATTCCTACCTTGACTTTTCTCCAATGATAGAATGTAATTGTAAGCTGAAACAGAACCCCCTTTCCCCCAAGTTGCTTTTGTTAGGGTATTTTATCATAGCAGCAGAGTGAAACTGGGACAGTGGCCGTTGGAGTTGTTCCCACTCTTTGTCTGTGAAACATAAACTTGAATGCTGTGAACAGTCATATTCAGTGTTTGCTGTCTACCTAGGTTTCCATTTCTTGTGTATATTCCTAGGAGCAAATTGCCAATTTAAGTAACAACTCTGTTTAACTTCTTGAGAGCTATTAGACTGTTTCCCAGAGTTGTTGCACTATTTATATTCAGTAAATAAGGGTTCCAGTTTTTTTCACATCCTTGTCAACATTTGTTACATAATTTTAATCATCATCCTACTATATGTAAAATCACTTAGGTTAATCTTTAAGGAAAAAAATCCATTAATAGTTGTTGTTGTCTAACAAAGTGGTTAAATTGTATTAGTGCACTTATTTTCCATTTTCAGATGTTTTACAAAAAGTCATGCATAATTTTAAATACTTTTCATAAAGTTTATATAAATTCCCTCCTCAATTTTCTTCAGTTTCAAGTACTCTTTGATGTGACAGTGGTTTTGTATGTTTACTAAAGGTTGGGTTTAACAATTTGTGAGTCAGTAAGAAATCTTAGTCAGAAAAATATTGCAAGTATAATTTTCACTTTTTGTGCGTGTTGTTTGGAGAGTTTGTAGCATCATCGTGTTTTGAAGAGCTCTCCCACCAGAGCCACCAGGACCTCTCCCACAGTGGGAAGAAGGGAAAACTGGACATTGCCTGCCACAGAATATATTTTCTAGCCTAATTACATAGCCTAATGCCTACTTGTGTCACTCACAACCAAGGAGACTCTCACATGGAAGCTTCTTTGAACTCTGATGTCCTGTGGCCTTGGTCTGCTCGTGTGTACTTTATGTTTAGCTGCTCATTTGCTGACACCTAGACCCCAGCCTTGTGTTCTTGGCATCCAGGGCAAACCCAGTGCGGCCATCTTTAAATGGAAGGCACAGACCGATGCTGGGGCAGCATAAGGTTACAGGAATTCAGTACCCTTGGTACATTTTCTCCCATTAGAATTAATTGCTATTTCGGAAAAATGTGCTCTGGATAAATAACCTCCTCCCTCATCATTGCCTTTATTTTATTGGTAGGAAAACTAAGATATTTCATAAGTAAAGCCCACAATATAATACCTAATACAAAGATCTTAAAATCAAAATTTTTTTCTAAACTGTCTTTCCTGTCATTATCATCATCATCATCATCATCATCATCATCATCATCATTTGTTCTTTTTGCTGTGTAGCCCTTGATGGCCTGGAACTTTCTGTGTAGACCAGGCTGGCCTGAAACTCATAGATATCCATTTACCACCTCTCTGAGAACTGAGATTAAAGGCGTACACTACCACATCCAGATCATTTCTCATCTTTAAACAATAAAAATTTATTCCTCGGGGGCTGGGCAGATGGCTCAGAGGTTAAGAGCACTGACTGCTCTTCCAGAGGTCCTGAAGTTCAATTCCCAGCAACTACATGGTGGCACAGAACCATCTATAATGTGATATGATGCCCTCTTCTGGCCTGCAAGTGTACATGAAGGCAGGGCACTGTATACATCATAATAAATAAATCTTTTTAAAAAATTTATTCCTCTTTAATATCAATTTTAAAATACCATTATTAAAATACTGAGACATCACTAAAACTGCTAGATTTCTTACCTCTTTGCATTTATTACCTATTACCTCATGAGTACTCTAAGGTTGATATATAGCTACACATGTTTAAAAAATAATAACTAAAGTAGATTTCTGTTTAGGAAACATAAAAGTGAATGCTGTTTGGTATTGAACTGAGCGTTATATCTTGATTTTCACTCTGCACTGTTCATCACAAGGAAATGTCATTCTTCCATAAAAGCCATCTCAGGCCCTGTCCATCACTTGTACTCGTGCTTTCCTGTTGCAGACATTATGTGGGGGAGGAAGGGTTTATTTTCCTACTCATGGATCAGGAGATAGGGAGCCAGTGCTTTCCCAGTTGCTAGGTGAGACAATAACCCTCAGGATCCATCCTCCAGGGACTCACGTCTTTCAGCTAGGCCTCATCTTCTAAGGTTCCATAACTTTCCAAAAGAGTGTCATCATGTGGGGACCATGTGGGGGACATTACATATTCAAACCATAGTACCATCTAATCAGGCACCCTCAATTCCTAAGCCCTAAATGGCTAAGAGACTCAGGGATCAACCTCCCAAGCACACTAAGGGGCATGCTACCAAACGCTGAACAGTGAGAACAATGCCAGGAGAGTGTCTTTAGAAAACTGTGAAGCTTATTAAAGCAATACAGCGAGAACCATTTTTTCTTACCTAAATTACAAGATAATTAATTCTTTATAACTTTTAGACTTATGGCAAACCACAGCATTTAAAGAATAAAACAGAGTACTCTACATCGCACTTGACACAGAACACACTGCATTATAACTTTGACAGACACAGGATTCTTAGGTTTCAGGTAAATTTAATTGACCTCATAGTTCATTAGCGCTACTTCAAACAGAGCAACTTAGAGCAAGCAGCATTTACAAATAGTTACTGTGTATAGTTCTTTGGGAAAATATGCTTATTCTTTAACAGCCATGTGGATATCATAAAGATGGAGTGTACATCACTATTTGGTGACATTTCATACCATCCTACATGATTTTTCAATCTTTTTCAGTAGACAAACGCTTTTCAAAAATGTTGGAATTTTCTAAGTACAGCTCATCTCCTGGTATTAATAAAAGCTGGAATGAACCATCAGCAGTTAAAAATGCGATGGGGAGCTAGCAAGATGGCCTGGTGGGAAACACTTGCTGCCAAATCTGACCCTTAATACACATGTGGAAGGAGAGAACTGGCTTCTGTAGTCGCCTTCTTGACTTTCATGTATGCATCACACACATGCACTAAAGTGTTTGACAGCCATCTTTCAGACCCTTCTCATGCTTGAGCCCCACAAAATCTGTGCAGGCTAGCGAGAGTCAAAGTTTTCCGGTGGCCTTACTTGACTAATTGTGGTGGTGCCAACTAAATTCGTTCCCGTGCTTTCCTCTGCCTCTGATGCAAAAGACCACTTGTAGTTCTCTTTGATAGCGTCAGGGTGGGTGCAGGTGCGGGGGTGCTAGGTGCCAGCTGGGCAGCCTCTCAGGCTGTAGCTGGGCTCAGCAAGGAGCCCCTCACCTTTGAAATGACCATCTGGTTAATATTTTTAAGAGTAATGCCTTGCACATAGTAGCTTTCCAGTAAATACTAGAAGAATGAATATGAGTTTGTTTACATCATATGACAAGACTTCTGTAGTGATCCTTGAATATTTGAAAGCAGACTACTTTGTATTTTGGAGATTAACTTCTGGAAAAGAATTTAGACATTTTTCCATATTAAAGTTTCAGAAATATCAGCCTTTATTATGCTCTTTACTAAAAGGAGATGTTGGCAGCATAACTGACCAGAAGAAGCTGTTGACATAGTGTCACCTCTGCTTTTGTCAATTGAGTTACTGCTCATTTTACTTCTATAGAAGTGTACCAGTTACTCCAAGAGCCAGTTACAAGGAAGAACCTCAGACTGAGGCCATGCTTTATTCCAGGCATGGATAAAGCCATAAGATACTTAAATCAGTGGCAATGTATGACTTCTGGCATCTATTGAACTTTCTCAAACATTCTATGAAGATGAAATACCAGTTTTTGCATTGCATATTACAGCATGTAACAAAACTTGTAAAACTAATTACATTCCTTGATCTGGCAGTTTTATGTATGACAGAATGTTCTAGTTACAGAAGTAGAGATGAAAAGATACTTTGTTTTCTCTTTTGGGTTAGATGACAGCTAAGATGTCCTGAAAACCCCTTTTATTATTAAAATCCGAAATGCTAGATTAAATATATTTTGAAAGCCAGGTCTGCCACTGACTGCCTAGGTTAACTGACAAGAATAAGGAAAATTCTTAGATTCAAAAGAATAAATGGGAACAAGAATATAGAAAATGAAATGAGCTCTCCAAAGTCAGAAATATTCTAGAAAGTCTACAGTAAAGTGAACTAGATTTTAAATGTTGTATGCTTGGTATAAGAAATTGTATCCTCTCCCTGCTATATGTAGTTTGTTTTATACATGTGAAATAAAATACATGTATTTAAAAAATTAATGTAAATAGAATTTGTGGTAGTTTGGTTTAGAAGGTAATTATAATAGATCTTTAGATTTTCTAGTTTGTAGAAATTTGTAATAAAGCAATCTTGTTATCTTTTAAAAAAGATTGTATCCAAGGCATAGAGAGATACAGATGACTGCTCATCAAAAACAAAACAAAACAAAAACAAAAACCAGCTGGCAAAGGGATGTAGAAGAAACTTTGTGGCTCAACATTGGCTTGAGGGTGAGGGGGCAGAGAAGTGCAAGGCTTCTGAGCTGCTCAACTGCAAGCTGGGCACCATACAGGTGTGCAGCTGCAACACTGTATACTGTGTAAGAATTAAAGTCAAACAGCAGTCTAGCTTGTACTAGTGCTTTATAGAAAAAGAAAACATTAATCCTCTTATGAGGACTAAATTCTTAACACATTGCTTTCTGGGTTGGGGAATGAGTGTGTATATGTGTGTGTTTGTGTGTGTGCACAAATGTGTGCCTGTGTATGGAGGCCAGAAGTTGCCATCAGATGTCTTCCTCAGTCATTCCCACCTCTCTTCTGTTCTTTCCTTTCCTGCTTCCTGCTTCCTGCTTCCTGTTTGCAGGCACTTTACAGACTGTGCTATCTCCCAAGCCTTTACCTAGCTATTAAAGGAAGTTCTAAAGGAAGTTATACAGGTTAGGACCATACTGTAAACATTGCAAATATCCAAGAGCAAGGCAGTAGGTTTGAAAGAATGGAAACAACAACATAGACAGATTACTTATTTTAGATTTGAAATAAGATGTAAATGCTTATGTTTATTTCAGTTGGAAAATTGTATAGTCTAGAATGTAATGTTTTGATTAATTTATATGTTGTATAGAGATTTACTCAAGATAATTGTCTAACGTACTTAGTCACCTCACTGACTTATGTACTAAGAATGTGAAAAAAATCTGCTAGCAATATTAAAATATACAGTACATTATTATCTTTAATTGTGGTTTCTGGACAACACAACAGTACAGTACTAAAGCTTATTCTTTCAGGCAGGATATAGTGGTATACAGTTTTAATTCTAGCATTTGGGAAGCAGAGCCCGACAGATCTCGAGTTGGAGACCAGCCTGGTTTCCATAATTAGTTCCAGGACAGCCAGGGTACACAGATAGGACCCTTTCTCAAAAGACAGATAGCAAACAAATAAAAAGTTAACAAAACCAAAGCTTACTCTTTTGGTTGACCTGAAATTGTATCCTTCAATCAACGTCTCAGAGGTTTTTGGTCTTACTGTTAAGAGCAGATGTAGGGTTGGAGAGATGGGTCAGCAGTTAGAGTACTCATTACTCTTTGAGAGGACCCAGGTTCAGTTCCCAGCACCCGCATGGTGGCTTACCACCATCCTAACTACAGTTCCAGAGATGACCTTTTCTGGTTTCCTTGGGCACAGGGCACACACATGGTACGCATACGTACATGCATTCAGGCAAAACACTCAGATACATAAATAAATCTTTTTTTTAACCCACAAAACATGATCTCTGGGTTTGGCATGTGCCTATGATCCTGGCAATAGTTGGTGAGGAGAGGAAGATCACGATAGCCTAGGGTCAGAGAGAAAATAGGAAAGACATGCTAAGAAGAACTACTATGCAGATCTTTATCTCCCGCCTCCCCCCAAAAGGCCATGGGACTGGAGAGATGGGCCAGAAGTTAAGAGTGCTGCTGCTCTTTCAGTGGACCTAAGCTTGGCTCCTAACACCCCATTGGGTATCCCCCCAACTGTTGGTACTCCCAGCTCTAGATTATATCCTCTTCTGGACTCTGTGTCTGTACACACACACACACACACACACACACACACACACACACACACACACACACACATTTTTAAATTACTTAACAAGTAAAAATTTTAAAATTTTAAATTACTTAACAAGTGCTACTATTATAAGTGGAAAAATAATTCAGATTATAAAAACTGGGTTATTAGCTAGTAGGTGAGATAAAGAGAATGAATTGGAAGATAGATTTCAGAAAAAGATGCAGAATATATAATGGGGAAAGTTAACATATATAAAAGTGGAGTTACGGAGCTGGAACGATGGCTCGATGGTTAAGAGCACTAACTGCACTGCCAAAGGACCTGGGGTCAATTCCTAGCATCCATATGGCAGCTCACACCTGTGTAACTCCAGTCCCAGGTGCCCCATTTCCCTCTTCTGGCCTCTGCAGGCACCAACCGTATACATGGTGTACATCCATATACACACAAGCAAAACACTCATGTACAGGGAAAGAAAACAAAACATAATACCATATAAAAAGTGGAATTAAAGCCTAGATGACAAGATGTAACAATTGTCTAGCCAAGAGTTACAGAAGGAGATAACAGACTGAGGAGAGCCCTGTTCAAAGAGATGACAGTTGAGTATTTTGAAATTTGATTAAACATAGATTTTGAGAATTATGAAACACAGCAAATCCTTAACAGACAAGTACAAAGAAGCTCATATGTAAAAAGAGGAGAGAAGTTGGTTGAACATAAGGACATAGAGGTGACACGAAAGCAGTCAGTGAGATACTTTTTGAAAATAAAAAACAATGACTACTTTTTTCTTTTTTCTTTTTTCCCATTAATTCATTCATTTACATCCTGCTGGGAGCTTTCCATCCCTCCTCTCCTCTCAGTCTCTCCCTTTCATTTCCCCTTCTCCCATGCCCCCTCCCTTTATCCTCAGGTAAGGGGCGACCTCCCATGATAACCAACCCGCCTTTGCATATTAAGTTGTAGTATGGCTGGGTGCATCTTCTTCTATTGAGGCTAGACAAGGCCTCCCACTTAGGAAGCAGGCAACAGAGTCAGAGACAGCCGCTAGGAGCTGTTGGGGGTCTCATACGAGGACCAAGATGTATGTCTGTGGTAAGGGTCTCGGTCTGTCCCATGCATGCTTTCTGGTTGGGGGTTCAGTCTCTGTGAGCCCCTATGGGCCCAGGTTAGTTGATTCTGTAGGTTCTCTTGTTCTGTCCTTGACCTGTCTGGGTCCTGCAGTTCTTCCTTCCACTCTTCCACAAGTTTCTCCAAGCTCCACCTACTGTTTGGCTGTGGGTCTCTGCATCAGTTTTCATCAGCTGCTGGGTGAAACCAAGAACCATTATTTTAGCCCAGTCAACAGCAGCTGTAGAAGGAGTATGATAGTAGTCTTTGCAGATTGCACAGGGAAGTGACTGTCAGTCTAGAACTGTATCTGTAGCCAAAGTGTTTTCTAGAAGTGAGGACAAAATAGATTGATAGATATATGTGCGTGCATGTATGCGGTCATGTGATTGTGGGGATGTCTGTATATGTGCTTGTACATGTGAAAGCCAGAGCAGCAATCCACATTGTGTTTTGAGACCGGATCTCTCACTAGCTTGGGACTCACTAAGGAAGACAGGCTGTCTTTCCCATCTGGAGTATGGCAAGCGAGTGGCACCATGGGTTGCTTTTTTATGTAAATTCTGGAGATTGAACTCAGATCCTCATGCTTGTGGCAGCAAACCCTTTACACACTAAGCCATCTTCCCAGCCCAAAGTAGACACTGTCACCATACGGTGTAAATAGACACTGTAAACATACAAATGCTGAACATGTTTTACAGCAACAGGTCCTCACTGGAAAACTTTAAAGGATGAGCTATTAGGAGGAAGAAAAAAGATATCAGGAGAGTTTCTGAGATACAAAAACGATTAAGAGGAAACAAAATATAAACACTATTACTTATGTAAGACTATAATTATAACATCTCTTTTGTATAACTAAATTAAGACAGCTAGAATACTGAACAACATCACATATGATTTCAGAGGTGATGGGAACTCTGGTTCTGAAGTACATTCCATAAAATGAATATAAATCTTCAGAGTATAAATGACCAGACTGTTGGCTGTGTTTGTGCATGTCCTTAGTCCTAGCACTCCAGAGGAAGAGGCAGGTGAGTCTCGGTGAGGCCAGCCTGGTCTACACAGCCAGCTCCAGGACATCTGGGGCTACATAGTATGTTAAAACAAACAAATTGGCAGCAGGCTTACATAAAAAATAAGAATAGAAAATCTGCGTGGTCCTATAACCATTAAAATGATCAGTAAGTAAAAAGCCTTCCACTGGGGAAGTGCTTGGTACAGTTTTAAGAACAAGGTTAACACCTTTAATATCTTAAAGGTAATTCTAAGTTTTATAAACTCAGAAAACAGAAAAAATACTTCCTCCAACTCATTTTCTGAGGATACTAGTACCTTGCTTCATAGAGCGTTCCAGGGCAGTATAAGGAAGAGAAATCAGAAGCTGTTTCACATTGGTGAAAATTGTGTATAGTATTTGCAGAACCAAACCTTTGGCTTCTCTCAACACATCTAGTACTTTGACTCATGTCTCCCCTGCCTTGGAGTATGGTGCTCACGGGCCCTGAGGACAGCTTTCAAGGTGAGGAAGTGGTGTCACTGTCGTGTTGTGCTTCTCCATCCATCTCCATTTCATGTTCCTCTCTCTGCCTTAATGGGTCTATTGTTAGCCATAGGTGCTGCTTTTCTTTCTTTCCGTGACAGCGTGGCTCTTAAGAAAGATGGGTAACTAAGAAATGTCATTGTAGACATTTCTGAATTTAAAATCTAAGTTTTGATGACTAAATGGAGTAGGTGGACACTTTTATTATGAGGATAATAAAATCAATTTTTATTCAAAATTTTACCACTAATCTTTCAATTTTATTACCTTTTAAAAAAAGATAATTTTTTTCAGCACCACTTAGAATAATAGAAGAACTTCATCATATGTCTTTCTGTGTCATGTAAGGCTTTTCTTGGGAAGTAAAACTAAAAACTTTTCTGATAAATTAATTTTTATGTATTCTGAACTAGAAAAATTCTGTTCATCAAGTACCTTATATGTGGCATTGTTGAGTGTTTGAACATAGAAGAGCTGTAATTTTCTTCTTTGCCTGAAGATTGAACCTAGGCCTTTGTGCATGGTAGGCAGGAGCTGCACCCTGGAGCTGCATCACCCTTTTAACTGTTTTGAGACAAGATCTGAGTAAATCATGCGGGCTGGCCTTGAAGTTAGCCTATAACCTAAGGTGACCTTGATCCTGGGATCCACCTAAGTATCAGTGTTGTAGGCCTGCTCTTTAAGACCGGCCCAAGGTTGGTTTCTTTCTTTCCGAGATTCCTTTAGTCTGTCACTAATCTGTTGACTACTTTCACAATCTAGAAACTTTGAAATAAATTAGATTCTTTTTGTTATCTCTTTCTAGTTTCTCATGAAGACTGGAGGTATAGTAGAGTGGTAGAGTGCTGATCAGTTCTCATAGGTTATTTATTAAGCTGGATATTCCATAGTAAAATTGTTCCTAAATTGAAAGAAAAAAAAAAAAGGCCAGGTGTGGTGGTGCATGCCTTTAATCCCAGCACTCGGGAGGCAGAGGCAGGCGGGATCGCTGTAAGTTTGAGGCAAAAAAAGAAAAGAAAAAGGAAATAAAAAAGTTATTTAGGTCTTCCATGTAAGGAGAGATTACTAGGTATTTCATGTAATCGTTTACTTTGTTAGCATTTTTAAGACATTGATTTGAATTTTGCCTTAATAACAGGTCAAATGAAAAGAATACATTCTTTATCTCCTTTTCCCAATTATTTAACAATTGGGATTATGAAGTACAATAAAATCTCAAATAGTGTACTTTAGATAACAGTTACCTTCCAAGATAGACATACAATGAATAATAATATTCTAAGATTGCCTGATGCATTGTAAATGCCATTTGTTCTAGCTGTTGTGGAAGCTGAAGGGAAAAGCACTCATCCTTCTGAAAGAGCTAATGTAGACACTACTAGCTCCTGGGTTTTCTTGTGCCAAGAAATATCAAGTTTTGCTCAATATTGACTTATGAAGTGTAAAAGGAGTCCTGAAACAGGGTCCTGCAGCCACCACAGCATATGGGGTCAAGTTGGCCATTGCCGCTCCATTGTTCACAGGAAGTAAGGCTCCTCTTTCTAAAGTCCAAATTGGATCAAACCAGTCCATTCCTGTTGCTTGCTTGCTTGCTTGGTTGATTGATTCCGTCCATCCATCTATGCATTCATTCATTCATTCATAGGCATTAACTGGGGTGCTGGGGATAGAGTAGGGGCTTTAAAAAAATATATATTACACTTAAAGCTCACAATGAAACAGACATTCATGTAATATAAGGTTTATAAAACTTTGAAAAGAGGCTAAATGTGACAGTCTAGACTTTATCCAGTGAGCAGTACCATCTCTTCCCATCCTCCTCCCTCAGGCTCTCCTTTAAAAAAATTCTTTTTCCTCATGTAGATGATACCATCTAACTACCAACAGATCTTAGCAGTTGTCCTGTGGAAAGAGTGATATATGCACTAGACACTGTCTTTGAGTTGCTCGCCCTAAATTCAGTGAACTACCTACATAACATAGTCTGCAATATGTCTTAATTCAGTGGCCCAAGATTCTGAAAACTCCATCAGGATAGGTCACGAGTGTGTGTGTGTGTGTGTGTGTGTGTGTGTGTGTGTGTGTGTGTGTGTAGGGGTATGCATGTATGTACACATGTATGTGTGGGAGCAGGTATCTGCATGTGGAAGCCAGAGGTTGAAGTTGGGTGTCTTCCATCACTCTCTGGCAGATCTCTTACCGAATGAGCTCACAGGGTCACTGACTGTCTCTGTCCTGCCAGTGCTTGAGGGAGCTTGAGACCAGAACTTAGGTCCTCACTTTACCAGCTGAGCCATATTCCCAGCCCAGCACAGGTATCTAGTTTTCTTTTTTATGCAGAAGAACTTCCATAAACATTTTATTTATTAAATAAAATCTACTTCCATTTTTTCCTGTGCAGTTTGCTACTAGAGTGAGCGATAGATTATACCTGGTAACTTAAAGATACTTGTTTGAGGGTGGTGCCTTTGAGGAGTGGCGAGACAGGGTCTCACTACATAGCTCTGGATGTCCTGGGACTCACTGTGTTCTGGCCTTGAACTCACAAAGATCAACCTGCCTCTGCTTCCCGAGTAGTGGGATTAAAGATGTGCACCGTTATTCCCAGAAAGAAATTGCCTTTTGATGATATGATAGAGGGAAAACTTCAGTTGAGTCATGGAAAAGATTATTTTAAATAGTTTGATAACTTAGTCATCATTTGTCATCTTAGTCTCTTTTTAAATGTTTGGAAAGTATCCCTGTGTTTAAGAGCATATGTTCATTAAATTGTCATTCAAAAACTTATAAATTTGCATTTATGTATACCCACTGTGCTTTATGTTTCAGCGTAAGCCTACAGTGAGTATGTAATTCCTAGGGGTTGTTTATGATGTTTTGTGCTGTATGAAAGGTATTGCCTTCTTGGTATAAAAAACAGTTGTTGTTACTCATGCCATATGAAAGCACAGCAGCTAGAAACAGCCAGGGCGGGGTTGGGATAGCTGGGGTTTATCCTGAGAGTGCTTCAGGAGAACAAGAGTGAGGCAAGTGTGGTGGGTGGGGATGAGCCTAAGCAAGCTCCTGTCTTAGTAGAGTCTAGGTTTAGCATGAGCTCATGGGTAGCTCTGGATGGGAAAAAGGAAGCAGGCTTTCTATGCCCTTGTTATTTGCTGGTTGCAGGCTGCTTGGACAGAGATAAAATAGAAATAGAAAATGGAGGCATGTAAATAGAAAATGGCTTGTGTCAAGTGGGCCGTTAGAATTCAAGGCAGTTGGTGTGTTGTGCACCAAGCTAGGGGAGCAGAACTCATGGTTCACATCTGCATCCTTTGCAAATGCTCATCAATTTGCAGTTGCATAGTAGCAGTTAAGATATTTTGATTATTAAGAATATGTGAATATTATTTATAAATATGCCATCCTTACTTTCTTGTTTCTCATTGAAAGCCTTTTAATAAGATCCTTTGGGAAGCAAATACATGGATAAATTTTTTTCTAACCTAAACTTGGAAAAACTTATCCATGGAAACTATTCCCAAAGGATCTTATTAAAACCCAGAGTAAGACATACTGGCCCCCCCCCCTCTCTCTCTAATCCACCCTCTTCAGTTGGACCAGTACTTTTTGAATTTTCAAATTATTTGGGACCAAGTAAAAGAAATAACACCTTATTTGTGGCTTCAGCAACTAAAGAAAATGTGGTAGCTTCCCCTAGTAACCATTAGCTGCCTATAGATCTTTAGGGAAGGAGTGTGGGAGCCTCATGAACTCCTCTCTTTCTCTAGGGCAGGGTGTTGATGGTCCAATCTTACACAGGTCTTGTTTGGATGATCACATCTGCCATGACTTTCAAGAGTGTGAAGACAATGTGATATCAGGAATTCTGCATTGCACAGTACTTCTTCTGGTTCTTCTATTTTTTCCTATTCCCTCATCCATGGTGTCTCCTGAGTCTGAGAGGGGGTAATATCAATGTTTATTTCTAGCTGAGCATTCAGCTCACTTGCCTTCAGCATTTCAGCACATCGACCAATTGATGGTCTCTGTAGTATTTACAGTACACGGTAAACAAAACAAAATAAAACAAAAAACTTCTCTGACCGTCACTGAAAATAGCACTAAACACGGTTATAGACATAAATATTTAGAAGTCAGTTTGATGTCCATTTAGCAAAGCAGTAACAGGAGCTTCTACTAAGGCCTATGACCTCCCTAGCTATGGGCTTTGACCAAGTTTATAATACCAGATGTGTGGAGTAGGCCTCAAATCTAGTCAGAAATGGTTTGGATGTCCCTGTAACTAACTCGATGCTGTTCTTTCCTGGCAGGTCAGTAGTGTTAGGATGAAGGGCCACAACTAAACAATACTGTTGATGATAGTCCCCACCCCCCGCAGCCAGCCTAGCACTGTCTAACACTAAGAGGGCTGGACAGCAGAGAAAGCTTCCAGCACAACTCCAGCGTGATTTCTTTATGTTCTATGACTAAAGCATGCGCTGTCTTCAGCAGAGGGCCTTAGCATTTAGTTCTGATGGACACCCAACAGTAGTGGCAAGACCCTGTGTTGTTTTGGGGACTTGAAGGGACTTTCAAGATTTTTTTTAGTATCACCTATAGCAAGAAGTAGGTACATTTTTGTGTTGTAACTCAGTATTAGTTTGACGTGTATGTATAAGTACAAAGATAAAACATTTTTTTCACTAATACTTAACACGGTGTTTTTTTATCTTCCAGATCCTCTTCTAGTTTACTTAATCCCCAGACTTCATAGTCTGTGAGTTGTTTCTTACCCTACTGAAAACTAAGAGACAGATATGTTAAATATTTTTCCAACATCATCTAGGCTTCAAATCTCTGTAGTCTGGCACCAGAGCCAGTCCTTCCCTTCTGCACTGCCTCTCCTTCTAGCCTTCCTTCCTTGTGCTTAGATTTATTTACATTGAGGATACATATGCACATATAGGTGTATATATAAGAAAAGCAGATTTTTTTATGAATTGCTTTTTGTATGATTGATCTTATTTTCATTTCTCAGTGCTTTGAAGACCTATTCTATTGATATCTACCCTATGCAATACACAGCCCTGTGTTTATAAAAACACTGGTGGACAGACTTTTAATAAGAACTGAATCTACCAAATGGCTTCTATATAATAAGCATTAAATAATGAGATTAACATCTTTGGCAAAAGAAAAATATTCTTGAAAACCGTGTGTGTGTGTGTGTGTGTGTGTGTGTGTGTGTGTGTGTGTGTGTAAAATATATATATTTATATACATATATACACACACACACTTTATTGAGTGACAGAGTGGATGGAGAGATGTTTCTGCAATTAAGAGCACTGGCTTTTTCAGAGAATCCAAGTTTAATTCTTAGCACCCACATGATGGCTCACAACAATCCAAGGAATCTGATGCCCATTTCTGGCCTCCATGGGTTTTAGTCAACCACACGATACACAGGCATTCTTTGACGCAAAACACCCACCCCCCCACACACAATTTAAAATAGTAATTATAATAAAGTGACAAGAAGGCTGGAAAGACAGCTAGTGGATAAAGGCAGATGCTGCCAAGTTCAAGTTCAATCTTCAGGACCCACATGGTGGAAGGAGAGAACTGACTCTTGCACACACACACATCAAGACATGCACTTACCCCTCCTCCACAAATAATAAATTAAGAAAAAGTACTAAAGTGACAGATTAACCCTCCAAGTACTAAAGTCTTTAATTTTTTAATTTATTTACTTGTGTGTGGTAGTGGGTGGGGAGGTGAACACATGCACTGTTGCGCTTGCGTGCAGGCCATGACCGCCGTTCTCTAAGTCAGAGACAACTTAAAAGGAGTCGCTTTTCTCCTTTACCCTGTGGGCCCCCAGGACTGAACTCCAGTCACCAGGATTGAGAGTAAACACCCTTGCCTGCTGGGGCATCTTGGTGAGCTGACTAAACTAAAACTTTTCTTACAGAACTCAACTGTGATGCTGCAAGGTAATTTTAGAGCCTTTGCTAGGATGGACAGTGGAACTCAGATTTAGCACCAGAATTAAAAGAGACTAGTTTATGACAGTTCATTGTCCTTTCCAAGAGGGAAAGAGTTGGCCAGCTATTGCCCTGTGCTATAGATCTAAATCACAGAATTCTAGGAAACACCCAGTTTCTTAAGTCAAAGTCATCAACAGACACTTTGATAACACTCTGGACGCTCTTTCTTTGATGTTCATTTTTTAATGCACTTAATTTAGCATTGAATTTCTGTGATGTTTGAGTTCCATGAGAAAGTAAATAAAGTCATACCTCATTAATTCTTCTAGTAGTGGAAAGTCAATGAAGTCATCATAGAATTAAATGTAAAAATACAATTATGATCATTTCTATGAAAGAAATGCCTTGGGTTATGAAAGTGTAACATAAGAAGAGATGTGCTTGTCTGGGAGGTCAGAAAAGGACGGAAGCAACGTCTGCAGAAGCCAGTGTCCAGCTGGGAAGTATGGGAGAGATGCGTGAGCCAGCTAACTCAAAACTTCGGGAGTTTCGCTAAGGATGGTCTGAATTCTAGAACAATAAGAAACGGAGTGTTTTGAATACAAAGAGTTTTTCTTTTTTAAGTTAGATGAGAGCACAAAAGCTGTGTTCATCAGGTTATGGATAACCCAAGTTGAGAAGCTTATCTTGAAAGACTGATGTGCTTGGTCCTGTTAAAGGCCCTAATAATGCAGAGTGAGGAGAGGGTTCCGTCTCAGCAGCAGTGTGACCCCTCAGCTAGTAAACGGCTCTTGCCGGACACAGTTGAGATTTGCAGTTAGTCAAGAAGCTAGAATCATTAAAAAGGATAGTTCTATGCATTTCTTGGAACACTATTTTTTCATGCAAAATGTACCCATATATATTCATTGCCAGAGTGTAGCCGTAGGCATATGATTTTGAGAACTGGCTCATAATGGTTTAATTGGCTAAAAAGTCACCCTTGTAGTGTTTCATCAAAAAGTAACAGTTTCATATTCTTTCAAGTGGAATGAAAACTAGACCTATTTGAAGTAATCTGACTACAGAGGCATCTTGGATTTAATTTTTTACTGGCCTTTCAGTTGTTTCACCCACAACTAATATTTTAGAAGTTTCTTTTTCTTAAGTGTCTTACTTTAACCTCTTCAGAACAGTCAGCCTCATTTTTCTTATAGTCACTTTCTGTGGCTTATGTAATGTTTAATGATAGTGTACTACAGAGCAGCGTATACAAAAAGCATAACCCTGCAGGGCAGCAAGCAGCAGCGGCAGGTGGGCAGCGTGAGAGGGAACAGGCACAGGTGCTGACGATGCGGGCACACTTAGAGAAACAATGCCAGTCCTGGGAATTCTAAGTGCAAGTTGCTTAGAATTTCTGATGTTAAAAAAAAGAAGTAGTTTGATATGAACTTAAATAATAAGAGCTTTGTACAATGTATAGTTTTAAAGAGCATTAGTAAAATTGAGTGACAGGGAGTGGTGTCAGGGAGTTTGTAGCATTGAAATCGCAGTGAGAGCAGCATGCCCGGGTGCGTGACTTAAGGATACACATAAACCAGAGGCATTCTGAACAATGACCCCTAACCTCTTATGACCTGGGATGCTTCACTCAAAATAATGATATGACCAAAAATAAAACGTTTACATACCTTTCATTAATTTTGATTTTTTTTTGTTACTTAGCTTTCTGTAGCTATAATTAAAAGATCTCCAAGAGCAATATAAAGGGAGCACTTTGTTTGTCTCAGTTTTAGAGATTTCTGCTTTGTTGATTCCCTAGTTCTTGGCTAATCTGATTTTGGGCCTGTGGGGGCAGTAAGACCATGATGGTTGGGAGAGCACATGACAGAGGCCACTCACCTCACAGCACACAGAGAGCAAAGCACGAAGAACAGACAGAGGACCAGGCATAATGACCTGCAAACTTCTTCCAGCTCATCCTTACTTCCTCCCAGAAGAGAGCCATCAGTCAGCCATATGAGCCTGTGTAGGGCATTCTATATTCAAAATACAATACTTTGAGAATTTATATATTTATAAGAATATATTTAAACAAATTTAATTGGAATTTAAAATTAAAGATTCCCTGAGCATCCATTTGTTTATTTATCTTGTGTTTGTGTGTGTGTGTGTGTGTGTGTGTGTGTGGTGTTTGCACCTGTGTGTCTTGGTGCATGTGCCCTTCCCTGTGTGCTTGCAGAAGCCACAGGAGAATGTTGGCTGCCCTGCTCTATATCTCTCTGTATTTTATTCCTTTGAGGTACGGTCTTTAACTGAACCTGGGTTACAGATAGCAAATGCTAGTGGTCCTCCTGTCTCTTTCCCTCATAGTGCATGGCCACACCCGGCATTTTTCATGGGTTCTGGGGATTTGAACTGAGGTCTTCATGCTTGTGCAGAAAATACTCTTACCTGCTTGAAGATTTTAATAAGTTTAAATTTTGCAAGTAAAACAAAAATTGAATCAAGAAAATTATGTAAAATTTCCCAGCACTGCAAATACATTTTGAATGTCTTTTCTTTCTTGTTAGGTATAGTGATTTGAGTGATAAATTTCCCCCATAGTCTCAGGCATTTAAATACATGGTTCCCAGTTGGTGGTGCTGTTTGGCTAAGCTTAGGAGTTGTGGCCTTGGTGGATGGCTTTGAGGTTTTAAGGACCCCACCAGTTTTATTTTACTCTCTCTGTTTCCTGTTGACAGTTCAGGATGTGAGCTCTGAGCTTCTCCTCCAGCGGCCATGGCTTCTGTTTGCTTTTGTGCCTCCCCACCATGACAGACTCTTGTCCCTCTGGAACCATACACCAAATAAGCTCTTCTCTAATTTGTTTTGATCATGCTCTTTTAACACACACACACACACACACACACACACACACACACACACACACACAAGACACTAATATACTTGGTTATTTTTGTTCAAACTAAAATGTGGGTTATGTGTTGGCACCATCCCATAAGCTCCAGCTACTTCATGCCCTCATGAGGGACTGTACACTCAAACTGTGAGTCACAGTAAACTCCTGGAGTTGCTTTTGTTGGGTATTTTTCACAACAGTGACAAAAGTAACAGATACACATAGCAATAATGATTTTGGGTTATTTGGCCAGAATACATTGTCATCCTAAGCTATTTTATGCTTGTCTGGAGTAAACTACTGGGGGTTGGGGAAAGGAGACATAGGAAAAGAGTGAAACATTGTTTACAAGGTACCAAAGCACATCAGTGACCACTTCTAATGGCCAGAGGTCTTGAGAAAAGGTCGATCACTTTAAAATTGGCTTAATGAGTAAGGATATTGCATGCTACTGCTTTAAGTATTTTTGAAATTTATCTTAAAGAGAGTAATTTTTTAATATGTCCAGGTGGTGTTGTAGGATCAGCAAAGAATATTAATAACAAGGCTGTTTCTACTCAACATGAAGAACATTTCTACCGCTTAGAGCTGCTCATCAATGAGATAATTAATAGGCTGCCTTGCAAAAGAGTTTGCAAAAGAGTTTTAACTCAAAAGTAGTAGCACTGGGTTCATTGCACGGTTAGACTGCCTACCTACATGTGGTTTCTGTTTAATATCTGGCTTCTTATTTACTTACTGATAAGTTCACCCATTTTAAGGCAATCAGCAGAAGCAAACTAAGACTGCATAGCTAGAAGGCGGGCTGAATTGGCAAGTGTGATCACGAGTGCATGAGCTGTTGTTCTCTATTTGAGTTTCCTCCTCTATAAATTGAGAGAATCATCCAGCCCTCTTAGGAAGAGGTTCTAAGAACTGAAAGAGTTAATGTGTGTAGAATACCTGACAAGGTCTCGGTTTTAGGTGCTTGTATTCTGCATCTGTCACAGGATCCACACACTTTTGTTGCAGACAAAAGGCACGCTAGGAAGAAGGTATTTCTGTGACATAGAAAGGATTCTTACATGCCAGAGACTACATAGATTTCATTGTTTCTAGGACCATAGCTTTCTAGAAATTGGCATCTGGGAGACTCTAAGTTGGTGGTAAGTATGGTGTATGTATGTAAGGAATGTGGAAGCACCAAGACTTGCCTCCTCCCCAGTTTGTACAGCGGCTTCCTTGTTGGAAGATAAAGTATATCTCGTTAGAGTGGTTTCCATGTTGGTTCATTGCTGCTGTACAAAATATGCTGCTCCAGTTTCATTCTTTAAGCTGATTTGTTAGATCCTGAAAGTTGTAATTTTCTTTCTTGATTCACTTCAGCTTTTCTGAGATCTCAACCTATAATTATCACTCATACTTAAGTACAACACCAACTTTTCTGAAGTTTCTCTGTCTTCAGAATATGGTAAACATTTTATAGCACTGGTTTTATTATAATCTAGAAAATCAGGTTCCTAGCATTGAGGAGGAATTTGAGTTTTTGTTCATTTAAAGATAGCGTGGTCCTGGAATTCACTTGTATTTGAATCAGGGCTATACTGGTGCTGCTGGATTTTGTTTTGTTTTGTTTTGCTTTTTTTTCCCCCCTTCTTCCTTCCTCTTGAAACTGGCACCACAATTATCCTGGGAGCTTCTAAGAGGGAGAAAGAGAGTGAGGGAGCAAGGAGGAAACCACAAGATGGAGCCTTTTTCTTGGCCATGAGCCAGAATCCTGGGGATGGACAACTCCTTTGCCAACTGAGGCCATAGACTGGCATGGGGCTGGCTCTTCTCCATACACTTGTTCATTTGTTTATCTTTTCTTCAGATCAGGTATTTTGGCCAGTTCCTTAATTCCTCTGACCTCATTTCCTTATCTCTGAAATAGAGTTACTGAAAGTACTGAAAGTGACTGGCTGTGGGAAGGATTAAATGAGTCGGTGCGTAGAAGGGTGTGTTTAGCTGAGAGCCTGGCATGGGCTGTTCCATCTCAAGGCTTGGAATCTTTCCCTCAGGATTAGTCTAGTCTAGCATTAATCCATGGCCTATCCAGTGTCAGCACGGATCTAGTTTCTAAAGACCTGAACTGAATCCGAGTGGAGAGCCTTTTTTCACAAAGCTGTCTTACTCTAGTAAGTAGATGATAACACAATTATGGGCTAAATACAGGGAGCTTGAGCAGTGATCTGCATCAAAACTGAGCCCAACTCAAAGTGGTCTGATTAAAGCATTTAACTCCTGAAAAGGAACTGAGCATAACCATTCCAAGACACGTTTTGTTTCAAAGCCCTCTTTGTTTTCCTCCTTTCCTGAGCTCTCTTCCTCCATCTCTTCCTGCTCCTTCCTCTTCCCACCTCCTTATCCTCCATGGGGAAGTACATTCACCGAAGCTGCTCTAGCCACGAGGCTCTAATTCTTTGACTTGGAGCAGCAGTGCCACATACAGGGTTGTGCCTCTCACAGGCTTTACTTAGGAAACACATGATGAGATTGAACCAGAAAACCACCAGTAATTTTTGCCTAGAGGTTTATGGGGTTTCGGTCCACACTGCCTTCAGTCTTGGGTATTTTAATGTCTTTTAAGTGAAAAGATATCCTTTGTTTTATTTAATGTCTGTTTATGTTGCTTTGGTTTTAAAGGAATAAATATAGGGGAATACTTTAAGTGCTTCGTATATTTCTATGTACTAGACTCTTATCAAGAACTGCATTGGAGGACTGGGGAGATGGCCCAATGGTTAGAATGCTTCCCTGGGCAAATGTTAGGGCCAGAATTTGGGTCTTTAGGACCCAAATAAATGTTTGGTTGGCTTTATGACTTGCCTGTAATTTCAAGATTGGAAGGTGGACAGAGGATTCCCAGAACTAGCTGTACTGGTGAGCTCTGGGTTTGATTGAGAGATTCTGCCTCAATGAATAAGATGGAAGAACAATCAAAGATGATTCTGGAAAGGAGCTTCTGACCCTCATGTGCATGTGAACAAGTGTGCTCACACATGCACACACCACACATAAAGATGGAAAAGGGGAGAAAAACAACTCTTGGGGACTAGAAATAATGATAATCACTTGGACTTTTGGACATAAGAAGGCTTAGGTAGAAGGATATAAGGTCAAGGCCAGACTGGGGCACATATTGAGACCTTTCTAAAAAAAAAAAAAAGAAAGAAAGAAAAGAAAAGAAAGAAAGAGGAGGAGGAAAGAAAAAGAAGAGTGAAACCAATAGCAAATACATACCTCAAGGTTTTATCTGATGTCTAAAATGTTCTCCTTGTTCCTGAATTGGACTGTGGTTAGCTGACCATAATAACAGTTAGTTTCTCAGACCTAAAAATATTGAGAGAATAACATTCAGAGTGAAAGCAGAACTTCATCAGCAGTGGCTAGATATGTAAATACTGAGGGCTATGCCTAGAAATATGCTTGGTGAAGGCTGAAGAAATTATCAAAGAACTATTTGAAATAGCACCAAGCAGGATTTTCCCTTGAAAGAGTGTTTGTGTGTGTGTTGGCTGGATACATTAATTTTATTTCCATAAAATTCCACTCTGCCAATGTAGCATTTTAATTTTTCCCTTTTTTTCAACTTATGAGATATATTTTTTCTTTTCTTTTTCAGCTTATGGGAAAGTATTTCTAGTCCGTAAAATAAGTGGTCATGATGCTGGAAAGCTGTATGCCATGAAAGTTTTGAAAAAGGCAACAATAGTTCAAAAGGCTAAAACTACAGAGCATACAAGGACAGAACGACAAGTTCTGGAGCACATTAGACAGTCACCGTTTCTGGTGACATTGCACTATGCTTTCCAGACGGAGACCAAGCTTCACCTCATCTTAGGTAAGTGTCCGTTGTTGTTGTACTTTCTATGAGAATTTTTTTTTTTTTAGGTCTTGAGGCAACATAGTTTGGACTTAGAAGAAATTGTTTTGCTTCTTATTCCTTTGTGGTGGCGTTTCCTGTAGCATCTTGTTCTGTGAGATGCCCAGCATGAAGAAATTTGTACACCTCTCTCCCCCACTCTGTGATTATTCAGTGTGCATCCAAACAGTGTGAGGAATTTGATGGCCCTGATTTGTACTTTAGTTCTCAAGAATGTGCAGGTTTGGGCTGACAGGGGACAGTTACGGATGCCAGCAATGGGGAGACGTAAGGAATTGTATTCCTAGTGACACTTTGCATGTCCTGGCGGGAAACCTGACTATAAGGGGAGTGCCCACTAATCACTGCACCCTCTCGTTCCCTGTAGGTATTTTCTGAATGCATTCCTTTCCCGTTTGGCCCATTGTTTGTGATCCCTGGGAAAGCCCAGCACGTATCACCATAGAAGAAACGGTACCATTTTCTGGTCCCACTAGACAGCACTTCTAGTATTGCACTCTGCCATAGCTGAGAGTTTCCTGTTGCTGTTGGCAGATATGTGCTACAACTTCCTCCTGGAATCAGTGTGAGACGTAGATAAGCTAGAGTGTCTTGTGGAGCTCTGGAAGCAGTGTCAACTTAAGTGTCAACCGTGTGTCCTCCTTATGCTGGGAGTTAGCTGTAATCTCACCATATCTGACCCTCACAGCACCGCGGATCCCCTCTGTGGCTGTGCTGAAGCTGCTGGAAGCTCTGTGTGCTGAACATACATGTCTTGCATAGGCTTGAAAATTGAGGTCGGGACTCTGGTCTGACTCGGTGTAAAGTCTGTTTTGTGTTGGTCAAACAAGATTGCCTCTGTTTGTTGATTAGTAGTAACATAGTTTTTAAATATGTATGTGGAAATTGTATTATATGTTCTTACTGTCTAAATTTTGGAGTTTTTGACATGAAGTTCTCTATTCTGCGCAATGCTTATCATCAACTAAGGATCCTAAATCTTATATGCATTGAAATACAATCCCTCATGTCCTGTCAGAATGCCTGGCAACATCGTCCTCTTCTGTTGTTCCAGTCAGTCAGTACCAACTGGCCCTGTCTTCTGCCTTCTGTGTATGTCTGCTGTTTTAAGTAATTACTTTCATTTGTTTTATTATTTTTTCATATGGTATATTTTGATAATGTTTTCTCTGTCTGTATGGTTTTTCATAAGACCTTTAGTGTTAGTTGTCCCTCCCCATAGTCCCTCTTTTATCCTGCCTACCAGTCTCCTTTCCCATTTAATTCTCCTACTGTATTTTCTCTTTTCTCTCTCTGGACACTAGATTCTATTTCCCCTTCCTTGAGAGGTCCCCCTCTCCCCTAACCTCTGTGGCTATTTAGATTGTAGTATACATCGGAAGCTTAAAAGGTTGTCTTTTGGGGTCATGCTACCTCACTCAGGATGATTATTTTAGTTCCATCCATTTGCCTGCAAATTTAATTTTTCTTAATAACTAAATAATATTCCATTGAGTAAATGTACCACATTTTTTCATTATCCATCAGTTGATCGATATCTAGGCCTTTTCCAGCCTCTAGCCATTATGAGTAGAGCTGGAGTAAACATGGATTAGCAAATACCTCTATAATAGGAGTGGTTTAGCTGGATCTTAAGGTAGGTCTATGCTCACCTTCCTAAGGAACCTCCTCACTATTTGTGTAGTGGCTGTGCCAATTTATACTTCCCTGCAGCCCTCGCCAGCATGTGCCTCCCTCCCTCCCTCCTTACCTCCCTTCCTTCCCTCCTTTTTCTTTTCTTTTTTTGTTTGTTTTTTGTTTTGTTGTTGGTTGTTTTTTTTTTTTTTTTTAATCGTAGACATTCTGATTAGGGTAAGAAGGAATTGCAAAGTAGTTTTACTTTGATTTTTCTGATGGCTAAGGATATTGGCCATTTCTTTAAATGTTTCTTAGCCATTGGTGTATTTGTGTTTTCACCTTTTGAGAACTCTGTGCAATTCTGGACCCCATTTTTTAATTCAGGTTTTGTTGTTGTTGATACTAATATTCCATCAGATATATAACTGGTAATTTTCCTACTTTGTGGGCCCCTGCTCTGAGAAATTGATGGTGTTCTCAGCTTTGTGGGGTCCTGTTTATTACTTGTTGGTCTTAATGCCTGTGTTATCGGTGTCCTGTTCAGAAAATCTTCTCCTGCGCCAATTGAGTTAAGCTTATTCCTCATTTCTCTTTTATTAGATTCAGCATATCTAGTTTTCTGTGGCTGTCCTCATCCATTTGATGTTAGTGTATGTGTGGGTCCTCTTGCATTCTACATGCAGCCATCCAGTTTGGCCAATACCATTTGTTGAAGATGCTGCTTTTCCCCCCAGTGTATATTTTTAACTTGTTTGTAAAAGAAAGTGTCTAGAATTATATCTGAGACTACAGCTTGATTCCACTGGCCAGTGTAGCTATTTTTATGTCAGTACCACACTGCTTTTATTACTATAGCTCTGTAATACAACTTGAAGTCTAGAGTGTTGAACCTAGCAGTTCTTTTCTTATTTAGGATTGGCTTAGATATCCTGTTTTATTGTGTGTGTGTTTGTTTTTCTGTATGTTTTCATATGAATTCGAAGATTATTTTTTCAATTTGGTAAAAATTGTGTTGGAATTCTGATGGGATTACATTGAATTTGTAGATTGTTTTTGGTAGGATGGTCATTTTCACACTACTGATCCTACCAACCCATAAGCATATAAGAGCTTTCCATCTTTTGGTACCTTTTTCTGAAATCTTCAAGTTTTTACTATGTAAGTCTTTTTCTTGTTTGCTAAGGTGTTTTTGTTTGTTTGTTTCTGAAGTTATTGTGAAAGGTATTGTTTCTCAGATTTCTTTCTCAGTCTCTCATTTGTGTATAGGAAAGCAAGTGATTTTTGTGTGTTAATTTTGTGTCCTGCTACTTTGCTGAAAGTATTTATGAGCTATAGAAGTTTGCTGGTGAAATCTTTAGCATCTTTTATGTATAAATTCATATGATCTACATATAAAGATACTTTGACTTTCTTTTCTATTTGTATTCCCCGTGCCCTCCTTCAGTTGTCTTATTGCTGTTGCTAAGACTTTTAAGTGCTTTGAGTTTTCTCTGTTTAAGATAGAGTGCGCTTGCTTCACATGGCCTTGGCTGTTTTGAGGTATGACTCCCGTATCCTTAGTCTGTCCAGGACTTTTGTCACCAAAGTATGCTGGAAATTGTCACGAGGCCTTTTCTGCATGGTGATCATGTGTGTGGGGTTTTGTGTCTGTGTTTTTTGTGTCTTTTAATTTGTTAATGTAGTGGGTTATATTGATTAATTAATGTATGCTTAGCCTAATCTCCAGGATGAAACCAAATTGATCATGGTGGATAATCTTTTTGATGTTCTTGATTTTAGTTTGCAAGTATTTCATTGAGAATTTTTACATCTATGGAATATTGGTCTATAATTTTCTTTTTTGTTAGGTCTTTAATTTTAGTACCGGGGTAACAGTGGCTTTATAAAAACATTAAGAAATGTTGCTTTTGCTTCTGTTTTGCATTAGTCCTTTGAAGGTTTGGTAGAATTCTGCACTGAATTCACCTATCTGTAGCCCTTGACTGGGAAAGTTTTAACTATTGCTTCTACTTTACTAGTGGTTATGAGTCTGTTTAAATTGCTTATACAATGTTGATTTACATTGGTTGTTCATATATATCAAGCAAATTATCCTTTTAAACTTTTTACAAGTTTGCTGATTTGGTGGAATACAGATTTTTATAGCATGTCCTTAATATTCTCTGACTTTCCTCAGTGTCTGTTGTAATGTTCTCCTTTTCATTTCTAGGTTTTACTAATTTGCATCTTTTCTCTTTTTTTTTTTTTTTTTGTTTGTTATTGACTAAGTTTTGTGAATCTTGTTGATTTTTCTCTAAGAATCAACTCTATTTCATTGATTCTTTGTTTTGGCTTTGGTTTTGTTTCTATTTTATTGATTTTTCCCCATATATTTTTCTTAGATATTATTTCTTCTTATTATAGAGCTTTTATATGTGTCATTAAGTTACTAATATGAGAGCTTTTCAGTTTTTTCTGATAGGCACTTATGACTGTGAGCTTGCCTTTTAGAACTGCCTTAATTGTGTCCTATTTGGATATGCTGTGTTTGCATTTTTATTCAATTCTAAAAAGTTTTACATTTCCTTTTAAATTTCTGTTTTGACCTGTTTTCATTCAGTAGTGAGTTGTTCAATTTCCATGAATTTGTATACTTTCTGCTGCTTCTATTGTTGTTGATATCCAGCCTTAATTCATGGTGGTCAGATAGGATGCAGAGCATTATTTCAGTTTTCTTATATCTGTTGAGACTTGCTTTGTATGCTAATATATGGTCAGTTGTGAAGACGGTTCTTTGAGTTGCTGAAAAGAACGTATATTCTTTTTTTTTTTTTTAAAGAACGTATATTCTTTAGTTCTTAGGCCCATTAACTTATGATGTTCTTTAACTTAAATGTTTCTCCATTTAGTTTTACCTGTTTACTGGCAAGTGCCAAGTATTAAAGTCACCCACTATCACTGTGTGTAAAAGTCAATATATAATTTTAACTATAGTAGTGCTTCTTTTATGAACTTGAGTACCCTTGTGTTTGGTGTATAAATGCTTTGAATTGCAATATCCTCTTGATGAATTTTTCCTTTAATGAGTATGTAGGGTCTGTCCATCCCTATCTCTGCTGATTAGTTTTGGCTTTAAGTCTATATTATTAGACATTAAAGTGGCTATACTGCTTGCTTCTTGAGTCCGTTTGCTTGGATTATCTTTTCCACCCCTTTACCCTGATATGATTTCTGTCTTTGATGTTAAGGAGTGTATCTTGGATGCAGCAGAAAGATGAGTCCTGTTTTCTAATCCAACATGGTAGTCTGGGTCTTTTTATTGGAAAATCGAGACCATTAATATAATTATTAATGAGCAGTGTTTATTGATTCCCATTTTGGTTGTCCCCCCTCCTTATTTACTCTTCTGTGATTATTTATTCCTTTTGTCCTCTTGGTTATGTTAATCTCGTCAAACTGAAATTTTTCTTGTACTGCCTTATGTAGAGGGTGGTTGGTGAACAGAAATTACTTACATTTGTTTTTATAGTAAAAAGGTTTTCTTTCTTTATGGCTTGTGATTGATATTTTTGCTGGATATAGTAGTCTGGGCTTGCATCTATGGCTTCATCCAGGCCCTTCTGGCTTTCAGAATTTCTGCTGACAAGTCAGGCTTATTCTAATGGGCCTACTATTACATGTGAGATAGTCTTTTTCCATTGCAACATCAATATTGTTTCTTTCTTCTGTACATTTAGTGTTTTGAGTATTTTTTTGTCCTGGGAATTTCTTTTCTGGTCCTGTCTAGTTGGAGTTCTACATGCTTCTTGTACCTTGAATGGCTGCATGAGCCAAAAGCTGGTAAGAGCCTAGACTCCCCCATCCTGCATGATGATATCGTAGCCTGCCCTTCTCTTTCACTCTGATAACATACTCCCTCCCTTCTCTCTGGATTTTCTCTCCCCACGTTTTTCTTTTTCTTATTTATTGCAACTACTTTCAGGTTTTCTTTTTATGAATTGTGTTTTAAATTTCAAAAGAAGATGGGGATTTGATTAAATTAAATATCCCTGAATCATGTTTGTTTTGTTTTGTTTTGTTATTACTTACTCTCCATTATTTTTAATCTTGGGCAGTGTTCCATAAACAGATACAAATAAAATAAGGAAAACCATGTTTCTTGTACCTGCCCAAGAGTGGAATGTGGACAGGGCAACACTGACATTCCACAATACGTGTCAGTAGATTAGAAAACATGCCATTCTGTTCACATAGATTTACTTGGCATAGTTATTCTTTATCCATGTTGAAAGTCATTTTTTTTTAAATTTTAGTTTAAAAATGAACATTCCAGATATTCTTGAGAAAGGGTTTCTCTGTTCTTGGCTGTCCTGGAACTCACTTTGTAGACCAGGCTGGCCTCAAACTCACAGATATCCATCTGCCTCTGCCTCCTGAGTGCTGGGATTAATGATGTAAACCACCACCACCCAACAAACTTTCTGGAAGTTTAAAACAAGACTTTACATTATACTTTGGTTCAGTTATTGTTTACAGTGCTCTAACTGGTACCAGGGATTTTCCAAATAAGGTGCTATACTTAGTCCCTTTGTTGCTCTCTAAGACACCCTAACAGAATATCATGTGCCAGGTGATTTATTTATGTAGATTTGTTTTCTCAAAGTTTTGGTCGCTACAGGATTCAGGTGTTGGCAGAGTTGGTTTCCTCTGAGGCTTATAGATGGCATGCCTCTTCTTGCCTCTTTATATGGTCATTCCTTCAGGCGTGTGTGCACCCGATGTCTCTTTTTGTATGTAAGTCCTTTTCCTGTAAAGGTACTGAGTCAGTAATCTCATTTAAAATCTAAATATACTCATTCTGAGTTACTTTGGTTTGGGCTTCAAAATATGAGTCTTGGAGATCCTCAGTCAGCCCATTAAAATCCCTAACAGTTTATTGATTTTATTGATGGTTGACTTTAGCTAGTATTTCTGTGAGGTTATAGCAAGAATTTACATGTCTAATAACTTTTTAAGGTCCCAGCTGACCTCTTTATCTAATGAATCAGAAAACACCATAGATCTTTTTAAAAAACACAGAGAGAATGGCACATTTAAAAAATTTGTATTATTAGCCAGATATGTTAGTGCACATTTATAATCCCAACACTCTGAGAGACAGAGGCATCCTAATCTCTTAAATTCATGGGCAGCCTGGTCTACAGAGTCCAGGACAGCCAATGCTACACAGAGAAACCCTGTCTTGAAAAAAGAAATTTCTTTTACTAAAAGGTATCATACACCACATACACATGATATAGAAGAACGTTCTTTTTAACCTCCATACAGTTCTTGACTAAACACTTTAATTCACTGTTTAGTTTGAGGATGGAGAAAGAGCAGTATGCATTTAGTAGTAAGTGCTCCTCAGGTTCTGAATTTTGATCCCCTCCCCCCCCCCCCCCCCCCCCCCCCGCCAACCAGGCAAGCAATATTTGACTATCTTCTCTTATGATGTGGGCAGTGTCAGTGAGCCACTCTGCAATCACAAAGGACGAATATCTAAAGCTCTGGGGCATAGTAATGCTAAGCTAACTGTACATTTGATGCATTTCCAACTTACAGTATTTCAACTTAAAGTGGTTTTATCAGAACAGAACACTATCATAAGTCAAGAAACCATATATATCCCTTTGATGAAATTTAGAATAGCCTACTAAGTTTTTAAAAAGTAAACATATATTATATATTTTTAGGTAATGATGTCTACCTTTTCTGTGGTGGTTTGATTAAGAATGACCTCCATAGGTACTCATATATTTGAATCCTTAGTCATCAGGGAGTGCCAGTATTTGAGAAGGATTAGTTGATGTGGTCTTGTTCAAGTATGTGTAACCTTGCTGGAGAAAGTGTCACTGGGGATGGATTTGAGGTTTCAAAAGCCCAAGCCAGGCCCAGTGTCTGTCTGTCTGTCTGTCTGTCTGTCTGTCTGTCTGTCTGTCTCTGCATCAGGAGGTAACACTCTCAGCTATTGCCCCAGTGCTGGCCTGCATGCTGCCATGCTCCCCACCAAGATGACAATGGACTAGACCTCTAAAACTATAAGCAGATCCCAATTAAATGCTTTCTTTTATAAGAGTTTCCTTGGTTATGATGTCTTTTTGTAGCAATAGAACACTGATTAAGACATTTCTCAATTAAGATATTTTCATTTTATTCAATATACAATTGTTGAATTTATTTATAGCTGCCAAACTAATCACCTTGAATGGAGTAGCTAAACAATGGTTTGTTTTCTTAATGATCTTGGAAACTGGGAAGGGCCTTTCTCTACTGCTGTAGGTTGTTCTCACTGCTGTACTACGGTATGTAGTAGAAGAGCCATGGTAGATATAGTCCCATAGGTGACAGTTGGTGTTGGTGTTGGCTGGGCCACCCTGTTTCTCCCCAGTGTGGCTTCCCATCCTTTAGCACAGCAGGTCAACTTCTTTATATTGGCAATTGGAGAGCAGCACATGAAGACTGCTAAGAGTTTGTAATGCTTGAGGTAGCACAGCTCATCCAGGAACTCGAGCAGTTTTTCTTCCAACACACGATCAGCCTAGATTTATACATTACTGAGGGGAACTGCAAAGAGTTTGTGATCATCTATCAAACAAATATGTGTTCAGACATAACAAATAAAAATGGTTTGTCCATTCCAGGAAAACTTCCTTGTTTATGTCTTCATTATGTCCCTTAACTTATTCTTACTTTTGCTGAATTTCAGTGTTTGGGAAGTTGGATGCAAAGGCTAGATAGATTGACGTTAGACAGTTGGGGCTGGATTTAAAGTACAGCCTTTCTTCATTTGTGACCATCTTGTAAATGTTTGGGTGGGGGTTTTGTTGTGTTGGTGGTTTTTGTTTTTGTTTTTTCAAGACAGAGTTTCTCTGTGTAGCCTTAGCCGTCCTGGACTTACTTGTAGACCAGGCTGGCCTCGAACTCACAGCAATCTGCCTGCCTCTGTCTCCCTGAGTGCTGGGATTGCAGGTGTATGTCACCACACCTGGCTTGGGTGTATTTCTTGACCCTCTGTTCTGTTTGGTTTATTGACTGATGCCAGAGCACCAGACTGTGAGACCTTTATTAAGGCATTACAGTATATTCTAGTATTCAGAAATTGCAGTTCCCCAGCAACCTTGCTTCTTATCAGCAGATAGCCAGAACTTTATGAAGGGATTGTTTGTTTATTTTTCAACATGAGCCTGATAGTAGAATTGTCTTGTTCTAAAGGGGAGAAAAAAATCTTGTTAGTGGGTCTTACTGAGATTTCTTTAAATTGAAAAATTAACTTTGGACAAACTGACATTTTGATGATACTGGTTAGTCCTGTTCAGGAAGATTGTCTGTCCTTATCTGTAGGAATCTACATATGAGATCGTCAAGAATGTTTTAACACTGTCTTTCTACCCATGTGTCTTGGATTAGTATTGAAGTTCCCATTATTTATTGCTATTATAAACATTAGCTACTGTATTTTATTGGTTCTGTATCTGACAGCTTCCATTTTTCTGCATTAATTTTATATCTTTAGATCTTGCTGCCTTGTTCTTTTTCAGCCCCAGGACATGCTGTTCAGTTTCTGTGGCTTCTTTATCTCTTATCTTCCTGATGTTTAATGGAGGGAGATTTATAGCCATCCCTGCTCTTTTTCGGGATGTTTTAGAGATTCAGGTCTAGGTTAACATCAAACCATGGCTCACTGCGGAGTGCTTGACAGGGCTTACTCCAGAGGGACAACATTTGCTTGGTTGCCACAGGCGTCTCCAGATAAGATAATTGTGATGATAGGAGCATCTTACCAGATGCTATCTGTGACATTTGTTTTTAGTAGCCAGTTATGGAATAGACTAGCATTTTTCTAACAGAACTGAGCGTGTATGATTGCTTCCCACAATAAGCCTTAATTATAATTAGCTCTCATTTGTTTATATTCTATCTGCCGTTCTCTGAATCAGTAGGCAGTACTTTTTCTGACCAGTAAAGGGCCAGATGGTAACTATTTTAAGATTTGCAGGCTTTCAAGTCTCTTTGACCATAGATTGTAGTAAACAAATAGATATATAGTACAGTTCCAGCAAAATTTTACTTGGAGGTTTGCTAGGGACTAGATTTGCTCTCTGAGTTATTTGCTGACCCTTGCTCTAAACCCAGATGTTGAAACTATGGTGTGTGTGTGTGTGTGTGTGTGTGTGTGTGTGTGTGTGTGTGTATGTACGTACGTGTATGTGTACACATCTGTGGAAGTCAGGTTGTTGACATTAGGTGTCTTCCATACCTCCACCTTATCTTTTGAGGCAGGGTCTTTTCCTGAACCTGGATCTCATCAGTTAGGCTAGCCTGGGAATTTAAAAGGCCCCTTAGGACTCCCCTGCTTTGGCCTCCCCAACTCTAGAATTACAAGTGTGTGCCTTCATATCTGGCTTCTTATGTGGGTTCTGGAGATTAAAGTCAAGACTTTACACTCACAGAGCAAGCCATTTATTGACTGACTCACATCTCCAGCCCAGTTAAGTCACATTTTTGTTTAAAATGTTGTTCTATAGCATTAATAGCTGTTTAGATTTCTTTATTTTGTCTTGACTATATGACATTATATATATTCTATGAAGTTTTCACCCTTCTTTTTCTTGTAGCTTTCCAAACCTTACAACATGGACAGCGTAATTCCCTTATAAATTTCTCTCTACCTGTGTTCAGATACAAGAAATATAAATTAAAAATTTTTTTTTCATTTTGTTTCCTTTGGTTTTTGGAGTTCATACTATTTCAACAGAAGTTAGACTTCTATATGGAAAATAATCTGCATAAAACAGTTTCTCTTTTAGAAGTCTCTGAAAATGGTGATTTTCACCAACTGATCTTTTACTTTCACAATCAGTCAAGTTAATCAGTGGGATTCATCAGACATTACAGAAGCAAATTACAAGTGTTTTAGAGCATTCTTAACAAATGCTACCTCAGTCTTGTAGACAGTTCTGTCTTCATGTACCATCCTTTTAGTAGGAGTTGAATGTTTAAGACATTAAAGTTCACTGTTGAGTCCTAGTTTCATCCCAGATATTGCAAAGGTGTTGATGCTTGATGAGGTAGTAACAGTGGCTCGTTGTGCATCCCAGTCACCGATACCACAGAACAGACGGAAACCGCTGCCTAACGTTCTTTCTTCTAAGTAAATACAACCAATTCACAAGACTGAGGAGAGGCTTCCTGTGATGGTTTTGATGAGTTGTAAGGTGTCATCGTATGAAGGGGGCTTTGTAGACAAACCTTGAAACAGAAAAGATAGTGTGTGTGACTGGAGAGTGAAAGCAGAAGAGAGGCTTTCCTTGTAGTTTGCCTGCCAGCTCTGCTGCTTGCCCTCTCGCAGTAGGATTGTAGACATTGTGAGCAAGATGCCCTGAAGCAGCTCACTGGCTCCACCTGTGGTTCTTCCATGGTATCTTCTGTGAAAACTGTAGTGGCGGCATTCTGCAGTTGTCTGTAGTACTTAAGGCAGCATCCCGTTCCTCCGCATGTAAATAAAAGCAAATGAACTTGAGAATGGTGGGGAGATTTCTGGGTTCAACATTAGGTGGTGTGTACAAAGGTCATAAAAACCTGTAAATGTGCTACCAAAGAAAGATGTCTGCTCCCTCTCAACAGAGGAAGTTACCTAACTTGCTCCAGTGTAAGGGCTTCTTGCCAGGGATGTTAAGTGTGCCAGGAGAGTACTTGCTTTGGCAGCACATACACTAAATTGAAAGGATAGAGACATTAGCATGGCCTCTGTGCAAGGAGGACACGAAAATTTGTGAAGTGTTACATATTGAGAGAGAGAGAGAGAGAGAGAGAGAGAGAGAGAGAGAGAGGGGAGAACACAAGCGAGTGTACGCCAGCCAGCCAACCAGGAGAAAAAGTTGCAAATGCAACAGAATCTGACTTTTTGTTTTGCAATATACCAAGTGGATAGTCTTATGCTTAGAAGACAATAATTTTGGTCGAAATCAAGTGTCATATTAAACCCATGAAAATATTACATTTTTTATTCATAGCAAGACTATTTGCAGTGGTGGTTCCCTTTTTCATACATACTTGAAAAGTTTGATTTACCTTCTCTGTTGTTCAGAATAACCCTGTAGACTCTGGTTACTCATTGTAAAGGGTTTTTGTTATTATTCTTTGACAGATTCTTATGTGTAGATAATGAATTTTAGTTACTCTCACTTCCCCATATTGCCTTTCTCCTTATCCCTTAGCTTCTTCCACTGAAGCCTTTCTTCTTCCCAATAAGCCTCCTTCCTGCTTTCATGTCTTTTTATGCGTGAGACCCACTGAACTCAAGGAGGGCTTCTGCATGAGCATGTCTCCAAGCTTTACACCACCAGAGAGAGTGACACGCCATCCTCCCGCCGCTGTTAACTCTGTAACCCCTCAAGCAGGGGTGAGGCCTCATAAGCTCTCACTCATTCCGTGATGAAATTCTGATGATCCTAATCTTGTACAGGTAACCACAGCTGCAGGCAATTTATGAGTTCATAAGGCATGTCCTGTTCAGAAGATGTTGTTTTACATCAGGCTTTCCCAATATGGCTCTTACATTCTTTTTGCCTCGTCTTTCATGATGCTCATTTAATATTGTGGGATGTGTATGTATGTGATATACATGTCCTTTTAACAGCTGAGCACTCCATAGTCACTTAACCAATTATGGGTCTTAATATTTTAATTGTCGTCCACTAGTCTATGACTGCAAAGGTAGGTATTTAGGAGGCAGTTTAGTACTGTGTCTGTTTAGCAAAATAATGATAGTAGGTCCTCCCCTGTAACAGTGGTTTGACAAGTAGGTTTACAATACCAGACAAGAGCTCTGTCTTGGGGAACAGGCCGTGAATCCAACCAGAAGGTGGTGTGTTGCCCCCTGGCAACCATGCCAATATTGCAGCAATCAGGCTGCTCACAGGACTTATCTCTGGGTAAGACTCTTGATGACTTATCTTCTAGGAGCCTTTATAGAGTCTCTTATACCCGAAGCTTCATCATTGTCTTCCTCTCCATCTGCAATGGCCTGTATCACTTCACTGAAAAGGAATCAGATCCAGTTTCTACAAAATCAAATTTTCCTCCACGCTTCTTACTTTAAAATTATTGTATGTTAGTACTGCCTCATAGATTGACAGTGCACAAGGACGTGGATTGTGATGGGTAGTGTTAGTGGCCTCCAGACATGCCTGTGGAGGAGCATACTGATCATGTTAATATGGGAAGACACACCGCTGTGGGTGGCACCGTTCCATGCATGGAGCCCTAAACTGTATAAACGGAGAAAGTGAGCTGAGCAGCAGCATGCATTTGTCCTTCTCTGCCTCCTGATTGGATGTGTTGTGACCAGGTGCTTCAAGTTCCTGCACCTTGACTTTCCCAATACAGACGGTACCCTTGAACTGTGAAACAGAATAAGTTGTTTCTCCTTAAAGCCGTATTTGTCAAAGTATTTTAGCACAGCAATAGGAAAAGAAATTGAGACATTGATTAAAACAAGAGTTAGTGGTTTTTGTTTAGGACACACTGTTGAGGTTGAAAATAAATGGCTTTTACCTTTAAGAAAAAAGGATTTTATTTTTAATTATGTAGATATGTATGTGGTTTTATGTATGTGGATGCGGCACCCAAAATGTCCAGAAGAGGAGTTCGGGCCCTCTGGAGCTGGAGGAATGGGCGTTGTGAACAAGCACCCCCCGCCCTGCCCCCCGACCCCGTGCCTGCTGGTGGGAGCTGGCAACTGACTGTGGGTGCCCTGCAAGAACACTGAGCCATCTCATCAACTCTAGCTTTTTACTTTTTTTGAGAAAGAACTTAATAAAAACTGGCAGTGTTTACCAAATTTAACATGTAAATATGTGTGACTCTGCAATCCAGTTTTAGGAATCTGACCTACCAAATAATATCAGCCTAACTGGATAAAGTATATCTTTAAAACATTTCTTATGTCAGTATTTTCTTAACTCTAAATATTATCAAACTGAGAATGCTAATACAAATGCAGGTTGTCTGTAGGCCAGAAAATTTTAGATTTCTTTTCCCAGAATCACAACGGAGTAGGGTCTAATAAGAATGTGGTAGGTAATTTTAAAGTTACTTTTAGGTTGTCTTAGTATTTACTTGCCGCCAGGCACTACTTTGGGTATATCAGCTCATAAGTCTTTGCAAACAGCCCTACAGACTGGTGCATCATCTTTATGACGCAGATGGCGTATCCTGAGCAAAATGGCCAGCACCTAAAGTAACACTGTGGCATCTGTGTGTCCAGCCCCTGTGTTACCTTACTGCATCAGGAGAAGCAGCTTTATTTTAGGAACAGATTGTGGAAAAAAAACCCAAACTGTAATGTCTATTTTTCTTACTTTTCTTTATCTTTCTCAGTTTTCCTTCCTTTCTTCCTGTCCTCCTTTCTTCCTTCGGTTCTTTCTTTCTTTCTTTCTTTCTTTCTTTCTTTTTTTCTTTCTCTTCTTACCATTTCATCACTTGTGGGTCACTCCTTTGCTTAAAGAAGCCCACTCACTTTCATTTAACTGAAACAATGTCATACGTGTTAATTAGATTTTTTTTGTCTCTGTGACAAATAACTGAATTAAAAGGAGGAAATGTTTATTTTGGCTCATAGTTTCAGTCTATAGTGTGCTACGCCTGTTGTGCCTGGGCATGTAGTAAGGCTTAACATCACGGAAGGGCATGGTAGGAAAATACTCTTCACTTCTAGCATCCAGGAAACAGAGAACAGGATTAGGAAGGGACCACAGCCAAGATACACTTGTCAAGCCTTTCCTCTAATCAGGCCCCACTCAGCACCCTGCACCATCTTCCAACAGTTTATTTGAATTTTGAATTCTTCAGTGGATTATTAAACTATTAATAATTAGATTCCTCATGATCTAGTACTCTTTGGAAATGGCTGCATAGATAGACCTAGAGATATTCTTTAGTGTAATCTCAATGCAGTCAAGTCGGCAATCAAGATTAACCATGCCAGGGCTAGAGAGATGGCTCAGTGGTTAAGAGCATGTGCTGCTCTTCCAGAGGTCCTGAGTTCAATTCCCAGCACCTATGTCAGGCAGCTTGCAACTGCCTATAACTCAGCTCCACGGAGATCTGGCACTGTTGGCCTATAGAAGCACCTGCACACACATATACATAATTTAAAAATAATAAAATATATTTTAAAAAAGATTAACCATGCCATAGTCTCAACTTGATAGTGAGACCTTCAGGCTAATCAGCCTGCCTCCTCTCCCACGCAGTCTCCTATTGTCCCGCTCTGCACCTGCACTGCTGAGCTAAATTACTCACCCACTCCTCTGTAAACATGGATTTCCTGTTCAAAAATGTCTGTCTGAAAACTATTTCAGCATTTCCTAACTTGGGAGTGCCAGGTGCAATTTGTGATCTCCTTAGCCTTCTGCTATCCCACTTTTCCTGGAGTTGTTTGACTTCAATGAAATAATATCTGTAAAGTGATTAGTGCCATCCCTGGTGAATAGTGATCGTCAGTTTAAGTGTATCAAAATAAAGTTGATAAAAGTACAAAATAAAACTAGAACATCTTGTCGTATAAAGAAGAAAGTGTAATGGGGGCAGAAGCAAAGCTTTCCCTGTGGAATAATACTGACATAGCGAAGGAAAAGAGGAGTTAAAAAATCACCACTCCACACCAAGATGAGTGGGTGATAAGTTAGTGAGAAGCAGAATATTTTTGCATAATCTCAGTTCATTTCTTTATAGCTTGCCAGTTGATTACAAGGAAAAACTGTATCTGTACACTGGAGAAATTTGGCAACCAGTACTTTAACGACTTGAATTTAATGCCATGATCAAACTTAACTCTAGTGTTAGGGAAACTAGCTAATCCGTGCATCCTGTGTGACCTGAGAAGATCGCATCACTGTTGCTCTTTGTTCTAGTCTATTACTTTTGATCATGACATAACATTATATAAAACCCACACTGAGGATTGGTCCACACTGTAGGATGTTTGCTCTTCAAAGATGTCAGGAATAAGAAAAGGCAGAAGCTTCTACCCATGTTACATAAATTTCTAATGTGCTGCGTGATCTTGAGCTGGGTTTTAGAGTGGAATAAAGTCGTTACAAAGAACACTGGGCATGTGACACAGTTTGAGCAGGAAGTCTAGATAAAGTAATGATATTTTTATCATGTGGTTATATGAGAGAATGTCTCTGGAAAGTTTTAGGAGTAGAGAACCCTCTTCTTAGCTGGTTCAGGAAAGATATGCATGTGTAAGAGCAGAGGAGAATTCTACGCAAACAAGCAAATGCAAGTGTGTTTGATTTTCATAGTGGGTTTATGGGAGGCTTTTGTACTGTTAGGCATTTTTTGATTAGTCTGAAATTGTAGCATGTTGAACTTGTTTTGTTTTTGTTTGTTTGTTTCATTCTGTTTTTATAAAGCCATTGTTGAGACACTGTATCCTAGGAGCAGCTTAAGAGCTCCTCATTTAGGAGCACTGTGTGGGGTAATTGTTTTCTCAGTTTGAGAGCTCCCCTCAGGCCTCTTACTGTGTACCTGAAAACAGGTTGCAAGTTATCTAAAACCATGTTCCCCATATTTGTAGCTTCCTGCTGTTCTAACTTTGTCCAAAGCCATATTTGTATAACAAGAAGGCTGTATATTTGTAGTATCTATTGTAGTAGTATAATAGATTAACACAGTATTTTTCACAACTGAACATTTAATGGTTCTTGATTATAAATTACCATTACCATTTCTCATCTGTTTGAACACATAGATGGATTAAAATGAATGTTTCAGAAAAAGTTAAAGAGGTTTGCAAGGCTGCAAATATTCTTGCAGGCAAAGCCACGTCCTATTTGTTTCTTTTTCCAAGAACACACAGCTTTGTTTTCACTAGTGTAAGACACAAATTGCTGCCTTTGAATTCTCTACCCTAAAAATCTACCACTAATTATTGTAGTTTAGCCCAGCACTAAGGGGGGAAAAAGGCTAAGACTGATGGCATGCACACACCTGTAATCATAGCATTTGGGAGCTGAGTTAGGATGACTGTTAAGAATTTCAAAGGTACCCTGAGCTACATAGTGAATCCCAGGCCAACCAAGACTCCACAAAAAAGATTTAAACTCAGTGTTTACTATAGATATATTTTTAATCCTGCATATAATCCCCATAGAATGTCATCTCTAGGGTTTTTTTCTCTTTAGATGAGCCTTCAAAAATTTAATATAGGACAAACATATAACATAGTGCTGTTATATGGGCAAAATATGAGGATTACGTGACCCTAAATCATTTAAATATTGGAAGGTAGAAGAGTTGATCTCCAGGTAGTTTTTCTGACAGTAAGTAGCAAGGCCGACATTCTGAGAGGTGAAGCAGTAGCAAGGCAGGAGAGTGTCCCAGGGAGCATAGAAAACAGTAGCTCTCAGCTTCATCATTAATCTCTACCTAAGCAGACAGAGAACTCTGTGGTTTATTTAACCTCCAAGTTTCCCTTATCTCTGACATAACTGTATTTTCTCTCAAATAGTACCTACTTTATAGTTCCTAAATAGAAACCAGTACAAAATACATGCCCAGTGTCTATAGTTATTATTCTTAGACTAGCCGCAGAAGCAGTGAGTTGTGTGTTTAGGCTAGCCTCAAACACTGGACTCAGTTCATTTCAGAAGCTTCCCCTCTGTCCCTGATTCTAGGGAATTAAGGCACTACTTATGTGCAGGCATCAGCAGCCAAGTGTTTAATGACAGTATCACTAGTCCATGTTTGTTGTGATTTTATTTTGTTGTTGATTGTAGTATAAACTAATAATAATCATAGAGGCAAAAACAAAAGCATTGTCAGTGAAAACTAAGAAATCATGTGCTATTTCTACAGTGTTCATACTAAAGCCATTATTGTCTTAAACAAAACAAACAAATAATAACAACAAAAAACTTAGGCTTGCAATTTGTGCCAAAAGCTAGAAGAGACTTACGAAGTAATTTCCAATCAAATGGATCCATAACTATAGCAAGAGAGTTACTTAGGGCAGGTGAGCTGCTGGCCTGGCTAAGAGTGTACCAGGCAGATGGACATGTGTAATGCTGCACACTTTTCACACAGATGCATTGATTCAGTTCAAGCTTTTTATTGCTTCTTCAGTGTGAAATGTAATTTATTCCTCGCTCAGAAAGTACAGGGAACTAAGCAGTGCCAAGGTAGGCTTTCTTGAGCCTTTGATGTCACTGAGGATTTGACTATTCGTGGTATCACTGTCCATTTTGAAGCTAGTGGTATGACTCTGGCCCAAAATTGGCTTGTAGTGCCTGGCTCTGATGATCTTTCTGTTTGATGTTGTTTGAGATGAGACTTTATACCTTTATAGCACAAACTCACCTTTAGTAGGTTATATAGGCTGGCCTTGAACTCAACATAGTCCTGCCTCAGCCTACTGAGTGCTGAAGTACAAATATTTACTACTACACTTGCTCTCTTTTGAAAGAATTAAAACCAATTCAACTTGGATAGCAATATCACCAGTGGCCTTTTCTGTCTGGCTCCTTGTTTCCCTGCCAGGTGGGCATGCTCCAATTTTGCCCAACGGAGGCATTTGATCTCCTGAAGTGTAACAATCCCAGAACCTCAGTTCCAGTGCATCCTTGGTAGTCAGCTCACTGAGTACAAAAACACCATGTTCCCTGTCACTATTCGTAAGCTCTGAAGCCCACCAGCCCACCTGTAATTACAGTTAAACTGTAGAATAGCTGGGCCAAACTTGCTCAAGGCAGGGCAGAGTGACCAAATGCTCAAGTAACATGGCTGTATGTGATTGTTAGGAACAGGATAGCATCTGGGCCCAGGAGCTGTCCTCTCGTCTTCACATGTGTTCTATGGCATGTGCACAGTGGCCATATACACAGTAATAGTAAAGTTTTTAAAAGTGGATTTGGATTACAGTTTATAAAGACTGTAGCTAATACTTTTTATTATCTAATATCAAAGAAGTCTGTTTTAAGCTATTGTATTCATCCTTTCTTTCTAAAAATAAAGTGTTTCCCTCCGATGACAATTCCAGAGGATAAATGTAGTTGAGAAGTAACAGTATTACAGGATGGAATGGGGTTGAGGGCCAATAGAGGGGCTGTTGGTTATGGAAGAGGAGAATCCTGTAAACAAGGGAATAAGGAAGTACATGGAGGAAAGTTGTGCTCCACCCAACTGCTTGGGCAGTTCCTGGAAGACTGAGACATTGAATGGAGTTTCAGGGGCTCCTTGACTCAAGGAGCAGAGGATTTGGAGTTAATTACTCCCAAGATGCATAGACTTGGTAAGCACAAGTACTAATTACAGAGGACCTGAATTTTATTCCAGAGCCCATGTTGACTATCTCACAACTGCTTGGAACTCAGTTCCAGAGAAGTTTTTGGCTTCCATAGGCATCTGCACTCACATATGCACATGTGCGTACACACACACACACACACACACACACACACACACACACACACACGAAGAGAGAAGGGGAGAGAGAGAGAGAGTGAAAGAGAGAGAGAAGAAGAAGAAGGAAGAGGTATGGAGGGAGGGAGGAGAGAGAAAATGAGAGAGTATCTACAGGCTGGGCTTTGTGTCTCATGCCTTTTATCCCAGCACTCAGGATGCAGAGACAGGCGGATCTCTGAGTTCAAACTAGCCTGATCTACATAGTGTGTTTCAAGCCATATAATCAAGCACATCTGGTGCAGGTGTGTCAGGCAAACTTTTTTAGGGAAGTAAAATCATGTGGCTTATTGTTTGCCAAGCACTACAGCTCCCAGCATTCCAGGAAGTGATCTTGTTCTTGGGCAGGTAGGGCTTACAGGTTACCTTTGACTCTTGCATTATACCCAGTAACCAGCTACAAACGAGGAGGGCCAGCTTCTGAAAACTGGCCTTCCATGTTAATAGTAACTAAAGTACCTACCTCTAACCAAGCTTAGATGTCTCCCATTCAGAACTGGACAGGCCCTGGTTAGGGACCTCTGCCAGGGACTTCTCCTGTATTAACCACCCTTTTCCTTTGTCCAGGGAGCCACTGCCTGACTGCTCTTGTCAATGCTGTGTCTCCTGTCTGGCTCAAGCTGATGTTCCTGTAAAGCCTTCCCCTATATCCCTTTGGGTCTAGTCATGTCCAATGTTTCTGGGTCTAGAACATGACAACTAACAGTGGTACATTCTGGCCTTTGGAATACAATGACACCATGAATTTATTCAGATAGAACTAAAGGGATGAATGTTTTATGAGGGCCAGGACAGCTATAAACTTTGAAACTAACTTTGCAAAAGTGATTGTTAATTATAAAGTATGTGCTCTCTTTCTCTTATGAGACAACCCAAAGAAGCCCACCTTACTCAAATGATCAAAGTAAAAATCATGGATAGCAGTATGAGTTGAAATAATGCTCCAATTGAAAAGATGACACAAGATGAGCCTTTCCCCAAAGACACACATCTGAGTGTGGTGAAGGAAGGGTGTGAGGCCAGCTCACGTTGTGACATGCCTACAAATTGATGTACCTATAACCTCAAGTGCCAAGGTTATGGAAGCCAAAATTGAGGATTTGTTGCATATTTGAGAAAATACATTCCATGTTGCATCTATTCACTATAGAAGATATTTTGGGAACAAATTTAGGATTGAGGGTTAGATGGTAATGACAAATTTACATAAATCTCCTGATTTGTAAATGGTTATGTTGTTAGAAAGTGTATATGAACGATGAGGTATCAGTTTGGCTGTTTGGTGACTTAGATGTGTAAAAATAATTCTATGGGGTGCACTTACAAGTCTTGTGTGTACTAACAGTTGATTCAAAGGAAAAAAACAAGGTCCAGTTGTATTTCTATATGTAAGTGTCAAGCAACTTTAAAGTGAAATTTTTAAAGTATATTTTTAAAGTACTTGGTTAAATTAGAATAATTAGAATGCCTTTTTTTTTCTGTTTATAACAGAACTATCCATGTTTATGGTTGGAAACTCAATATTGTAAAAATGTGGTTTCACCAAATTGAACTATGCATGCAAAGCTGTCCAGATCAAAACCCCAAACTTTTTTGTGATTTTTAGAGATAGACAAACAGGCTTTACAATTCCTATGCAAATATGAAACAAATTAGAAGAATTACTGTCCTGAGCATGCTGTGTCAGAAACTTAGATGGGCATGCGTACGCCTTTGCACAGTGTCAGAATTTATTGAATACTATAAATTCACATGCTGTGGTGGTTTTGGCTGCAGTTGCCTACTAGTCCTGATTTCCCTTGATATCGAGCTGAGGCAAAAACAGGTTCTTCTATTATAATCTTAAATTAACCTTTAGGCCACATATTACATATCACACAATCTAAATAACGATCTGTGTGGATTAAGGTTACAGAGAGAAAGAGAGATTCCTGCAAAATTGGGAAGCAGATACAGATGCAAAGAGACTCACTACAGAACCCACCATGCGGTTTACTAGGCAGTTTAGTTTCAAAGCCTAGCCATACAGAATCTCAGATCTAGACTAGTCCTTGAGTGAGCCCAGTCAGCAGTGGGGGCAGAGCCAGGTGAAGCCGAAGGGAAACTTGGAAATTCAGTGAATAGTCAGGTGACATGTTGGTGAAGGCTTTTGACAGCTCCTCTTTATGGGGTCCAGATGCAAGTATTGTAGCACGCCTTCCAAAATCTGATATGCTCAGTAAGTTCTCAGGCCTAGTTTTCCTGCTGTTATTTTTACTATGCCCTTGTATAGCCCTGTTTACTTTGATAAGTTTATAGGCTCTTACTTATTCTACTCTTAGGAATAAGTTAATTTTGTGCCTTGAAGGTAATGCTGGTAAGATAAGACTTTTAAAAATGGCATGTGCCTCTGTGCGTATGTACACGTTAGTGTACATGTGCATGCAAGTTTGAGTATGTTCCATGTGGAACCCAAAGGTCAACTTCATGTGTTTTCCTCAGTTGTTTCTCCACCTTACTTTTTGCCTAGCCAGGCTTACTTTGCCTGACCAGTGAGAGTCAGGCATCTATCTGGCTGTCTCCCAAATCCCACCCGACTCCCAGTGCTGGAGTTAGAGGCATGCACTGCTTTGCCTGTCTTTTGACATGAGTGCTAAAGACCTAAAATCAGGTCCTTATGCTTGTGCAGACACTGGACCAACTGAGCCATTTCCTCATTAGGTGCCCAACAAGATGCAGAGTCATCCTGTTGCTGTGTTTGCACTTAAAATGAAGTCACGTGGTGTTTGTAAAGTGGAGCCTCTTAGGTTAAGGCAGAAAGAAAGCTTTAACAATATGGAGCAACTTAGAGCAATGTTAATCTCACCAACAACCGCGTGCAGTTCTATAAAAAGAAGACATGGAGACTGACTAAAATATCTGAGAAGCTGAGGATTCCTTTCCTCCACCGGCTCTCAATGCTAGGATGCAAGCGCTGTGCTGGCTAGGCAGGCTAAGTGGAGAGCTCTGGACATCAAGTCTGCTTTGTTGTTGGGTGGGGATCTTGTACTGTTAGAGGGAAGCTGAGAAGGCTGGAGACCTCTGCCCTACCCAGCACCCTGCCAGCTAAGCAGGGATGCTGCTTCAGGAGAATCCAGCCTCGCTTGGTGCATCTAAAATTCTGAATGTAACTGAGTGTCTACCGTATCTCATCTCTATCTACGTAAAACATCTATCTAGACCTAAAAAGATCTTAACCCCTAAGCAACTAAGCTTAATTGTAGAACTGAATTATCTGATCTTCAACTCCATTGCTCATTGTACGTAGTTTATTTGATATATGTATAATAATATAAATGTATATTAAATTTTAATTAATTAGTTAGTTAAATAATTAAAAAGAATCCAGCCACTGTCCTCACTCTCAGCTCCAGAGCAGGACCTTAAGGAGATTCTGGTTTTGGTTTTTGCCAAAACCCAAAGAGGCAGAACCAAACTGAAGAGGCAGCTCATAAGAGCAGAGAAATCTTGAGCGCTCACTGACAACACTGACCATGTTTGAAACTGAGTGTGTATTGGGGTACAGTGTGGTTACCACATTATAGCAATAAGCAGAGTCTTTGGATGTAGGCAACTTAAAAAGTCCTTCTGGGATAAGAATAGATCTCAAACACTGTCCTCAAACTACTCATTTAAAAGCCTGGATTTATTGGACCAGACTGTGGAACAATTAGTGCCCCAGAGCATTATTGGAAACAATTGAGCAATCAAATAGCACTTAGTGGCGCTTAGCAGCTGTTTGTAACACTAGCAGAGGCAGAGAACCTAGCCAGTGAGGGAAACTTGTGCAAATTCCCAGGGCTCTGTTCTCTGAGGAACAACAGTGGAGGTCTCATATTGCAATCAAAGAGTTTGACTAAATAGCCAGACCAAGCTGTTAAATAAGGAAAAAGCCAAAACAGTTTTTAAAAATATAGCCAAGCTGGGTATGTGGCTTACACTTGAAATTTCAACATTTAAGAGTCTGAGGCAGGAGGATCACCATGAGTTTGAATACAGCCGTGGCTACTATATGAGACTGTCTCAAAGCAAAACAAACACATCACACCAAGGTGGGCTAGGGGAGCTGAAGTCAGTTCGTAATTTGAATCCCTCACAAAAATAGAAAATGAAAAACAACTAGGAAAACTGATGTAACAAACTATAAATATGTACTTGCAGAGATAAAAAAATGAGGTAATAATCATAGCAACATTTTAGATGTGGGACATATCAGTACCCCTCAGTGTCCATGGGAGTAGGAGATTCCAGGACTTGCACACTGCCTGCAGAGAAGAGCCACGGATGCTTGTCTCCTTTACAAGTGGTTTGTAGTATTGCATATAACTTGTGCGTGTTCTCCTGAATATACTAGATCTTCACTAGATTGCTCATAACACCTTACACAGTGCAGATAGTTCTTACACTGTGTTGTTTATGAAGTAATAACAAAGACAATAGTCTACAAGTTCAGTTCAGACACAGACTTTCTCCCAAGTATTTTCAGTCTGCAGCTGATTGGATTCACATATGTGGAACCCATAAAATCCAGGGTGCCAACTCTGAATAGTTGTACTGTATGTAACATTAATAGCACAAAAATGAGATGAGAGAATAAAGCTGATGAGAAGTAATGCTTTGTACATTACTATGTCACTATGTAGTAAGCTAGAGAGACCATTAAGAAAATAAAATAAGGGGCTGGAGGGATGGGTCAGAGGTTAAGAGCACTGACTGCTCTTCCAGAGGTCCTGAGTTCAGTTCCCAGCAACCACATGGTGGCTCACATCTATCTGTAATGAGATCTGATGCCCTCTTCTGGTGTGCAGGTGTACATGTAGGCAGAACACTGTATACATAATAAATAAATAAATCTTTAAAAAAAGAATATTTTAATTAACAAAAAGAAAAATAAAATTAAAAACTCATTAAAAGAATTAAAATGTTAGGCTAAAAGATACATACACAATGAAAAACAAACAATAGAGGAACAAAAAATGGTGTATGTAAAATGACAAGCACGTCTAACTGTAATCAGTAACAACATTATATACAAATAGCTAAATATTCTAACCAAAAAAGCAGAAGTTGTCAGACTCCTGTAAAATAAGTAAATAAATAAAAGATCGAATTATGGAATGTTAAAAGGAGACACACTGGATTTTAAATATATAAATATTTCTAAATGGGAGAAAGATGGGAAACTCATGCAAACAGCAACAAAAGAAAGCTGGATAGTGGCAGGCTCAAGGAAAATAGAAAAATTTAAATACATAACAACATATGCTTGATGAATAAAATACGTTCGATCAGATCATATAACTTCATTTGGTTATAAAGGTCCACTCGGGTAGGCAGGAGGAAGGGAGACGTAGGCTGTCAGTAACTTGGTCAGTTAGGAGAGAGTCTAAGCAACTTGGAAGGGGCCTCATATATTCCTCGCCCAAGTTTTGGCACCAGGTGAATGAAATGAGGGCATGACCTCTCCAAGGTGTGGTTGAGGAGAAGGATTTTATTGTAGATCTGAGGGAGAGTTCAGCTAGCAGCATCTGAGATTGTTTTTGGTTTGTTTTTTAGGGTTGGTTTGGTTGGTTGGTTGGTTGGTTTTGGTTTTTTTGAGACAGGGTCTCTTGCTGTCCTGGACTCACTTTGTAGACCAGGCTGGCCTCAAACTCACAGTGATCTGCCTGCCTCTGCCTCCCTGATTGCTAGGATTATAGAGGTGCACACCACGCCCATCGACCAGAGGCATCTGGAAGAGTCCAGAGCTGGGAGAGAAAATAGTAAACTGAACATAACCAATAAACTGATGCTGGCAGGGTGGGGTGGGTGGGTGGTGTAGTAGCAAGAAGAGGGCGCAAGACAGCTCATTGCTGAAGGGGCGGAAAGCCCCTGGGCTGGAGAGGTTAGGGTAGGTGTGCCAGCCAGAGTGATTCTGCACAGGTCACTGCAGAGGGAGCTTACAGGCCAGCTTGTGCTTTGTATGCTAATGGACACTTCAGTCAGCCATTTGTCCTGGGTTTCTTTGGGACCTTACAGATAAGTTATACATGTATCAGACAAAATGGGCATAGAAACAAACAAAATAATATTACTTACTAATTATTGGTTGGGACATTTCACGGTGACTAAAAGGACAAACTCATTAGCAAGATGTAATGATTATAAATAAACGTGCATACCAAATAAGCAAAAGCTGAAAGAAATGGAAGGAGAAATAGGCAATGCAATAATACTATTTTACTTCAATAATTATAAACACACCTAGGAAAAATACCAAAAAGGAAATAAAAGACTTGATCAACACTTTACCTTCTCATAACAAGCTTGTATAGAATTCTCTTAAATAGCGCCAATAACAACAAAGTACAGAATGTTTTAGAACAATAACAAACTACATATGGAACATTAAGATAGGCCATACTTCAGATCATAAAAAGCCTCAGTAAATTTAACTTAAGGAGTTTAAAACATTAAGAAGTGTGTTCTCTGAGTACAAGGTAGTAAAATTAGAAATTGATAACAAATAGAAATATGTGGTCTTTACAAGTGCTACTTCAACAACACATCCTTAAATTGAAAAAAAGAAAATGTGTCAAAGAAGATGTAAAAGCAACCAGAAGGTACTTTAATCAGAAAATATGAACATATGACTTATTTAAATGTGTAGCTGTAATTGTGCAAGTGTGAGAGAAGAATTAACACCCCATAGTAATAACTCAGCTCTCTACCTTTACCCATTGCAGAAGGAAGAGCAAACTAACTCAAAGCAAAGACAAGAGCAGGAAATAATAAATACCAGAAGACAATCCAACAGAGACCAACAAACAACAGAGAAAAATCAGTGAAAGCAAGAAGTGGTCTTTGAAAAGAACAACAAACTGATAAGCTTTTTGCTAAACTGACCAATTTTTTAAGGCTTAAATCTGTAAAATTAGGAATGATCTAGAGGAGATGACTTCTGAACTAAAACAAATTACAAGAGAATATTATGAACACCTCAGTAACAGCATACAGTTAACTGGGTGTTAGTGCAACGTAAATACCTAGCCAAGGAGCGTGGCTCAGGGATGGAAGCTAAGGCAGTAGGATTGTAAGGTTGAGGTTAACTCTGTATTAAAAGGTGAACAAACAAAAAATCAGGAAGGAAGAGAAGAAATCCCAGAAGGAAATGGAGCCCTGGAGTTGACCCAAGAAGAAACACACTTTCTGCTGTTACTGCTGGGGAGGAAAGAGCTGGCAGAAGTTGAGGCATACTTGAAGCGGATTCAAGGCCCAGGTGTCTCGGTGAAGAATATAACCAAACACTTAAAGAATTAATACCAAAATGTTCATAAGTGTATCCAAAAAATAGAACACACTTCCCAACTTGCCCTGAGGCCAGTAGTATTCTAGTGTACAAATCAGATGGAGACATCACAAGGAAACACGGACTAACGTCTCGTGAATAAAATGCAAAAATTACTCAACAAAACCCTACCAAACTGAATTCAGGAATAAGTAACAAGAGAGTATATAGCACACCCAGGCAGGAGTAATCGGAGGAGTACAAGATTAGCTCAAGCTCCCAGGCTCATCATACCGCATCAGTAGACTAAAGGACAGCGCTTGTCTCAGTAAACACAGAGGCAGCATTGACCGAAACTTAACATTCACTTACGGTGAAAAACCCTGACTAAAACAGGCAAAGAAGTGAACCTTTCAGCTGGATAAAAGCATATATCAAAACAAAACAGCACAGTGTACATAGTATTTAGTGATGAAAGACCAAATGCTTCCCTCCTAAAATCAAACATGGAGTAAGTGTGCATGTTTACCACTTTATTCGACAGTGTAGTCTGGGAAAGGTCACAAAAGGCCGATAGGTTTGTAACATAGAAAGAAAACTTAAGATGACGTGATCTTATAACAATCCATTAAAATATTAGAATCAATAAACAAGTGAAGCAGAGTTGCAGGATATAAGGGCAGCACACAACTAAGTTTTTATATTCTTACAGTGAACATCCTGGAAAGTAAATTAAGAAAACTTTTCCATTTAGTTTAGAATAAAAACAATAAAACATTTGGCAATAAAGAAGACTAAAACTGGGCTGGAGAAAAAAGAGTAAAGCTTCATACATTGTTCAAAGGATGAAAGTGGCCTCTGTAAGTGGAAAAGCATCACATCTTCATGGAATATTAGGGATGGCAATATTCCGAAATTGACTATCAGACTTGTGTACATCCCTTTTGAAAACTTCAGGCTATGCTCTTACAGAATTAACTAGATGGTCCTAAAATTCAGGTGGAAACTTAAGCTGAGGAGAGCTGCAATAGTTTTTAAAAAAGAACCAAGATTTAAAAAAAAAAAAAACACAACGACAACAGCAACAAAAACCCTCACTTCCTGATTTCAAAATATATTGTAAGTGAAGTCTACACCTGTACACCTGCTACTTGCGAGACAAAGGGAGGAGAGGAAAGGTGCTTGAGCCTTGAAGTTGAAGGTAGCTTGGGCTGAGACTTTACCTCAAAACAAACAAACAAACAAAAAAATCCTGTTATACTACTCTGATTATAAAAATGTGACTGCAGTGTAAGGATAGACATGTAATTTTGTTGTTGTTTTGGGTTTTGTTTGTTTGGTTGGTTGGTTTGGTTTTTCTAGACAGGGTTTCTCTGTCTAGACCTGCCTGTCCTCTGTAGACCAGGCTGGCCTTCAGTGCTCCTTAGTGCAAAGATTAAGAGTGTGCGCCACCCCCCACCCCCCCGCCCCCGGCTTTAGATCTGTAATTGATGTGGTCGGTAGAACAGAACCTAGAGTCCAGAAATCCTCATGTTTACAGTCAACCGATCTTTCAGCAAGAGTGACAATGAAGAACAGTTTTTCAACTAATGGTGCCGGAACAACTGGATGGCTATATGATAAAGTGTGAAGTTGGGCCATACCTCACAACATAAACAGAAGTTAACTCTAAATGGATCACAGACTAAAGGGAAGAGTCTTAAGAGACTATAATCGCTGTAAAAGTCTTAGACAAAAACGTTGGCAATTTTTTGTGGCATTGAGTTTTATAATAATTTTTTACACATGGCATCAGAAGTGCAAGCAAGTGAAAGTAGATAAATTGGAATTTCTGAGATCTGGAGGCAATTAAATTGATTAGGGTAGAGGCTATACTAGGCTGAACAAACAAAAAATATTGAATTTTGTACTTGAAGTGGATGCATTTATAGTGGGTTAAGTATATCTCAAAGAACAACGCAGTCAATGAAAGTGACATTCCTATGACATTCATAGCAAAAGATGTGATGTTCAGAGGCTCCTTTAAGCATGCTAAATAGCACTACATATTCAGGAATGACAGGTGAAACTATAACGAGATCGGCTACATGCCCAACAGAAGCAAGACAGAGGGTGGCAGCTGTCCAGCCTCGAGGGTCTCACAAGCTTCTAGCGTCTGCTTTTGATTACAGCACTTATTAAAGCTTCTGCCGTTAGAGTCTTTGGCCTGCCTCAGTTTCTTCTTTACCACTGTTAAAGCCTGGATGACTGGATAGAATTGCTTGTAAAGTATGCAATATATACCTATAAAAATTACTGATTTTTATGAATGTCTTAACAATCTATCCTAGAAGTAGGAAAATGGGTAGCTTGATGTATTAAGCTTGTCTTCTTGGATTTCTAGAGTTTTTTTTTTCCCTGAGTTTCCCCAGCAATGGAAAACACTCCCTATAGCCCAAGCAACAGTAATTCACAAATAGCTATTGTCTCTGTTTAATATACAAAGAATTGGAGATCAGAGCAACTTAATTTGCTCACAACAGGACAACAGTAGAACCATTGTCTAGTGTGGGTCTCTCAGTTACAAATCCCTCATTTCTGTAACTGTCACATTGGCTCTGAGACAGGGGTATGGTGGAGGCGTTTGGTTTTGTCTTGCATGGGACTGTCCTTCCAGTTTTAATGATTGTTTTCAGACATGGGAACCATCATTGGGAGAATGACAAGAGAACAGAATGAGGCAAGGAATGTAAGCAAAGTTCATGGTAAAAAACAGTGGTAAAAGTTAATTGTTATTAAATTAAATATTTATTGAGTACTGCATGCAGGCATTTGTGGTGGTACAGTATGGTGACTATATTGGTCTTGATGCTTAAAAATGCAGTGTAGCAGAGAAAGGAGTACAACCAGCATTAGGAACACAGCCAGAGAAGTACATTGGTAAAAACCATCTTTAATAATAGGTGATACCATGAGGAAGGTGTTGGCTCTGTTGAATTTGGCCACAGAAGATGAAGTGATTGAATTGGACATTTGAGACTATGTGGGAATTTGTCCGTGTGTGTGTGTGTGTGTGTGTGTGTGTGTGTGTGTGTGTGTGTGTGTGTTTATTTCTGTGCTGTGACTATGGAAATTGAGGCTTATGTAAATAACTACTTAAAATAGAAAAAAATTGTTGTTCATTTGTAGGAATGTCGTGTTCCTTTACACCTTTTAAATAATTAGCTTTGTGTTCAGATACATTAAAAAAATCTTGGTGATATACAGAAGCCTTAGAAAGGAAATGTTCTTCGTGGTTAGTTACTGATGAAATTAGCGTTCACTTAAAAAAAAAGAAATGTTATTATGTTATGATTTTGTTACCTAAATATATCCATATTTAGTTTTTCAAATACCTTCCTTTTTTCTTTCTTCTTTCTTTTCTGAGACAGGTTTCTCTGTGTAGCCTTGGCTGTCCTGGACACCTCAAACTCATAAAAATCCCCTTACCTCTGCCTTCCAGAGTGTTGGGATTACAGGCATATGCCACCATGCCAGACAAGTAATTTCCTAACGCTAATGGTCAGTGATTCTTTTTTTTTTTCTTCTTCCTCCCAATGAGTGAAACCCTGCTCCCGCGTTTTTTGTTTTGTTTTGTTTTGTTTTTTTAGCCATTTTACCTCCTTTTTCATTACACCCTTGTGATAAATAGGGCAAATCAAAGAGAAATGAGATCTTTGGAATTTGAATGCTCCAAAAAAGTATTGTACTTTTATTCCATATTCCTTTTTACCCCGTGCTGTATGCAGCCATAAGAATGCTACCTGCTGCCCAACAGTATATTCCTTTAAAGTGTGCATAGACAATTCTAAAAATAGGGAGTCTGTTTCCAGGTCTTAAAATTAATGATTGGCAGCCATTGCATGTGGCAAGATAGGACCTTGCTCATGTTTTGTGTGGGATCTTGGAGGCGACTTTGGCCATCATGTGACTGATGTTTGATACTCTACAGTAAGTTACCCACTGGTGTCAGAGGGCTTTGATATGCTGTCTTTAGAAAAATATTCTTAAATCTGTGTGGAATTTGTGTTAGTTTTAATGGCAGTACTCTTTGCATATTAATTTGATTGGTTCAGGATGATCATTGTTGTAGGAAATTGCATGACATATAAAACTAATAATACTTTCTATGAAACTGTCATATACTGAGAGTTATATAAAAATAAATTAATGGTTAACCCAAAGTAATTAGAGGGAGCTATTTCCTTATGAATGCAAGTCAAAGAAAGAAAAAAATATATTTCATTTTTAGATTATATAAATGGTGGAGAACTTTTTACTCATCTTTCTCAAAGAGAACGTTTCACAGAGCACGAAGTGCAGATCTATGTTGGAGAGATCGTGCTTGCCCTGGAACACCTGCATAAGGTAAGTCGCTTCAGCTTTGCAGTTTCCTTTTGAACAGTCTATAAACTGAGGTATTGATGGAACTAAACAACGTTGATATTTTCACATGTTGTCTTGGGGCTTGTGAACGTTACTGTGCTCTCAGTTTCAGAGTTCCTTCCTAAAACTATTTGCTTTTTGCTGGGATTGGTATGGTATGTCTATAATCCCAGCACTTGAGAGGCTAAGGCAGGAGGATCATGACTTGAAGGCCAAGCTAGTTACGAAGTAAGACATGAAAAATCCCAGTACTTTCTTTATTATACTGTATCATCAGAATAAAAGTTGTTGGTTGTAGCAGGGCTTGGTGGAATACACCTTGAATCCCAGAACTAAGGGGGTAGAGTCAGGCAGATTGCTGTGAGTTCAAGGCCAGGCTGATCTACAAAGCAAGTCCAGGACAGCTGACGCTGTACACAGAAACCTTGTCTCGGAAGAACAAACAAACAAACAATAAAGTTGTCGGTTGTTAAAAATGAAACCCCAAGTTGTAACATGTATTTTCTTAATTGTGACTTGCTCCGTGGCACAATCCAATCTGTCTGTTCTCAAAGGGTACTTCCTGATTTTGCTGCTGATTCGGAGTTATTTCTGTCCCTCCCGTGTTAACTTACTTCTGACCCTGCCCTGCTCTGCTCCTCCTCGTTGCCTCCATGTGGCATGAGCTCAGATACTGAAACCTTTACCCGCACATTATTATCTATGCTCCTGTTCAAACCGTGGGCAAATCAGTTTAAACTTGTATTATTGCAGATATTCTTAACCGTGGTCCATAATCTTGACCTAACTTACCTAAATTATTGGAGAAGTGGGTGGTTTCTGTGTTGCCTCAGTATGTATGTTTTTCTTCAGAAATAGAAAATGCTAAAATAGTTTATATCAAAAGTATTCAGGTTTGTAAAGGCACAGTGTGATTTGAGTCACCACATTTCAACATTTCACATATATCCTGAAGCCACTCTTTGTCATGTTTGTCATCCTTCCCTTAATATGAACAGATTAAAGTACAAATATGCAACAAATATGAAAAAATATGTGAGAGTTGAAGGAAAACAGCAAGGAAGGCATCTTAAAGGGGAAGGAAGTTTTGATCAGAAATTGAGTCACAGATGGAGACAATAAATGGGACAAAACTGAGAAAAGATTCTAGAAGGTACAAGAAAATAAGTCAGGAGCCAAGAAGTAACAGATCTAGCCCAGAAAGGAAACAAGACACAACTGGCAGAGGGAAAGAGAATAGTAATCTTTAGAAAAATCCCAGCACCGGGGAGTTTTGGGGATGAAGGTTGTGGGTTTGAGGCCAGCCTGATTTTACATAGTGAAACCCTGTCTGAAGTGAGTGAAATGTGTGAGGTCCAGGAAGAGAAGGGAGCTGGCAGCAGAGGGAAAGGAGAGCATGAATAATAAATGACCATTTCGTGCCTCTTTTGACAGAATTTTACTATGGTGACAAGCTTCATGGCTATGCTTATTTTTAATGTGATCTGATTTAGTTTAAACATCTCTATATCAGAAATATTACTATTCAGAATAAGCTACAAAGATTTTTTGAAGCTTATAATTAGATACAATGTTTTATAATACAATAAGAACAAAAGTACTAAAGTTAAAAACAAAACATAAAGCCAAACAGGTAAGCTAGAAAAACACAGTCTGTAAGGTATGTAATACTTAAATCCGTTCATTTTGTGTTCTAAAGAAAGATTCCATGCCATTCATTACTTCTAAACAGTAATTTTTAAAAACCCATAGATGTAGAGAACATAATGGAATAGGAATAAATGTGATGGATATGCGATGAAAGCAGTATAACATTCTCACCCTAAAAACACATATACACAAAGCCAGCAATATTAATCTTGATAGAGATGCTAATAATAAGTCTTAGAGGAAGAGACTACAAGCTTATTTGGAAGTGATGAAGTAAATTGGTTGGTAAATAATCTGTTTCTAAAAGTCTTTTCCAAAGAGGTCTAAATGCAGGGTGCTGCTTGTTCTTAGGTAAATGCAATTCTTCAAGTCAAGTGTGTGTGCAGTGCACACCTGTGTTTTCCTTCCTGTCTTTCTTGTAAGCCACTGAAGCTGTCATAGGAAACTTGCCTGGGTTTTTGTTTTTGTTTGGTGGTTTTTCTGTGTTTTGATGAGGGATGTGTAATTTTGCTTTGACTTTTGAGAGATTATTAGAAATCTGCTTTTTCCTGTATTTAATATTGAGGAAAGCAATATTTCAAAGTATCAAAACATTTAATCCATGCAAATATAAGTGAAAACATGAAGTAGAAAATTGAGGTGAATCAGACACCTTTTAGATTTGTATTATATAATTGAAACGTTTTACTGTACTACTTACAAGAAAAACGAAACAAAGAGGCATATGGTCTTGAGCTGTGTGAACACTTCACTAAGTGATAGGCCATACATTTGACTGTAGCTGTCAGGATGCTCTGCTTGATTCCATCCCTTTTTATGTAATGCTGGTGTAGATAAACCTGCTGTGCTGCCACTCATATAACACCCCACATATGCTTGTGTACAGCGGAGTAAAACGTGATAGTGGTCGAAAGCCAACCATGCTTCTGGCCTGTGCATTTACTATGTATTTAATCGTCACTTTAGAGAGCTTAGTGTAAGACAGTGTACTGTATTTCACTGGCAGCAGCTTCATACATCGCATGGGTACTCTGTGGTCACTTTTGGCTGATTTGCCCATTTGCTGTTTTGTTCATTGTGGCCTCAAGAGGAATAGGATTTTTTTCCCCCACAAACCATCCAGGTTTGTGTAAGCACACTCCATGATGCTTGCACAATCAAAATCACTTAACAGCATACTTTACACAACATACCCTTGTCATAAAGCAGTGTATGACTGACGTATAAATGGTTTTTAATGTTTTGCTTTGCTGATTTAGAACCAAACATGAAAGCCTATGCTCTTTAACCTTTATATTTAAGAGCTTGTTATTCAAAAAGCCTTTATTAATTGCCTGTCCAACACATTGCATTATACAGGATACCAGATCAGGGTATACAATTTGAAAAGGCAGATAGTATAATAGGATAAATGGTAAATACCTAAGAAACCGTAATCTACAGGTAAGTACATGGTTTGAAAATAGGGAAATGATCAGCACAGGCTATGATTCTTTAGGAAGGCTTGCTGAAGAGTTTTGGACAAGAATTGTCCAGGAATGCCCATGAAGCTAATTTGGAATGAGTGTAAAATAGGAAGAGTAGAGACAGAAAGAGTCAGTAGGCAACAGGGAGACCCTGAGGACACTGGTTCCAGGGATCAACCCTCATCACACAGAGACAACTAAGACATTTGGAGAGCTTTGGGAAAGTCCAAAGATGGAGCATTTGCTCTCAGAGTTGCCAAGAGCCACAGAATCCTGAAGAGGAACTTCCTTAAAGGTAGATAAACGCTGTTTTAATTCATTTGAAATTTATCTTAAAATGAATGTTTTGTTTTGTTTTCACAGTTGGGGATTATATACCGTGACATTAAGCTTGAAAATATTCTACTTGATTCTAATGGCCATGTGGTGCTGACAGATTTTGGTCTGAGTAAGGAGTTTGTGGCTGATGAAGTGAGTATTATATTTTAATTTGAAGTTAGTAATTGCAGAATATAAACAAGGATAAAAAAATTCATTACCAGTAAATATTTAATAAGACAAATGGGTTACAGGGTTTTGTGGAGGTCTGTTCCAAGCACTGTTTTGATGTGAGTGGACTGACGAGATTTATAGTTTAAATTTATCATGAAACCATCCTATTAGAGTCACAGTAAACCTTTATCCGAGGTTTCCAATATATATATAACTTCTCTATGAAATGTGTTAAGTAGAGCTAATATTTAAAATAATCCCTTTTAGTCAGGCATGGTGGTGGCGCACACCTTTAATCCCAGCACTCAGGAGGCAGAGGCAGGCAGATCTCTTGTGAGTTCAAGGCCAGCCTGGTCTACAAAGGGAGTCCAGGACAGCCAAGTCTACACAGAGAAACCTTGTCTTGAAAAACCAAATAAATAAATATACATAAATAAATAAAACAATCCCTTTTGCTCTTCAGGAGAATGGCTTGAGTAATCATCAAAAACAAAAAAAAGTGAAACACATTTACTTTACATTGTAGTTACCAACTAAGACCTGCTGTGAGGACCTTTAGAGTTCACTGGGCAGGGGTGACAAGGACGTACCAAATCTAATTTTTTTTTTTACTGTTATTTTTTATTTGCTTGCTTTTGGGGGGTGGTTTTTGGGTTTTTTGTTTTGTTTTGTTTTGTTTTTGAGACAGGGTTTCTCAGTGTAGCCTTAGCTGTCCTGAACTCACTTTGTAGACCAGGCTGGCCTCAAACTCACAGCACTCTGCTTGCCTCTGTCTCCTTGAGTTCTGGGATTAAAGGCATCACCATCACTCCAGGCCAAATCTAATTATTTAATAATCTTTCTGGACTTTACTTTAAAAAAATGTTTGTTACTAAAACATAGTAGCTGGTGTGACACACACATACACACACACACACACACACACATACATACACACACATACACACACACACACACACACACACATACACACACACATAAAATAAATGCAGAAGGCCCTACATTTACAGTATTAGTTAGGGCTATTTAATATCACAGATGCCTCCAATTGCATTTAAAACTATATATCTACTAATTATAATCAAGTGTTAATTTTATGTAGGAGCTATGATAAAGTTTTATTTTCAACTACTAATTATTCGAGAGAACTAAGTAAGTTTGGGAGCCAATTTTGTTTCTATCAAGCAAATTACTGATGTAGAACACAGAATTATAGTAAGAATTTTGTAATACAAGACTTAACTGTATATAACAGATCATTATTGAGTTCCAAATTAAGTATTGTTTGATCATCTCTAACCCAAAAATCCAAAATCTAAAACTGCTTCAGTGCCAACATAATGTCACAAATGAAAAATGTTATACCTGCCATCCTGTGGTATGTCACAGTCAAAACACAAGCACACAGCATGGTTTATTCAGTGTCCCTTAGGAGCAAGAGTCTGTCAGTTGTGGTACATTTTCTGTGTGAATGCCCAAATTCCCCAGTGCAGGCCCCTGGCCCGCAGAAGGTAGTTGGGTTAGACACATGCAGCCTCGTGTTCAAGAATGGGTTCTTAATGATACTTCCTCCCTCCAGGTCCAGCCTAGCGCATTACTCAGTTTATTTTTTATTTTAATTTTGACTTATTCTCTGTTGTGTGGGCTGCAGATCCTCATGTAGTAAGAGTGATAAGTAAAAGAGTAAGCGTTCTAGAGCAGAAGTCAGGCTACTGGAGAAGCCGGCCAGCAGTGCACGTATGAACGGCTCACTGCAGAGCATTGTGTTGGAATGACCAATGTCAATCCTGAGGAGATAGCAGGAACTGCTAAAATTTAAAACAATGAGTAGAAGTTAATGACAAACAGAAGAATGGCCCAGCAAGTCCTTATGAATAAAGGCACTAGTTACCAAGCCTGATGATGAGTTTGGTCCCCAGAACTCAGATAGTGGAAAGAGGGAGGCAGCTCCCACAGGTTGTCCTAGACTCATGTGTACACACACACACACACACATACAAAAATTAAAAAGGAAAACAAAATAGTAAAAAAGTAGCTCCATTAGAGTCACAGGAAACTTAAGACACTTCATGATTATAAAGCAAGCAACATTGTATTAGACGAAAGTAACTATAAATATTCAGTAGGCTTATTGCAGAAATTTAGGAAAAGACAGAATTTTAAGTTTTAAAAAATTAATAGACCACCTCCCGAAAGAGTAACAGCCTAAACAGGAAGCCATGGAAGAGAACTCTTAAAAGCTGTGATAGGGTGCTGCAGTGTCACTGCTTACAATAGATGGCTTCTAGCAAGGCCGTGGGAGGGTGAGAACTCCGCTGTATCCATGGGGCAGGCCATTGAGAGTTTGACCACACTCCAGTGAGGATATAGATAGCGCAAATAAGGCTTGTTTGGGTTTTTTCCCCTTGGAGGTGGGGATTGGAGGCCACAGGGGTCAGGGGAGCAGGGAAGGACTGGGAAATGAACATGATAGGGGTGTATGATGTGAAATCCTCAAAGAATTGGTAAAAATATTATGTTGGAAAGAAAGGATTTATAGTTATAGCCAGGCCTGGTGGCTCAAACTTATAATCCCATCTCCTTGGGAGGCTGAGGAAGGAGGATCTCAGCACAGCCCAGGCAACTTACTGTTGGGCCTTGTTTCAAAGTAAAGAGGTAAAGAGGGTTGAAGATGCAGCTCTGTGATGAGTGCTTGTCTGGTGTGTGCAGGGACCTTTGATTGATCCTAGTATGGACAGGTGGATGGTAGGTAGACAGAAAACACACAAGTAGATTATAAAGTAGAACAAGTCTGTAATGCCGATGGAATATCACCCTTTGGCACTATTGCCCAGAAAGTCACTGGCCACAGATAATTAAAACTCCCAAAGGAATTAAAATAGCCACAGACAGAATAAATCTTGGGTGTGGTATGTTGTGCAGATTGTAAGCTTGTAGTAGGAGAAGGCTATGTCCTTGCTGTTTCAGGAGATGAGTTTCTTACCAGTCTATTACTACACTAGCCAGAAAGCTGGATCAGAAGAGAACTGATTTCTTTGTTTGTTTGTTTGTACCAGCAGCCAGTGCATACTTAGAGTAGCTGGACTGGATGAAAACTTCGTGATTTTGATTCCTTGACAGCTGTTCTGTTCATCTTCCAACTGAAGTTCTTACCAAAAACAGTTGTATTTTTTATAAGAACATACTTTACCCCAAAGTAGACCTTTAAAATTCAGCCGTATGAGCAGAGAAAGTCCTAGATCGCTGAGGAGTAAATATGAAAATGCTTGCTTGAATGACATGTTAACAGTGAACAGAGGCATGGCTATGCATCAACTGCTGATGCTGTGTTTTCTCACCAAAACTTAAAATACAATGTCCAGAAACTTTTATACCTCCCAACCACCAGCCCAAGGATTCTGGATAAGCCATAGTGCTGTATGGGTTTTTTTGTTTTTGTTTTTTTGTTTGTTGTTGTTGTTGTTTTTTTTGGTGCATTAAGGAAATGCCATGCTTTTAATACTAAATACACACTTGTGAAAAGATAAAAGTTATTATTTAGTGGTTGTATATAAACCTAGAACTAGGAATGACGGTGATGTCAAATAACCACAAGCTGTCCACATGGGTGGCTGAGGAGTCATAACTCTCGCTTCCTGTTGGTCCAGTGTGTATCAGCTTTGCTTCTTGAACAAAATTATTTAAAGTATTTCTTAGAATTACACTCCAGCTCTGACTGTCTCTGTCATTTGAGTGTACACACACACTGTATATAAAACCTAAATAAATTCCTTAATTACAATTCTATCTTATTCCCCAAGATACCATTTTTAAAAAATATATGGTAGTATGCTAGAATCCAGGTTAAAAAATTGAAATCTAGCAGCCAGGCAGTGGTGGTGCACACCTTTAATCCCAGCACTCGGAGGCAGAGGCAGGCGGATTGCTGTGAGTTCTAGGCCAGCCTGGTCTACAAAGTGAGTCCAGAACAGCCAAGGCTATCATAGAGAAACTATGTCCTTGAAAACAAAAACAAACAACAACAACAACAAATGAAATATAAAACACTTCTGGTCTCAAGCATTTTAGGTAAGGGATAATTAATAATTAATCTGTCTGTAGGTCTGATTGCTTTTTGGAATTTTTCCAAAACCAGTCCTGAGTCTTAGTTGGGCTTTGTTGCTGTGGTAAAACATTTTGACCAGACATAACTTGGAGAGGAAAGGGTCTGTTTTATTGTACAACTCTCAGGTCATACGTCATCACCGAGAGAAGTCAGACAGGAACATGGAGGCAGCCGCTGAAGCAGAAGCCATAAAGGAATGCTGCTTACTGACTTACTCCTCATGGCTTGTTCAGTCTACTTTCTTATACAACTTACGACCTCCTGCCCAGGGTTGACAGCCACTCCCTCCAGGGACTGTGCCCTCCAACATTAATCTTTATTCAAAAAAATACCATACAGACTTCCTGCAGGAAGTATTTTCTCAATCGAGGCCCTTCCTCTCAAATAACATTAGCATAAAGACTAAATGTCCTAAATTTTTATTATAGCTATATTAACTTTGTTTACTCATTCAGTATGTATTTACGGATCACATCTAAGCTAAATAGTGCATTGATAAATAAAATAGAGAATATCTTTGCCTTCACGACACTAGTTTTAGCTATAATTTTTCTTGGATATATAATAAAAGGTATAAAATAGATTAGATTGATTTTGAGAAATTTATGTCCAAATTTGTTTTTTTAATTTGCTTTTTGTGTGTATAGGCATTTTTCTTGCATGTATGTCTATGCACCACACATATTCAGTGCCCATGGAGGCCAGATAGGGCATTGGGTGTGTGGAACTGGAGTTTTAGGTAGTTTTGAGTGGCCATATGCGTGTTGGCAGCCTAACCTGAGTCCTCTGCAAGAGCAGCCTGTGGTCTTCACCACCAACCCGTCTCTCCGGCTCAATTCTCAAGTTTGTTTGTTTTTTATTTTAAAACATTTTACTCCTTGATAAATTTGAGGGCCAACTTTAGTAAAATGTAGAGAATTACATGTTTATTATTTCCTCCTTTTTAAACCTTACTAACACAAAAAAGGAAAGTGTGCATACACTCAAAAGGAAGGGAAGATTATGGCAACTACATTTTGGTCAATGAGATGATGGTTTCCCCTGAAGCTGAGACTAGCAAGGCAAGAGGCTCAAAGCAGGCAGCATTGGACCTCTGACTCCTGAAAACTGCCGGGAATTGTAGCCACCAGTTGTTCCTCAAGTAGAAGTGGGGTGATTGAGGGCCCAGGAGGGTTGTTTTGGAATCACATAAGACAGATATGACTCCTTATCTCCCTAGGTCCTATGTCACCTCTGTTTAAAAGACTGGGACCCTAGAGAACTGGGTCCCTAGTGAAATTTGGGACCCAAAACAAAACTAGCCCCCCTCCCCGCCTCAAAAAAAAAATTAAAGCTGATGAGCATTAGGTAGATCTTGGATAGAGCAGTCACAGATCAGCAGATGTCCTGTGTGACTAATGCAGTTGAATCCCCTCATGTGACAGAAGGGTCCTGTGTTATCTGCTGGTCAGGTCAAACGCCACCCCCTAAGAGAATGCCAGTACTCAGTTGTTTGCGTGCAAAAACATTACAGTGCAAGAGTAGCAGAGGAAAAGTCATTGGTAAGTTCCCTTTCTCGCTGATGACAACCAACTGTATTTTGACGGAACATTACACTCTTGCATTCTTCCTCTAGCTTACTACGAGCTCATTTGTTCTCTTTGCCTTAAAGGCCATACTGTCAGGCTAGATCTCAGCTTTTACTCTCAGGGATCAGATAAGAATTCCCTTTTGGAGTCTTCTAAAACTTGATCTAGTGGCCTTTCTGTCCCTAACTCTGCCCAGCACCTGTTTAGCAGGTGTCCCGACCCAGACCTTTCCTATTTAATAGATACCCTCTTGCGACTGTTCTGTTTGGGTTAGCATTTTTTAAATGTTCCTTTTTGGTTGCTGTGCCAGCCGGTCACTTAGCATAGTCTTTAAAGAATTCAGTCGAGTCTTTCTCCATCCCTCAGCTTGAATGTCTATGGCACGTGCTCCATCTTGTTCTACACTCTTCCAGGGACACTTTGGTCTCACTCTCATCATTTAAGCATGCCTAGGAGCTTCTAAAAATTTTTAGAATTTTTTAAATAGGGAGGTAATGGGTAAATAGACTGACTTAAAACACAAAACAAACAAAATCCCTGGGCGTCTAATTCCCTCTAGCTGTTTTGTTCTTGCTACTGCAGTTTGTCTGGCACCTGCCTACCAATCGGCTGAAACTCTCTAGCCAGTATCACTCTACTTTTAGTATGTTTCCTGACTTTTTTTTCCGTATTTACCCAATGACATTTTACTATAAAGATACAATACCACCAACCCTGACTCACTCTCTTTTGCAGGCTCTTTTTTTTTTCTGCCTGAGCTTTCTCCATAGCTTAGATGGGGACCCTAACAAGTCATGAACATATATTTTAGAGGTATTTGTTAAGTATTTGCATATTTCTAGATAGGTGTTGCTAATTTCAAATATATACAGAATCTATTTTAGTTTACTAACTTTAAACATCTTTTTATGACAGACATGATTTATACAGTTGATACTTTTCATTGGTATGTTCTTTTTCTCAACTTCCCTTGAGATTCTAGAAGTAAAAGAAAAGATAAGTCTCTGCAGACTAGGATGTGTCTTTCCCAAGAGTTGCTTTGATCATTAAGAAATGCTTGTTGGGGGCTGGAGAGCTGGCTCAGCAGCTAAAAACATTTGCTCCTTTTCCAGAGGACCTGGGTTCTGTCAGCAACACCTAAATGGTAGCTTTCAGGTGTCTATAACTACAGTTCCAGGGGATCTGATGCCCTCTTCTGGCCTCATTGGGCACCAAGGAACATTCTTGGTTTAGACCTACAGGCAGGCAAAACATCTGTACACATGAAATAAAAGCTAGCAAATCTTTTTTAAGAACGAAATGTTTATTGAGTTAAGGAGACAAGCTGCTATGTATTGCATATTAATTCTAATGTGGAATAAGACACTTAAAAATAAGAATAGGATAAAATGAAGATAATAAATAACTGACAAATTTGTCTTTCTTTTTCATAAGTAGTGAAATAATGTTGAAATCTTATGTTCATAGGTTGTTCCTCTCTATATTAATATGGCTTAAAATTGTGTTTTCACACTTTAACAATGGATGTTTTAATTTTTCATAACAAACAAGAATCCCCAGGTAGACAAAATTGTAAGTTTTAGTCAAGAAAAATAAGTCCTCAACATTTAAAAGTGAGATAACTAAGTTATAGCCCACTGCCATAGTATATATCCTTAAAAGGGAAAGACCTTAAAAATATAACAGAAAAATAGCTGGGCAGTGGTGGCGCACGCCTTTAATCCCCAGCACTCAGGAGGCAGAGGCAGAGGCAGGTGGATCACTGTAAGTTCGAGTCTAGCCTGGTCTACAGAGTTAGTCCAGGACAGCCAAGGCTACACAGAGAAACCTTGTCTTGAAAAACCAAAAAAAACAAAAATATAACAGAAAAAAGCAAATGTTTGATCTTTGATAAGTTTAGGTGCAGTGATTCATTGATTAATTATTTGACTATGTAAGAAGTATTGTGTTGAGGATGGTCTTTTTGCTACTTAGTCATTAACCCTTCAAGTTCTGATTTCTTAATCTGTTACCTAATAGTTATCTTAGCTACTTATGGGATTGTCATACTAATGTAATAAGCCTTCTCATGAAAGTATATTTTGTGTTGAAGACCATCTTCAACACCACAGGATAAACTGAGGTGGGGCATAGAGTAGGCAGCTGATCACCCTTTTATCTGAGGGTAAAAAGTTTGAATCTCCAAGATGGAACTGATTGTAGCCAGTGAGGACTGCCACTGATGGGAGCCAGCATCCGAAAAGGAAGGAAGTAACGTGCGCGCACACACACACACACACACACACACACATATCAATGGATGAAGCAGGACAAGCTCCAACAAGCAAGTTCCAACAAGCTTCAACAGTTTACTGAGTGGATGGAATAAACTTCCAACAATTTTATTTTTTATCCCACAGCATATATATCCCAGCAAAAACTTTCAAGCAGTATAAAAATTACAATGTGATCACATGCTATATTTTTTAGTGAACAAATACAATGAATATACATAGAAAAACATGTTACCCTGTACTCTCACATGATCAAATGTTTTATGTATTATGGGTGAGAAACAAATATAAAAAACAAATTATTCCCAAGAACCCACATACATTTGTCACTAAGCAACTTGTCATAGATTACTAAAGTGTAAGCAAGCAAGGTTTTTTTTTTTCAGCCAGTTTCTCTTTACTGGTAATCTGTAGTTTGCGGTTACAAATCAGCTAGCTTAAAAAGTAATCTTATAAAAGTGTTAAAAGAATCACAATTCTAAACTTTTATATAGAAAACAATCAGGCATTTCTACTTTAAGTCTTCAAGGTGTACATCTACTCATTAACAATTTTTATCAAATCATATCAGGAAGCTGAGGGGAAAAGTAGGTACAAGAAATTAGCCCCCTTGACCACCAGCCCAACCTCAGTGAGAGAGTCACATCAGGTGGTGCTAATTGGGGTGTTGTTCTTGCTCCCTAACCTCAAAAAGTCCTTAGCTCTCCTACTAATTGTGTACCTTTCTGAACTTTCAATTGTTCTTTTAGATTTTCTACAAAGAGCCATTGACAAAAACATCTTAACCTTACTAACAATCTGTTTTTCCAAATGCTTTGTAAGGGCGGTGGTCATTGCTAACAATCTATATCTCTAAGTGTTTTCCAAGGGTGGTGGTTGAATCATTAGTCTGCCCCAGCAGCAATGCCTGAAAGAGAGGAAGCATTGTTATTTGGCCTTACATTCTGCAGAATGAGCACATCATGGCCCCGAGACATGGTAGCAGGCAGACGTGGCAGTTGAAACAGGAAACTGAGAGTTCACATCCTTAACTGAAAGCAGGAAGCAGAGAGCAAAGTAGAATTCAAGGTGTTAAACTCTCAAAGCTCAGCCCCCCCAGTGACATATTTTCTCCAGCAAGGGCATTCCTTCCCAACCTCCCCACACAGCGTCACCAGGTGGAGCCTCTGGGGACAGTCTCCCTCAACCACCATCTGGATAAGGGAGGAGAAAGCACACAGCACTTTCGCATGAAGAATTACCAATAACTCTCTACGGCAGTTTACGATTACCTCCACCTATCTCCCATCTTGATTGATTTGTATTGACATGTATTCATGATTGGTTTTCATGTGCACATGCTTCAGGAAAGCCTACTAGGCCTCTCTTATTCATTCCTGTCATGCATTTGCCAAAATAAGTGACTCTGGATCATAACTACTTTTTAGGTAAGCCTTGGGCTGGAGGTGTTGGAAAAAGGAAGAGCATTAGAATCCTAATGTTTATTTGTGGCCTCAGTTTATCCTTAAATAAAAAAAAATGGGCCAGCAAGATGGCTCAGTGAGCGAGGGCGGCCAGGCCTGAGCACCTGAGTTCGATTTGTGGGATGTACGTTGTAGAAGGAGAGCGCTGACTCTGCATCCTTGTCCTCTGACCTCCTCTCACTGTACACACATAAATAGATAAACATAATGCACATAGAAAATACACACTATAAAGGATTTTAATGTTAACATAATTAACTGTAGCCATTTGTGAAGTTTCTGCCCTCACCCTAGACAGAGCAGACTTTTTGTTTCTCCAAAGCGCTGGACAAGATGGCTTCACAGTTCCCTTTTACTTTTTCTTATGCAGAAATAACTGATTCTGGTAAACTTACTCAGGATATTGTTTCCTCTTTTCTTTTTCTTTTTTTTGTTTTTTTGTTTTTTCTTTTTAAGGCAAATTCAATGTAAATAACATGACAGAAGTAGCAACAACTTTTGAATTGACATAACCCTAAGAATTGAATACTCCGTTGTTCCAATAATGTTAAATATTATTGTTTACTTGAAAATGTTTAGCTTCCAGTTTTATGTTATCTCTTTTTTTGTTTTGATTTGATTCTGATGGATAGCTGTTGAAAGCCACCTTCCCTGAGAGTAAGTTTGCTGGTGCCTTGGAGATCCGGGGAAGCAGTTCCACAGTATGTCCACTAGAGGGCCGCTGGTCACATCAGGAATGTGTGAGGCGCATCCCACAGTATTAGGATTGTCTCATTGTTTTCTGAGAAGCAAATGAAAATTATTTTAAAACTGTGTTGAGTGTCAGGGACTTTCAAACCCAAGGCATTACTAGAATTTACCCTGGGATAATAAGATTGAAAATATATAATTAATGTTTGTATTCTGTACTTTTCTTTGTAAAATGCTATGTTAATTAGATTTTCGACAGTTTCCATATACTGTTTTTTTTAATGATAGTCATCCCCGCCCCACAACGTCTTCCTGATCCCTACCATACAGCTTCGTTCATTCTCTCTGCAATTCCTTCATTGCTCTGAAGTGTGCTCAGTATGCCAGCTGCCACACCAGTAAAGAAAACGGGCTTTTTTTTTTCTCCCAGCAGCAATTAAATGCAACAGCCTTTTGATAGGAGAAGAGCCTTTTGCCCGTCAGCTTCCTCCATGCTAGGATTTTGTCCAGCTTAAGCTTCGGCAGGTCTTATGCACACTGTCATGATTGCTATGCGTCCAGATGTGCACCCACCCTGTTGTATATGGAAAGGAAAGTACAGCTTCATTGAGATGATCTACCCCCACCCCCACTGGCTCGTACAGTCTTCTGGGGCAAGGGGGGGGGGGGGGTGAAGACAAGGTCTCTCTTTGTATGCCTGGCTGGCCAGGGACTTGCTAGGTAGATCAGGCTGGCCTTGAGTTCCTAAGGGATCTACCTGCCGCTGCCTTCTGATTGCTAAAAATAGAGACACGCAGCACCATGCTCCTGGCTCTCTTATATATAAAATAGAGACACGCAGCACCATGCTCCTGGCTCTCTTATATATAAAATAGAGACATGCAGCACCATGCTCCTGGCTCTCTTATATGTAAAATAGAGACACGCAGCACCATGCTCCTGGCTCTCTTATATGTAAAATAGAGACACACAGCACCATGCTCCTGGCTCTCTTATATTCTTTCTGCCCCCTTTTTGATATAGATCCTTGAGCTCTGAAGGAGGGGTGTGGTGGAGATATCCCACTTAGGCCCAAGCACCCTAAACTCTCCTATTCTCTGCATGTTGACAAGTTGTGAGTGTCTGTCGTGTCGTCTGCTGCAAGGAGCTTCACTGATGAAGGTCAAGTAGGGCATTCATGGATGGGCACAGTACCAAGTCATTTCTTTTCACCGTGTGTGTGTGTGTGTGTGTGTGTGTGTGTGTGTGTGTGTGTGTGCGCGCGCGCAGATCCGTGATGTGGTGTGCATATGAAAGCCAGAGGGCAAAAATACAACAGTATGAACTCAGCATTCACATTTTCAGTTATGAACGTTTTTCATTTTCTTCTGCATATTCAGGACTTACTGAATGATCCGAACACTGGTCAGTCACGGTATAGAGATCTAATAGTGAGACAGAGGTTTCCCCTCTAAATGAGCAGCAGACAGTAACACGTGTGTAAGCCAAACACTTATGTAGTGTGTGAGTAATAGACTGCAGGGAGTCAGCTACAGTAGTAAAGAGGTGGGAGGGTCAGGGCACACTAGGTTGTCCTGGAGATGCTCTGCCCAGGTGGCATGTAAAGGAGGTCAGAATGGCCACGTAGGTGTATCTTGGGGAAGGTTTTCTAGGTGTGGAGTCTGGACACTATCCCCAGTGTCTGTGAAACAATGAGGCAGTGTGGGTTGTATGCAACAAATGATGGTTAGTGTACTAAAGACACGCAATCACACGAAAGAAGGATTGTACAGGCGAGAAAGGGTATTGTAAGTACCCTTACAGCATGGCTTCCGTGTACAGATCAGTCGCCAGCACAGAGTCTGAGTAGCATGACGTGAACAGAGCTATTTTAGAGTGTAATTGTGCTTGACAGGGGCGGTAACTCAGAGTGGGGCAGGAAATGGGTTGAGTTAAGGAAGCTCTTACAGTAGTCTTAGAAAAAATAATGTTGCCTAGAGCCGTGGGTAATGGGGTGGAGTTTCAGAAGTAGTTAGATGTGGAGTATATCTTGACCGCAGGACTAATGGAAATTTTTATGAATTAGATGTGGGATATGAGAGAACCTGAAAAATCTAGGGTAGCTCTAAGATAATTTGCTAGGGCAACTGAGAGGGTGAAGTTACAGGACTTGAGATGGGTGAACGAGTTCTGCTTGATAAGCTGAATTTGAATGATCCATGAGACATAAAAGCAAGCGTCCCCTCACTGTTATCAGTCTGGAATTTGGAAGAGAAATCTGGTTAAATACATAAATTAGATGATTTCTAATTTTGTGTATAAATGATTTTTATCTGAACATGTTAAATACTGAACATAGATAAGAATATCAACAGAATAAGTAAAGATAGGAAAGAACAAAGGAGAGAAATCTGACTCCCAACTATCTCAATACTAAGAATACGACAAGGGAGGGGAAATAGCAAACAAGTGTGGAAAGGAAGCTGAGAAGTCCTTTCAAGCTAAATGGGAAACCGTCTCAAGCCAGAAGACTCGCTGCCAGTCACAGTAAGCCACATAAGATGAGCCCTGGAGGTTGAACACTAGCTCAGTTGAACTCTTAGTTAAGAGAGAGCAGGAGTAGATTCATAGTCACGTCTGCACGACTCAGGGCCCCAGGAAGAGGCCCAGTGAGATTGGGTGGAGAGCACGGAGAGAAAGAAACGGATTTGCTATACTTTAAGGTGGGAGAAACAACCTGCGTGTGGTGAGTACAGACCCAGAGGATCATGAATTCCTGGCCAGCCTGGGCTATATAGTAAATGTGAAGCCAGCCTTGGCTACAGAGTGAGATAGAGTTAGGGAGGAGAGATAAGACATGTCATATGCTGGTGAGACTATCTCTGAAGAGGAAGTGGGAGTAAATGTGATAATGATACAGGGAGGGAGAAAGGGAAGGGCTAGAACGCTGTCTTAGAGATGGGTATCAGCCAGTGTGCACAAGACTCAGCCAGTGGAAGGGTCGGTTCATTCAGGGACAAGCATCGGTTCCTGGGCGCATGCAGGTGTGGAGGCTTAGAGACAACTTATGGAAGGTCTTTATGGGTCGCTCTGTTTTCTTACTGAGAGTAGGGGAATGGAGATACTGAACTTGTAAGGTAAATGGATTAGAAAAATGACTGCTTTTGCTGCTCAGCATTGGAGGCCTGGTTAAGGTTAATGATCATGAATTTCAGATAAAATTGGTCAAGCTGCTTGTATACTTTTGTGCAGCTTCTTTAGCTGTATAAGTTCATTAGCGAATGAGTGGTGGATTGAATTTAGCCTGTCTTTGTAGCTATCTTTCCTTTCAATGTGCCCATGAACAATGCATACTATTACATTGCATTCAAAACTGGACACGAATGGCGCTTCTCAATGTAAGTTGAGTGTGTGTGTGTGTGTGTGTGTGTGTGTGTGTGTGTGTGTGTGTGTGTGTACACATACATACTTGTTTGCAGGTACGTGTCCATGTGTTTGCATAAAGGCCAGATGTTGATGTCAGGAGTCTTCTCTAGTACTCACTTTTTCTTTATACAAAGCCTGTTACTGAACCTCGAGCTCCTCAATTCATCTCGGCTGGCTGGCCTTGAGCTTCAGCGATCAGCCTGAAACACTCAAACATTGTTAATCTTGTTTATAGCATTGCATAATTCTGTAACTTATAGATTTGCTTTAATAGTTTATATAGATAACCAAAATTAAAATATATTGGGGGGCTGGAGAGATGGCTCAGTATTAAGAGCACTGATCACTCTTCCAGAGGACCTGGATTCAGTTCCCAGCACCCACGTGGCAGCTCACAACTGTCTGTAAGTAACTGCAAGATCTGACACACTCACACAGACGTACATGCAGGCAAAACACCAATGCACATAAAATAAAAAATAAATAAGTAAATTTTAGGGGGGAAAAGGCCAGCCATGCCTATAATCACATCAGTCAGGGAGGCAGAGGCAGGTGGATATTTGTGAGTTCGAGGCCAGCCTGGTCTACAGAGTGAGTCCAGGACAGGCAAGGCTACACAGAGAAATCCCTGTCTTGAAAAAAACCAAAAACCACGTCCCCTGGATGGGGAGACCTGGTGGCACTCAGAGGAAGGACAGCAGGCTACCAATAAGAGACTTGATACCCTATGAGCATATACAGGGGGAGGAAATCCCCCTCAGTCACAGTCATAGGGGAGGGGAATAAGGGGAAAATGGGAGGGAGGAATGGGAGGATACAAGGGAGGGGATAACCATTGAGATGTAATAAGAATAAATTAATAAAAAAAAAGAAAAAAAAACAAAAAGAGAGAGGAGGTGGGAGAAACAAAAGAAAAAGGCTATCCTGGAGCTGGAGAGGCAGCTCAGGTGGTAAAGTGCTTACTGTGCTAGCATGAGGACCTGACTTCAGTCCCTAGCACCCACATGGAAACTGCGTGTGCTGCCATGTGCTTGTAATCCCAGGGCTGGGAGGGCATAGGGAATTCCTGGAGCTGCCTCATGGGTGAGCTCAGGCTCCCATTGAGAGACTGCATCAGAAATTATGATAGCCCAAACATGGCCTGGACAAGGACAACACCAATAGACTTGCTAACGTGGAAGGGGTTAAGCTCACCAGGCCTCACCGCTGGACATGAACTACAGGCAGCTAAGGAGTACTGGGCATGGGGGAGGAGGCTTTTCCCAGAGAAGAACATGCCAGTTGGTCACCCAGTACCAAATGGTCAGCCCTGAAACATACACATACAAATATCACTATGCAGACTGAACAAGTTGTATTTATGTATTTAGGAGTTTACAAACAGAGAAAGACATATATTTTACATTTACAAACAGTAAAATAAAAAAGGCCATGGATCTGAACAAGAATAAGGAAGACGCATGAGGATTGAATGAATGAAAGGGATGGGGTGGAAATGATGTAGCTCTATTATAATTTTAGAAAGTAAAAAAATTATTTAAAATGTCAACATGGATGCTTCCTGAGAATGACATCAGGAGTTGACCTACGGCCTCTTTCATGCACGCGTGCACATGCATGCTCTCACATGAAAGAGCCACTGTGTATAAGTAGCAATGATTTTTTTCTTTCCTATTTTCATGCCTTTTAGTTCATGTGTGTTTGGGAATAGTATACATACCACATGTGTGTCTGGTGCCCACAGAAGCCAGAAGAGTCAGATCCCTTGGAACAGAAGTTATAGATGATCATAAGCCATCACGTGGGTGATGGGAACCAAATGCAAGGGCTCTGAAAGAGCAGCAAGTGCTGTTAATTTTGGGGCCATCTCTTCAGGCTCAGTATTTATGTTTTTGATAGGTAAACTTTATTGTTAGTTTCTGCAAGGCTTGTTTTTCTATGGCAGAGCATCTTTCTAGAACAAACTTTAATTTTTATGAATCTTTTTTTCATTTGCTTTTTATATTAGTGTTTGTTAGAAATGTTATTGTTTACTGAGTGGTGATGGCACATGCCTTTAATGCCAGCACTTGGTAGGTAGGGACAATTTGTGAGTTCAGGGCCAGCCTGGTCTACAGAGCAAGTTCCAAGACAGCCAGGTAACACAGACAAACCCTTTCTCAAAAAGCCAAAATTAAAAAAGAAAGGAAGGAAGAAAGAAAGAAGGAAATATTATTTAAATTGATGAATAATTTTCTTTTGTAATTGCTGCATTTGTCTGATTTTGGTATCAAGGTTTTAATATCATAAAACGTATTTAGAATAGTTTTACAGACTTTTTCCTTACACAAAAGTTTGCAAACTTTTGTTTTGGATGGCTGCATTTCCATAACTAGCAAGGCCCATGATTTTTGCTTTCTATTTACATGACAGGTAGCTCAAAGCCTTATATAAACACATAGATATATTTAGACTTTAATTACTTTTGAATCAGCTTTGGTAAGTTGCTGTCATTTTATATAAAAATACTACCTATGTCTAAAATTCTTTGGCTCTCATTCATTCATAGAATTCCCTTATTTTTTTTTCATTTTTTTTATTTTTTTTCCTCCTTTATTAATTTATTCTTGTTACATCTCAATGGTTATCCCATCCCTTGTATCCTCCCATTCTTCCCTCCCTCCCAATTTCCCCTTATTCCCCTCCCCTATGACTGTTCCTGAGGGGGATTACCTCCCCCTCTATATGATCATAGGGTATCAAGTCTCTTCTTGGTAACCTGCTGTCCTTCCTCTGATTGCCACTAGGTCTCCCCGTCCAGGGGACATGGTCAAAGGTGAGGCACCAGAGTATGTGAGAAAGTAATATCCCACTCTCCACTCTACTGTGGAGAGTGTTCTGTCCATTGGCTAGATCTGGGTAGGGGCTTAAGGTTTACCGCCTGTACTGTCCTTGGCTGGTGCCTTAGTTTGAGCGGGACCCCTGAGCCCAAATCTGCCTATCATAATGTTCTACTTGTAGGCTTCTAGGACCCTCGGAAAACTACACCCTTCACATTAGCCACAAGCAATATAAAGTACTTAGGAGTTACTCTTACTAAGCAAGTGAAGGACCTGTTTGAAAAAAATTTCAAAACCCTAAAGAAAGAGATTGAAGATGACATGAGAAGATGGAAGGATCTACCTTGCTCATGGATCGGGAGAATTAACATAATAAAAATGGCCATCCTACCAAAAGCAATCTACAGATTCAATGCAATCCCTATCAAAATACCTACACAATTTTTTAAAGACATTGAAAGTTCAATTCTGAACTTCATATGGAAAAACAAAAAACCCAGAATAGCTAAAACAATCTTGTACAATAAAAGGTGCTCTGGAGGAGTCTCCATACCTGATCTCAAACTGTACTATAAAGCAATAGTAATTAAAACAGCATGGTACTGGCACAGCAACAGGCTGGTTGATCAGTGGAATCGAATCGAAGACCCAGATATGAATCCACACACATATGGTCATTTGATTTTTGACAAAGAAGCCAAATCCATTCGATGGAAAAGGGATAGCATCTTCAACAAATGGTGCTGGTCTAACTGGATGTCTATGTGTAAAAAAATGCAACTGGACCCATATTTGTCACCTTGTACAAAACTCAAATCCAAGTGGATTAAAGACCTCAACATAAAACCAGAGACACTAAATCACTTAGAAGAAAAAATGGGAAAGAGCCTGGAACATATTGGCACAGGAGACTACTTCCTGAACAGAACACCAACAGCCCAGGCATTAATGTCAACAATTAATAAATGGGACCTCATGAGGCTGAGAAGCTTCTGTAAGGCAGGTGACACGGTAAAGAGAACAAAGCGACAGTCTACAGACTGGGAAAAGATCTTCACCAACCCCACATCTGACAAAGGTCTATTATCCAAAATATATAAAGAACTCAAGAAATTAAATACCACCAAACCAAATAACCCAATCGAGAAATGGGGCAAGGAACTAAACAGAGAATTCTCAACAGAGGAATATCAAATGGCTGAGAAACACTTAAAGAAATGCTCAACCTCCTTAATCATCAGGGAAATGCAAATCAAAACAACGCTGAGATTCCATCTTAACACCCATCAGGATGGCTAAGATCAATAACTCAACTGACACCACATGCTGGTGAGGGTGTGGGGGGGGGGGAACACTCCTTCATTGCTGGTGGGATTGCAAACTAGTACAACCACTTTGGAAATCTATCTGGTGCTATCTCAGAAAAATGGGAATAGGGTTTCCTCAAGACCCAGCTATTCCACTCCTTGGAATATACCCAGAAGATGCTCCAGCACACAGCAAGAAAATTTGCTCAACCATGTTCATAGCAGCCTTATTCATAATAGCCAGAACATGGAAACAGCCTAAGTGTCCCTCAATAGAAGAATGGATAAAGAAACTGTGGTACATATACACTATGGAATACTATTCAGCTATTAAAAACAAGGAATTCCTGAAATTTGTGGATAAATGGATTGAGCTAGAAATGATCATAATGAGTGAGTTAACCCAGAAGCAGAAAGACTCAAATGGTATATACTCACTTATATCTGCATATTAGCCCAACGGGCATGTCCCACGAAAGCCTTCACTTACCAGGAAATTGCGACAGAGGAGAGGACATTCTAGTGGGACTCTAGATGAGAGAATCATGGGAGAAAGGCAAAGTACAATTCCCTTATTTTTAATATTTGTTATAACTCCTGAAATGTTCTTTTCAATTACTAATATTAACAATTTATTTATTTTTTCTTTTCTTTTTTATTTATTAATTTATTCAGATTACATCTCATTTGTTATCCCATCACTTGTATCCTCCCGTTCCTCTCTCCCTCCCGCTTTCATCCTATTCCCCTCCCCTAGGTCTATAAGGGGGACCTCCTCCCCCACTATATGGTCATAGGCTATCAAGTGTCATCCTTGTAGTCTGCTTATTCTTTCTCTAAGTGGTCTCCACACCAAGGGGAGGTGGTCAGATACAGGGCACCAGAGTTCATGTCCAAGTCAGTCCCCGTTCTCCACACAACTGTGGAGAATGTCCTGTCCATTGGCTAGATCAGAGTAGGGGTTCGAAGTTTACTGCTTTTATTGTCCTTGGTTGGTGCGGTGTAGTTTAAGTAGAACCCCTGGGCCCAGATCCACCCGTCATGATGTTCTTTTTGTAGGTTTCTAGGACCCCCTGGGTCCTTCTATTTCCCCATTCTCCCATACTTCTCTCACCTAGAGTCCCAATAGGAAGTCCTCACATCTTTCCCACCAATATTAACAATTTATAATTGTCCTGATCTCTTGCCACATGTTTGCCTTCTCTTGGTCTTCTGTAGGAAATCCTTCACTCGGTCCCCAAGGGTCCCTGCTTCTTTAATTAGTTGCTTGTTTGTTTCTTTGTTTATTCTCTGTAAGGTTTTTTTGGTTCTTTTCCAACAGTTAGAATTATAAAATTACTAATAATCTCACTACTAATTGGCTTTTAAAAACAATAAATAAGTTTCTAGAAACACTCTTTAGCTATCTCTCTCAAGTTCTGATTTTTGTTTTTACTGTTTTAAAACTGACTATCATTTTGTCTTTGGGTGATGTGTGTGTTATTTAGAAGCTGATTTTAAGACAATAAACAATAAGATACATAATTGTTGCTGTCAGATAAAATAAAACATGACTTAGGTGTACTACAGCGTCTCCTGGTGATGAGCCCCTTACTGTTTGTCCAGTGCAGAGTGTCAGCCCTGAACCATACGTACATAAACAACAAAAACAGGCCAACGGGATGTGTGTGTGTGTGTGTGTGTGTGTGTGTGTGTATGTGTGTGTGTGTGTGTGTGTACACATACACACATACATAACATGTATACATATGTACATACATACATAACAGTAATCGCCAAATAAAAAGAAGCTGTCAGCTTGAGAATGTGGACACATAAAGGGTTTGAGTAAGTAGCTGGGAGGAGCTAGAGGAAAGAAAAGGAGAAGGGAAAGTGATAAATTTTATTTATAGTAAAAAGATTTTGAAAATAAAACGTGACTGCTAGTGACTATCACATTTTTTGGCACTGACCAATACATATATTTCATACAATACATATTTTTCATATACTTTTAAAATCAGTTACAGATATTTAGTGTTTTAGAGAAGAAAATCCATATTTTTAAGACAATTTGAATGTGTCTACATTTATTCATTGCATGCATGTGCGTGTATGGACACACAAGCCACAGTGCCCATGTGGAGATGAGAGGATAACGCACAGCAACCTGGGTAGCAACCTCAGGCCATCGGGCTTGCTGGCCGCTGCCCCTATTTACTAAACTATCTAACAGCCTGAGTTTGAACTTCTTGTCAAATTAAAATTTTATTTTTATTGTCTCACACTGGGAAGGAAATCAGCATACTGTTTGTTTTGTTGAAACAGGTTTTCTCTGTGCAGCCTCAGCTGTCCTAGACTTGCTTTGTAGACCAGGCCAGCCTTGAACTCACAGTGATCCACCTGCCTCTGCCTCCCAAGTGCTGGGATTCAAGGCACCACATATGTGAAGCAAAGCCATCTCTAGATTTGCCTATTAGACTAGTTTTCTGTACAAAAATTAAGAGAAGCAAAACCTTTAAACTCATCAAATTTTTATTCATTAAGTTTGGAGAAATATTCTTAAATGTTCTAAAACTTGATTTACCATGTCTTGATGACATCTTTAAAAATGATATGAAATGAAGCTGGAGAGATGTGTTTGTGGTTCAGAGTGCGCGCTGCTCTTGTAGATGCCGTGGCTTGGATGCTCCGTACCACATGGGGCTCTTCTCTAACCCCAGTTCCCGGGTGTCCACAGCCCTCATCTGGCCTCCACAGGCTCCAGGCATGAGTGTACTTACAGACAGACACATAGGCAGACGCACACAAAAAATAAAAACAACTTTTTTTAAAAGGTGCTATCAAGTGATAACTATGATTCATTAATTTTTATATACTTCTGGAGGTTGGGTATGTAGTGTTTTTTGTTTTGTGTTCAAAAAGAGCTATAACATAATAAGTGTTGTATTAATTTAAAAACAATTTAGTCTTAATGAGATATTTTAGAAATGAATTTTGAACTATTTTTAATAATCTGATGAATACTTCCTAATACACTATGTAATGAAATGCTTAAAATTATTGTCTTAAGTATACAAACTTAAGTGGAATTAATTATTAGCATTAATTACTGCTAATCTCTTTGACAGTTGCCTCTATATTAGCATTTGATCATGAAATGATGAAGCAGAGAGATGTCTCATATGTTACAAGATTTATATTGGTTATTCAAAAGCACAGTGCTGCCAGCTAACAACAACAAAAATTCCCCATTATCCCATACCTGGATTGCTTCCTTTGCTTCCTAGGGAAAATGACATTTCAGTGTTCATAGAATGTAAAAGGAATGAAGTGAATCATAAACCATATTAGCTTTATTTTATGTGTCTGTGTACTATGGTTAACATTTTTAGTTTGTAGTGCTTAAAAGTATTATTTCTGTGCATTTGTTTAACTTTGAACCAATAAAACAGCGGCCTTCTGTCACTGCTGTGTCATAGCTAGTGTAGTAGTAGTTTTTCACAGTTAAAACTGAGAAATAAAAAGGAGTACTCATTTTACTTGAGACCTTACTGATTGAGGAGTAAAGTATAAAATAAAGTATAAATCAGAGATCTTTCCCCATTAGCAGTGCCCAGGCTGTACAAAGTGATGGGGGAAGAGATGGTTTCACCTTATTTTCCTATTTTGGTCCCCATGCTTCCTTATTGACCTTTGACCTTCCTCCACATTTTCCAAGTTTCACATCTCTGGAAATAAAATCAATCATTTACAAAGTGTTGATTCATGTTACTCTACTGGGACTATTTCCATTCCTAAGAAAGAACGGTTAAAGAACCTGGTAACTGAAATATGCATGCACCAAGAACGACAGCAGCAAAGAAGCCTTAGTAACTGAGTGTGTGTAAGCGGGCTGATGGATGGCAACCATCGTGTTTCAGGCATCTGTCTCAGATGTTTAGGCCGGACCCTCCAAAGCAGGCAGAAGTCTGCACCACCGCTACTGCTGCTGTAACTCAACCACTGACGTGTATTACTTGTCATGCTTGCTTGACATCACATCCCCTTTTTGTTTGTTTGTTCAAGACTGAAAGAGCATATTCTTTTTGTGGAACTATTGAATACATGGCACCAGATATTGTCAGAGGGGGTGATTCGGGACATGACAAGGTACGTTCTGCTTTTGATACTTCTTTGTGTGTTCCTATAAATTGTGCAGTCCGAGCGAATCCCAGTTAACTTCTAGTACAGACTCTAATCAGAACCATGCTTCTGGTACTTCTTACTCCATTGATTTCTCCGTTTGTGTACCTAAACACACTGGGTTTTAATGTTTTGCATTAAAAAAATATATAAAATTTAGGACATTTTAGATTTTTCCTTTCAAAGTTTCATTGATGAAGTTTTTTGCTTTGTAGAGTGACATTCCTCTTAAAGTTGGGACCTTGAAGTTACTCTTGAAACAATTTTAAACTTTATTTTCATTGGAAGAGCCTGTGAGCTTAAACAAAACACAAAACATGGCCCCATTTAAAAAAAAAGATCCTTTTTTTTTTTTTTTTTTTTTTTGGTATGAGACACATTTGAACCAAGTATAACACAGAGGTGTGACTAAATACCTAAGCTGTGTATGTGGCTTTTCTTTGCATCATGGAGAAAGATTTTGGACAGAGTTTTACTGGCATGGTTAAGTTTTTCAGGAAAGATAAAAAAACTGATGGTGGTTATATTTGCCACCTTTGGTTAGTAAGTCCTTCTAACAAGATGTTAAGAGGCCACTGAAAACAAAAACCACTCATATTTTATTCCCAGTTTGCCTTTAACTTCACAAAGATATTGATGACTTTGTTGATTATTGTCCGACAGAAATAGCACTTTTCACAACCATGAAAGGAAAATTCTGTACTCAAAATGCAGTCTTCCTAGCCCTCTAAAGATTCAAATTTTTTGTTCTCTCTTCCCTGTGCATGTGCCCATGAAGCTAATAAAGAAGCAGTCAGATCTAAGTCATTATAAAAATCTAGGTCATTTTTCTATCCTGTAATAAAGGGTAGCACTTTGCTATCACTTTTGGTTTATTAATAAGATTCTCCAAATGAATTCTGGCTAGTTTGTCCTTTTTGTTCTCCTCTGCTTCCACCCCTGTTAAAACACCACATATACAGTTCCAGTGTCTGTGGTGAATGCCTGGTCTCCTTTCTCATGGCCAATCCTGTGTTTGTCCAGCTCACTCTTGACGTTTGAGTGACAGTGCTTACTAGCCCATGGCTGCAGTCTGATCTCAGGCCTGTGTCAGCCAAGCAGCTCGGTTCATGCCCAGTGCAGGGCACTCTGACATCATTGACTCAACTGGCATTGGAGCTGCTTCTGTGAATTCAGGAGTTGAAATGCTGGTTCAATTTACTTCATGGTATAATTTAAAGCTATTGTGTAGTTTAGCCAGAATTTATAACCTAGATTTTGAAGGCCATCTACTAAAGCCTAATGGAACTGGGGCTGGAGAGATGGCTCAGCAACTAAGAGCTTAAGGGAACCAGTTTTGAAATAAGAAAGCCTTGTAGTACATCTAGAATTTCTCCATGACTAAGATCCACTTTACAACCAGCCAAATAATATTCTCCCTGCGTATTTAGTGTTCAGATAACTGTATTTATGAATGGTTTTCCTATTTGGAGTACATTTTATTTTCTATTATTTTAAATCTCCCTATTGGCTGGTATATTTAAACATGTTCTATAAGAAAAAATTATTTTAGGGGTTTGTTTATAAATAACACCCTTGTGTAAGATTCTTATGTTTTTGCCTTTTAGTTTAAGGAATTTCATCTCATTCTTTGGGCACAAACTTTATAAAATACAGTTGATACTTTCTTCCTCAGATCCTAAATCTAATATTTCACCTATCTGAATGTTTAGAAAGCATTTTTGAGTTAAATTGCTTTAAATAAACAATGGTAAAACTGATTTAAGAGCCAGGTGTGGTGGTGCACACCTTTAATCGCAGTACTCTGGGAGGCAGAGGCAGGTGATTCTCTGTGAGTTCAAGGCCAGCCTGGTCTACAAGTGAGTCCAGGACAGCCAAGTCTATACAGAGAAACCCTGTCTCAAAAAAAAAAAAACAAAAACAAAAACAAAAAAATCCAACCAACCAAACAAACCCTTAACTGATTTAGATTGTTAAAGCAGTTTCTATTCTGGGTATGTGTAGGCATTTGTCCTCTAAATGTCTCTTACTTGTACTAACTTAATAACCCTTGCAAAGAAAACTATGAAAAATGTTTTTGTAAAATATTTTAAGTATATAGCCTTAATTTGGTCCTTTTGTAACATATTTTAGTTGTTAATTCTGCAAAATGAAATTATTATTGTTTTATAGGCAGTTGACTGGTGGAGCTTAGGTGTTCTAATGTATGAGCTACTAACTGGAGCATCTCCTTTCACTGTTGATGGAGAAAAAAACTCCCAGGCTGAGATATCTAGGTAAGACTTGAACAAGTGCCATAAAATCATCCTTCTTAGGGTTCCAGCGTATAACTCCCTTCTGTGCATTCATAGCCACTCTCACAGCTGCAGCGTTATGTTTTTGTCCTATTTCTACTTGAATTTTTTAACATCAAGAACAGATTTGACAGAATAAATATTGAGACCACTTCAATGAAGATGAAATAACAGGGATCAGTTTGCCTTCTTGCCTGATACAATTTTTAACAATGGGAAAATTTTATGAGAAACAGCAGTTTTGAGGATACTGGACATTGCAGTAGAGGACAGCGGTTTCAAAGATAGAGAAAGTAAATAAGGTCTGCCCTAAAATCTCCCCAAATGACTCCGTTAAGAGCTACCAGGATGCAACACAGGGAGGGACAAACCCATGTGGTATTGAGGAAATGGAGCTGATGGCCTGGGGAGACCTGGACAGCCAGCCTGCTGACCGGAGTGTCTGAGAGGAGAGATACAAGTCCAGAGACTTACCGAAGTATTGTTATATGGAAAACACACACCTTAAAATGTTTATTATTTTATAGTTGTTTATTTAGAGTATAGTTATTTTTCCTCCAGATTGATCTATAGATTCAGTGCAATTAGAGTTCCTACTGCCATTGCTTATACGTTTGTTTTTAGTATATTGGAAATCTGATCTAGAATTCAGGTAGCAATGAAGAGGGCCTAGACTAGCCAGACTGCCTCTGAAGAAGAAAGTTAATCTCAGGACTCACCATACGCTGTGATAATGTCACACTGAGAATGGTGTGCCTGCCTGCAGTTCCATTACGTGGAAGGTGTAAATAAGAGGATCACTACATGTTCAAGGCTAGTCTGGTCACCATGAGGACTCTAGAACAGCCCTAGCCACACACCAAGACCTGTTCTCTAAGAAGTAAAAAAAGAAGAGAGAGAGGGAGGAAGGACGGTAGAGGGGAAAAGATAAACAGAGCCTGGAAATAACGCTGTCTGTGTACAGGCAACAGATTTTGGACAGAGGTTCAAAATTCTCTGTCACTTTGGGAGGAACTTTTCAATAAGTGATGCTAGGACTGCTGGCTGCTCAGATGGGAAAACATGACCTTCAGTAAATGCTTACTGCTATATAGGAAAAAATGCACTCGAAAGAATCAGTAAGCCTAAATGTGAAAGTTACAACTATAAAATGGTTTTTAAATCTGTAGGACTAGGAGATGTCTCGACAGCCTAGTGACCTGAGTGTGGTCCCCAGAACCCACATGAGGGCAGAAGAGAACTCCGTAGTTATCTCTGACCTGGGTGCTGTGGCACTTGCATCCCCCTCTACAAAATTAATTAATTTTCTAAATTTTACTGTTGTTAAGCCAAAAATTCCTCAAGTAGAACAGTCAATAAAAGAAATAATTTTAAAACTAGACTGGTTCAATATTAATAATCTCTGGTCTTTAAAGCATTAAAAAATGAAAACGAAGCTGGGCGTGGGGGTGCACACCTCTAATCCCAGCACTTGGGGAGGCAGAGGCAGGTGTATCTCTGTGAGTTCGAGGCCAGCCTGGTCTGCCAACAGCAAAAGCTACACAGAGAAACCCTGTCTTGAAAAAACAAAAAAAAGGGGAGAGGGAGGAAAAGAAAGAAAGAAAAAGAAAAATGACACGTCACTAACTGGGAAAAGTTTTCAAATCATATATCTGATAAAAGTCTGATATAGAATATATATAAAAACTTTTTTAAAAAAGCCAACCCCATTATAAAAGAAGCAAAAACAGACATTTCATCAAAGATCATCAGTAAATAGCAAATAAGCATGTAAAAAAATGAGCATGGTGGCTCACGCCTGTAATCCCAGCACTCTGGGAGGCAGAGTTCGAGGCCAGCCTGGTCTACAAGTTGAGTCCAAGGCAGCCAAGGCTATACAGGGAAACCCTGTCTCGAAAAAACAAAAAACAAAAAAACAAACAAACAAAAAATAAAAACAAAAAATGATGAGCAGTGTCATTGGTCTTTAAGGAAATACAGATTCAAACCATAGTGAAATACTACCATATTCTCACTCAGATGGTTCTAAATAAAGACAGTAGCCATGCCAGATTCTAGTAAGAGTAGAGGCTGGGTAGTGGTGGCACACACACCTTTAATCCCAGCACTTGAGAGCCAGAAGCAGGCTGATCTCTTAGTTTATGGCTAGCCTGGTCTACAGAACCTAGTTACAGAACATCCAGGAATGCAGAGAGAAACCCTGTCTTATACCCTCCACCCCCTCCAAAAATTATGTAGGAAATGCAAGGGAGTGTGAACAGGGGGGGGTCATGTAGTACAGTGTGACTAGTACATGTTAGAAAATGGGCAATTTCCTTACAAAGCAAAACATTATCTACTACATGATCCATCTAATCTAGACCTAAGTGATTATGAGGGAAAATAAAAATATCCTTACAAAACCTTCTACAGCAAATGATCCCAAACTGGAAATAACCCAAGTATCTGTCAGCAAGCAGTTAAACAGATTGTGGTATATCTGTGCAAATAAAGAGCTACCTTGTGGTAAAAGTGATCACTATTGATACAAACAAGGAGTGGATAAATCTCAAAATAACTGTACTGAGTAAAGGAGCCAGATACTATAGAGTGTTTACTGTGTGGTTCCAGTTCTGGAAAATACCAGCTCATCTATAGCAACAGGAAGCAGAATGGTAGTTAGTGTGGACCTGGCAAGGGAGAAGAGAAGAAGAAATCTCAAAGGAGCATGAGAAACTTTGAAAGGGATGTGTTCATTATCTTGAGTGTGGTGCCAGCTTCAGTTACATACAGAAGGCGGGTCTCATCCAGTTATACTTCGTGTGAGTTTATTCTGCATCCTTCGAATATCAATAAAGTAAAATTGTAAGATGTACCATTTTCAGAAGAGACTTAGAAGGAATAACTTCAGTATTTCAGCCTACTTAATACCTAAGTTAAAAGACCAGGAACATTTTAAAAATCAGCCAAAATTATGCCTGTTACCAAAAAATACTATTTTTAAATTTTAATTTTAAATGAAATTTTTGATAGTTTGAAATTTCTTTAGGTAGGATGTGGTGATTCACATCTATAATTCAGCTGTTTGTGAAGTTAAATCTCGAGAGTTACAAATTTGAAGCTAGCTTAGGCAGAATCGTGATAATCTTATCTGAAAAAATTAGTAGATTAATTTTTGGAAAAATGCTTCAAAATTATAGGAAATCTTGGCCATCATTGTGAGAATTTGTTTCTTTCCACTCTATTCTGTCTGTCTGTAGAGAGAAGTATATTGCTTGTGAAAGCAGAAATTCTTCAAATTACATTCACATTTAAATTGATTTTGTTTTCTTTACATCAACCATTTGGCATTCTTGTTTTAGTAAGTGAAAGATTCTGAATCAAAATCTATCTGAAATCTTTAAGCTAGAACAAATGGATTTTCAAGAATCAAAGTAGAATTTCTTCTTTTAATCAGTTATCTTCTTTGTCAGGTTAGCTAGCTTTGTTTAAACCCTGCTGTTGGCATGTCATCATTTGGTGGGTTTGACGACTGGATTGCCCCACTGCAGCTCTTCCTTTTTGGATAATCATTCTGATTGTTCTTCAAAATGTATCTGAAATAAGTGTATTATTATCTTGTCTCTAGATGTTTTAATTGATTAAGGCGCTTTTTAATTGAATTCTTACATTCCTTAATTTTTATTTTGAGACTGGGTCTCACTGGGTAGTCTTGGCTAGCTTGGAATTTACTGTGTAGATCAAGCTGGCCTCCAGTTCATAGAGATCTGCCTGCCTCTGCCTATGAGTGCTGGGATTAAGGGTGTGTGCCACCATGCCCTGCCTCTGTTACTTAATGTTTGTGATCTTCAAGAACTTGGCCTACTTAACTACCTGTATTTGACATGCTTCAAAATAATGTACTATCCATGTTAGTTTCTTGTTATTGTTGTCTAAAATGTGTAGTAAAAGTGTTAGTGTATAAATTTTCAAAAGATAGTAAAAGCTTGAAATGAGAAGAAAACCTAAGCGTTGGACTTTCTTCTTGAAGTTAGACTCTCTTCCTGGGTGTGGGTGCAATCCCTTACTTGTCCTATGCTGCCCATGAAAGAAAAGGACTGTTAGGTTGACATTTTCATGGATGCTATATCCCATATTGAGTTGTTTTAATTCTATCACTCCCCCACCCCCACCCCCAAAAAAACAGGCCAAAAAATTGTCTTAATCCTGGTCCTGTGCTCTCAAGAATGTAAAGTAATTCTGCTTATTCTTTCTAGATATTGAAGCAAGCAAACATAGGGAATACTTTAGTAACCTGGGATTTTGTGTGGTTTAGGCTATGTGCACACTCCTCTTATAATAATGAACTTGACAGCCGAGACCCTTATCTGTACTAAGATACGTACATAGCCCTCTCTGAACTATGGAGTAAGTTTCTCCCTCACTTGACTCTTAACTCTGACAGTTTCTCTTCACGTGTAGTCCCAGTAGATACAGGGACCAATCTAGCCTGAGCTAGTTTCGAGTGAATGCCAAATAAAGCAAGACTGTGTCCTCAGGTGGAGATAATCCCCTACTTACCATCTTATGCCTGTGCATCCTTGGGTCTGCATTTGATTACAATTAGATACATAGTGGGAAAGGTCATACACGACAAAATTGTCTATATAACCTACTCTGCCAACCAAAATAGAGAACCGGCGGCACTGTGCCCTTGGTCTCCACACTTCCCCTCTTGATGCCTCTCACAGGAGGCCACACACAGTAGCCAGGGCTCTTGAGGTCTTCACGCTTGTGGCCTGCTGCTCCCCTGTGGTGTGTGCTGACCTGTTCACAGCATGGCCTTGAATAACATTTCCTTGTAGCCTTTGCAATCTGTGTGAGTCTTTATTTCAGGTCTTTGAATTAGAGTCTAAGAATCCAGAATCACCTGGCCCAGACTCCAAACCAACATTACTGCAGACATTTGAAGACAGTTTTGTGCAGGATAAGCCTTTTCAGTTCTCTTGACTGTTTATAAGAAATTATTCCAGATTCCTCACACCTTGGTACCACTTTAAACAGATGTTAACTTGTTCTTAATTTAGACTTGAAGGATTGCCGTTCAGCTTTGCATACCTGTTTCTTATCTTTATTCATGTATGTGTGTACGTATCACGAGCTTTTCTTTCTTAGGTGTCTTCTCACTAGCTTTCTGTCTGTGTAGAACTTTGCCTTTTAGAACCTGTGTTACTGCTGACCAGGAAGACACTGCCCACCCAGAGAATCAGTGCTTCTACCTGCTCCCGCAGGACGGGCTCTGCAAACCATGATACATGAGCGTCTTTTCACCTGAGAAGCAAGATGTAAATGTTTGTCCCCTGCTCTTCCATCATCTCTTGACAACTTTCTTTTCTTTATCTGATTGTCCCTGCCTTTGAAATGGAGACTACGTTTGCCACAAGATGTTTACTTGATGTTTCATTTTCCCTCAGTAAAGTATGCTATATTAGTGTTTCATTATACCGTTGTAGGTATAATGTTACTTAAGTCTAGGCCCAAGTGTTAACCAAAAGTCTAGGCAGCCCTCAATATCTGAAGGTTCCGTGTCCTAGTACTACCAATAGATCAAAATATTGGAATAACTTGCATCTCAGAAGCTTCCAAATTTCAAAACTTGAATTTAAGGCACACAAAGCACCATGCTGAGCCTGATACATAGACCCTGCTTTAGCCTCTTGCTTTTCACGAGTCCTCAGTCTCTAGTTCTCATTGCTTGAGGGCTGCCCACTTCAAGTCTCACTCATAGATCTGTAATTAGATCTATAGTTGATGCAGCAGTAGCAGTGAACAAGTTCAGATTTTTCTCCCTAAACAATGCAGTGTAATAACTGCTTATACGTTTATATTGTGTCAGGTATTAGACATAACCTGGAGGTGTTTTAAGTATGTGGGAGAATGTGTGTGTGTTCTATGGATACACTATGCACATGTCATTTTATGTAAAGAACTTGGCATCCTCAGATTTTTGTTTTGTTTTATTTGGTTTGGTTTTTTGTTTGTTTGTTTGTTTGTTTGTTTTTCGAGACAGGGTTTCTCTGTAGCCTTGGGCATCCTGGACTCTTTGTAGACCAGTCTGGCTTTGAACTCACAGAGATCTGCCTTCCTCTGCCTCCCCAGTGCTGGGATTACAGGAGTGCACCACTGCACCCAGCTAGATTTTTGTATCTCTGGGTTTCTAGAACCAATCCATTCTAATACCAGGGATAGCTGTATCAAAAGAGCTCTAGTTAGTGCTGTTTAGTAGTGGTCAGCCAGCTGTAGGTTGCAGGCAAGATTTATTCTGCTTGCCTATTTTGTTTTGTTCCTGCATTTTGTTTTTGTTGGGGAGAGGATAGGAGCTATGAGTTAAGAATGCGTCTTACATTCTTTAAAAAATTTTTTAAAAATTCATGATGTGAAATTTAAATTTGTGCCCATTACAGCTTTTTAGACAACAGCAGAGTTGAATAGTTAGCACCGAGACCCTCTGGATTACAATGAAGTACTCATTGCCTGTCGGGTAGTATTCCCTCACCCACCAGCAAGTAACAAATTGCCTCAAAACTAAGGGGGTTAAAGCAATGTACATTCATAGTACCTATGGTTCAAGAATTTATGTCATAGTTTAGGTTCGTCTTCTACTTGAAGGCTGTGGTCAAGAGTTTGGGCTAGGCTGTAGTTATCTCAAGGCTCAACTAGGAAAAGATCCGTATCCAAGATCACATGGTTGTGGCAAGATTCGGTTCCTCATAGACTCGTGGGCTGCAGGCCTTAGTTCTTCCCTTGCTGGTGGCTAAGGACGGTCTTCGTTTCTTTACTGTGTAGGATAGCCTAACATGGCAGCTTACTCCATTTAAGCATGTGTAACTCATCATGAAAAGCATTTAGTCCAATGCACGCCTAAGGGGCTGTGAATTTAGAACTAACTGGGACCTCTAGGGACCATCCATGTGTAAAATCTGCCTACCATTTGTGCTTTCTAAAAAAGGTTACCAACTCCTACTTCGAGTGATTAATTTATTGTTGTCCTGCCTAGGACTTCAGAAAATCGTTAATATAGTGGTTTTTGTATGACTTGATATATCTTTCTGACTAAAAGACAGTAATTCTACATATTTTATATTTTTCTCCAGATTTTGAGCTTTAAATTTTTGTTTCAGCTACAGATGTCTTGCTTTGGGGTGATGTACAAAATAATTGCAATCATACTGGGTTTTGTTGTTATTTGAGAGTTGATACACAGCTGGTCCTGGCAGTGGCCTCTTTTCAGCATAGTTCAGTCAGACATGCATCTGTCTTTGTTTCTCCTACCTATGAGAAACAGGGATTCTCTCCTTGATTACCAGAAGGGGTGGCAGGAGTAGACACCTATCAGAGGCATTCCAGAACTGGAGTAGAGACATAGGAAGTGGATGGAGTACAAGAGGAAAATAAGATACCTTATGCGGAAGTAATGAGGGCAGCGACACAGCCCTTGGTGACAGAGAGGTGGTCTGAGAGGCCATGTGGCCATGTGGGATGCGCTTTGACTAAGATGGCTGTGCTTTCACAGTGCAGTGTAATCTTTGGGGATCGTTGTCATGTATGTGGTTGGATGGCTTCCTGGGAAGCTGAAACATAGTGTGCAGAACTGTAGTCACAACTCATGCAGAAACTGCTGGATGACTGAGGGTGGTAGGCAAAAGGTCTTCAAAAGCAGACAGAGTTGCCGAAGAGTCTTTGCTCCCAGTGAGTGAGCCACTTTGGCTGAGGAAGATACAAGCTATGGAAGCTGAGGACTCTATAATACCCGAAGTGAAGTGTCAGCCTGGACTTTTCTGCCTCCTTTGTACCGGTTCCATGTCTAGAGAAAGGCACCCTCATGAAGTTGCCCCATAGCCCCAGAGACCAGGACACTGTGTGCTAGCATCTAAGCTGAGAAGTCACCCACATTACACCTGGGTACATCCTCAACCCTGACAAGCAGGCAGCAGTGGCTGCTGTTAATCATGTGTCCTAAGGACCCAGCTCTTGTGAGAGGTTGAGCTGGGACCTGATACATGGGTGACTGGGAAGTTACACTGTGTCCCTAGGAATGCTTATTTCTATGCTGATATTGCCTTTCTTGGGCTCATTTCTGAGTAAAGGCTGCCAAATTATGGCCTACAGACAATGGAAAAATAGACCTAACTAGTGGAGTAGTTGCAGAGTATGTTTCCTAAGGAGAATGCCAACTATAAATACCTTATCCTTGTCCTAAGCAAACTCATGTAGTAGTACGTAGGAAGATATGGGAGAAGTACGTGAAAATTCACATCAAGAGTTTTGATAAATATGCAAGTGGTAAAAACACTCTGAAATACAAAAGAGGTGTGGTTCCTCGGGAGCCAGGTTGTCAGGGAGCAATCAGTGGAACTACAGCGTGGGCTGTGCCTGACAGGGAAAGAGAATGCCTTGCAGAGCAGATGGTGACAACTGTGTACAGTGGCACCCTAGGGCCTATGCATGGAACATTCTAGATTCCCTTGTCACACTGTGTTCTCTTCTCAGTAAAATTGCTAGATGAAGTTCATCTTATTCCTATTACAAAAGTAATGTTTATAATAGTTTAAAACATGCACAAGAGAAGATGTCAGTAATAACACAGAGCTAAACATAAGACGCACACGTGTAACCTCTGTACTTTAGACATGGAGCTAGGCGTATCAAGAGCTCAAGGTTATTCTTAGCTGTATAACCAGTTTAGAGCCATCCTGAGCGATGTGAGATGAGACCCTGTTTCAAAACTGTCACATACTACCCCAAAGATAAACAGAATTTGATTTGATTTGGCTTTGCTTTTTAAGAAAGGTAATAGTTTTGTTCTTTGAGTATTTTATACAGGGTACTTTGGTCATATTCCCTCTCATTCCTTTCCCTGATTTCTCCTAGAGCCACCCTGTCATTTTTAAAAATAACCTTTGTGCTGTTCGTAATTGGTGGATATGGGGCTGTCCACTAGAGTGTGGTGGCCTACCAGAGCTACACCCTTTCAGAAGACGGATTTTCCCTCCCAAGAAGCCATCAACTATCAATAGCTCCTCATCTAAGAGTGGGGCTTCTGAGCCCTTCCCCCATACCAAAGGTTCTAATAGAAACCCTTTTAGACTTTTTCATTGGTATAGTATTTTATTTAGACTAGAAATTCTGTATTTCACAGTTCTTGCTTAAATAGTATTGTAAGAATTTTCTAGTTACCAACTCTTTTAAACATATGTTTGTAGTAACTTTGCAGTATACTGTTGAGTGGGTACCTCATAAGTGGCTTATAAGTAAGTCTGTTATTCTGGGAACACGTGGAAACCGACCATAAAGCCAACAATGAATGTTATCATGAAATGGAAAAATTGCAGAGTTGAATGAAGACACAACCTGTGCATCTCCCCCAGACTCAAGTGTTGAAAGCTTGATCTCGATTGGTGGTTAGTGCTGTTTGCAGAGATTGTAGCAGTAGTGGGGCCCAACAGAAGCAGGCCACTGAAATTTGTATCTTGTCCTGGTCTCCACTGCATGGTCCCCACCATGATCAACATACTAAGCTTTATCTGAGGTCCACACTAGCAAAGGCAGCCAACTGCAGACTGAAACGGGAGCCAGAATAAATCCTTCATTTCAAGTTGTCTTACTTTGTCCACTAGGCTGAAGGACGCTGTAAGAAAAAGGTAAACCTGAGGTTGTGTTCCCACAGAGTAAAGGCTAAACAAACCTTTTTTCCTCACCACTCCTCAATGGCTGAGGACCTATCCGGGCACTGCCTGGGTTTGTTGTTGTTGTTGTTGTTGTTGTTGTTGTTTGTTTGTTTGTTTGTTTTGTTTCAACAAGAATAGTTTCTGACATTTGCCATCTCACACACCAAAATGAAGTGGTACCTCACCACCCTCATTCTCCAGGCTTCTTCGTGCCTCCTCCTCCCCTGCTCCCAAGCTGAGGAGGGTGTACCACCAACTGCCAAGTTAACTCCTGGTTTTGGCCGCGTTGTGACATGGGATTGACTCCCGTGCTTCTCCACAGTTCACCAGTTTTCAGATGTCAGCCCAATTTCTTCCTGTTGTGCTCTCTACCTCAGCAGTACCCCTCAGCTCTCCGCGTGTGGGGTGTGCTCTCTTGCACACCCTCATTGTTCATGTATGCTTGACACAAGCTCCCAGCTTGGAACACGGTCCCACAGGTCTGTTTGCAGGCTGGGCCTAGTAGCAGAGCCATCTCTTGTTTTCAGATGCTCCTCCTTTTGACATGCCCACAAAGGTGGGCGCTTGCGCTCCGTGTCTTGTTTCAGGACTGGCGGTTGCTCTGCTCTTTGCTGGGCACATAGCAGATAGACTTCCAGCAGACACTGCAGCCTAAGATGGCCTCAGGCGTGGTGCACATTTCTCTGTCCTGAGGCAGCAATAGGGAATGTAACCAACAGTGTTTGTCTACACCCTTGTTCTACACACCAGGAAGTATTTCCTCCAGAAGGTACAGCAAGAGTATAGAAATAGGAAAGGCTGTGTTTGGTTTTCTCTGAGAAAGGCTTTCCAGCTTCTCAATATATCTGGGCTCACTCTAAGGTGAGGCCTGCCTCTGATGGAGTTGAAAAGCCTGTAGTCATTAAACAGCAACAGACAATTAGCAGAAGTGAAATGGCTTATTTCTTTTCATTCTGTACCAGTCTTCTCTTTGGTTTTAGAAGTAGAATTAGCTTTGATATTAACATCATGGCTATAATTTTCTGCTGGAAATTATAGTTCTGATATCTGTTCATAATTCTCAGTAACTAGCTGATACAACTTCTCCGTCTGCTTCGTGGTCACGTTAGATGGGGACTACAACAGTAGTTCACGCCTACTGAGCATTTGCGCTATGCCGTGTACTGCACTGGTCACTACTCAAGCCTTTTTCCATTCATGATACTCCCTTTAGGTAGATACTGTGATTATTCCCATTTTACAGATGAGAAAACTGAGAACAATGGAATCCATTACCTACCTCAAGGTCAAACAGCCAGTAGAGGAAAGAGCAGAGCAGAGCAGGGCAGGGCCAGCCTTTAGCTCCATTTGGCCACCAAGTCCATGGTTTTACCAAACTGTGCTTCTATACATTTAATTTTTAGGGTGTTTATTTTTTAACCTATTTTTATTGGTGTTTGTTTTGTTGCTTGTTTTATTTAGGTTTGGTTTTGTAGTGCTGGATATTAAGCCTAGAGACTCATATACTAGCCGAGGGCTTTCCCCTTGAGCTATCTCCCCAGCCCTATAATAGTTACTAACACGTACAACACAGGGTGTTGTTATAAACCAAAATACAAAAATACTGAAGCTTGTCATCACACGTGCTGTATTAAGGTTCTCCATTTCACTAATCTCATTTTTTTTTCACTAAATTACTAATCTACCTCCTAAGAAGTGAAATCATACACTTGGATTGGATCTTTTTAAAAATATGACCATAGAAGCTGGGCAGTGGTGGTGCGCAGGGCAGAGGCAGGCAGATCTCTGATTTTGAGGCCAGCCTGGCATACAAAGTGAGTCCAGATAGCCAGTGCTATACAAAGAAACCCTATCTCAAAAAAACAAAAAGAGCCGGGGGGCAGGTGGTGGTGTGGTGTCGCACACCTTTAATCCCAGCACTTAGGAGGCAGAGGCAGGCGGATCTCTGTGAGTTCGAGGCCAGCCTGGTCCACAAAGCGAGTCCAGGACAGCCAAGGCTATACAGAGAAACCCTGTCTCAAAAAACCAAAAAACAAACAAGCAAACAAAAAACAAAAACAAAAAGAAATAATAAATAAACAAATATGACAATAGAATACATTTCTCAGAAACAAACTTGGTTGCCTTTTAAGTTTCCCTTAGTAAATACATTTTTCTCTGTCTGACTCCCACTCCCTCCTGAGCTTGCTGCTCTGTGTTGTGGTAGCACATGGGGAAGCAGCTGCCGTCACCCCTGAGAAGCCAAGCTCTAGCTACACACAACCTTAGTCACGTGATGCCTAACCCTAACCCTGCCCGACCTCCCTAGCTGTCTTTGTCTTTAAGGTTGCTCCTCACTGGGGAGACGTGAGGTGGAAGGAGATTGTAGTTCTCTCTTGAGTTAATTCACCTGAGGTTGTTAAGAGTTGTTTAGAAATTTTAGTCAGAGGATCATTCTGAACTGTATGTGGGAGGTGGAATCTAGCCCAGTACCCCTTTTTAATTTTTCACCAATGAAATATCTGAGGTCATAGTTTCTTACCAAGATTGACTTATACTGAAGAGTCATCCACTGGTTTTCCTTTAATCCCTGATCATCCCTTTATTTATTTGATTGGTTGTTGTTTGTTTTGGGGGGAGCACGTGTACCCTGCCATGCATGTGGAGGTCACAGGGCAGCTGTGGGTCCAGAGATTGAGCTCAAGTGTTCAGGCTTGGCAGCAAGTGCTTTATCCTCAAAGCTGTTTCCCTGGACTCTTGTCTCAAATACGTTTCTCATATACATAGCTCAATTTCAAAATGTTTCAACATACTCATTTTCAGTAAAATATCCACTGTTGGAATGTCATCCTCTGGTTGTTGTAACAGTAAGTTTTATCTATCCACAGGAGAATCTTAAAAAGTGAGCCTCCATATCCCCAGGAGATAAGTGCTGCAGCTAAAGACCTGCTTCAGCGTCTGCTGATGAAAGATCCCAAGAAGAGATTGGGATGTGGTCCACGGGATGCAGAGGAAATCAAAGAACATCTCTTCTTTCAGGTGAAATTTGAGGGATGAGTATACTTAATCCCTCTTGGGTCACCTTCCCATTTCCCCTACCATAGTCCCCTAATTCTAATGACAGATAATGTTTAGGACGGACCAGAGTTCTACTTGTGTAGACCTAAGTGGCCTTTCCCTCCCTGAAGCACTAGGAGTGAGGAAGGTGGCTGTAGCATTCCATTTTCTCCATAGTGATGTCCAACTTCTGACACTGATGCTGTCAGCAACAGAGTTCACACTTGAAAATGGAATAGTTGAGCTGCCAAAAAACTGTCCCTTGAAATCTCAAGTTTTTTCAGGTTTCCAGTGTATTAGACCATAGCCGTGGCCATTGAGGCTTGTGTGTGGCCTGCAGATTGGACACAGCTGCTCTTGTGCAAGGTCCTGAGATGTTGCAGTGGGGTTCACCTTTTGGTTACTGATTCCACCGCCTCTTTGTTTCCAGCAAAACCTTAGACTATTCCAGGCCTGCCTGCTTCTCAGTCAGTGCTCATGACATAAGTTGCCACTTGCTTCCTTTGCTCTGTAATAATGCTGCTGTTATGAAAAAGCCCCGTGACATTATTCCACAGAGCACCAGCGCATCTGCTAATCTCGTTTTCCCAGTTTGTTCCAAGTAAAGGCTGAGTTTCTTAGTAATTTCATTCTAACCTGGGGTGGCATGGCTCTGGTTTCTAAAGTCCTAAATATATATATAGCACTTAAATAAGTGCACATATCGATGACCATGACCTTCATGTTTAATGGTCTGGAGTAGTCCTCCATGCTACATGTTTTTATTCTGTAAGATGTTGTGTTATTATCAACAGAAGAGAATATAGCAGGCAAAGAAAAAAATAATTATTTCAAGTAAGCTTTCATGGTATTAGTTATTGCTTTTTAAATATAAAAAAGCAAGGCTGGGGTATAGCTCAGTGGTACAGCACTTGCTTCATGTTCACGGGGCCATAGATTTTTGTCCTCTGCGTGGGGACTAGGAGGTGGCTCCCTCATTGGAAATGAGATCTCTTCAGGTCTCTGTGTGAACAGAAGATGTTTATTTTAGTCTCTCCAACTGTCTTTTAAAATATTACTGTAAAGTTCAGTAGCACTGTGACAGACACATTTAGAATAAAATTGTATTGTACATTGGCTGAGAAATAGTACTTTTTGAACAAATATATTTTGTTCATATTTTTGTTTAAAAATTAACAAATAAGTAAAATTCAAACAGAATGTTCCCATTGTCTTTTTCTTCATTTTTCTCTAATGTTCCCAGTACTTATGAATATTATAGTCTATCTTTAATATAGGGGGTATTCATCTTTTTGATAGCTTGGAATCGTAATTTTAATTTATGGAGTTGCTTTCATTTTTAAATGATAGGGGTAGAGCAGAAATCTACTTACAAAGTTCTAAGTGATCCTTTCTCTATAGTGGTGTAGAGGTGGGAAGAATTGTAATAGCATTCAACTTTCTGCATATTGAACATTGTTCTGGTAACAACGTGTTTCTTTAAATTACCTCTTTACTCTAGAAGTTTGTAGCTTTTAAAGGTTCTTTTTTAAACTTTTTAGTGTGTGTGTGTGTGTGTGTGTGTGTGTGTGTGCGCGCGTGCACGTGCATACATATGCTCTAATCGAGATGAAAAGAACTCACAGGAGTCAGTCAGTTATTTTCTTAAACCATGTTGAGGCCTGAGGATCAAACACAGATTGTCATGTTTGGTGACTACCTTTACTGAACTGAGCCATTTCACCTGGCCTAGAATTTTTCTTTTCTTTTTGGTTTTTCGAAACAGGATTTTCTTGTGTAGCTCAGGTGTCCTGAAGCTCACTCTGTAGACCAAGCTGGCCTTGAACTCACAGAGATCCACCTGTCTCTGCCTCCCCAAGTGCTGGGATTACAAGTAAGTAAAGCACAAAGCATATGCCTGTAATAGAAGTCTTTAAAGCTAACTGACTAAAGTGAGTACTAACCAGAAAATGGGCTGTATTCTACTGATACATCAGGGATAAATACTTACTTCTGATTTCTGGGCCTCAGTTCCTTTCTGGGTCAAGTAAAAAATATAAATTTTTTCTAACACTCACCATAACTGAAAAGCTTAAAGACACCATTTAATTATTTTTACTTCCTTTATAAGAGAAATAATTATTTTCATTCAAAAACAATTTCATCAAGTTTAAGTTTTCACATTTTCCCATCACTGAGTCAATATCCATCTTTAACTGAGAATCACCACCATTCCTACTGATGAACCTTCTTAATGGTATAATCTTATATTGAAGGCATAATAATAAATCTTTAAAAATTCAATTCAGTGAATACTAAGGATATTTTAATTGACAGAAGGAGCATAAAGAAACAACAGGATTAAATCTGAATGATAAAAACATGTCAATTACTCAAGCAGTGTGTATGGGAGGAGGTAGAGGGCACTAGTTAAATCTTCAGTGAGGTTGAATGAGAATAGAGCTGCTGTGACAGTGTTATTTAACCATCAAGTATACAAACACTTGACTCTTGGCACTTTTACTTTGTAATCTGTCCGGGTGACCCAAAGGAAAACCAGTGTAAAGGGAGAACTCAGTGAGCCCCTAGAATGTAGGAGCTGGTATCACATTCACAGGATATGTTTAAGCCTTTTATAGGAGGGTTTGTGGGGGCGGGGGCTGTTTCATTGGTTTTAGTTTTGGTTTTTTGTTTGATTTTTTCCACTTTTTGTTTTGTTTGGTTGTTTTGGGTTTTGGTGTAGTTTGGTTTGGTTTTTTGAGACAGAGTTTCTGTGTGTAACCCTGGCTCTTATGGACTTTTTTTGTAAACCAGATTGGCCTTGAATTCACAGAGAAGTATTTTATGGTTTGTGGGCGTCATTGGTTGGTTGGTTTTCATTTTGACATAATTCTTTTCTGCCAGGTTCAGTACAAAAGTAATTCTGTTATCTTTCAAGGTGAAGCAGTGTCTTGGTGACCCCTAGAGGACACTGAGATTCCTGCAGCGGGAAAGCAGCAGGCCCCTTCCACATGCTACAGACTGAAACCGAGATCCTTCTCAGAAAAATAATATTTTTAATCCTTAGTTTGAAATATGCACTCTTATTTTTAACCTCACCTACTAGTAACTGAAGTTTTATCCAGGTATGGTGCTACACACCTTCAATTGCAGCACTAGGAAGGCAGAGGTAGGCAGACCTCTGAGTTCAAGGCCAACCTAGTCTACATAGAGCAGTGGTTTTCAACCTGTGGGTCACTTGACCCCCAAATCTTTCACAGGCGTTGCCCAAAACTATCTGAATACACTGATATTTACATTACACTTCATAATAATATCAAAATTACAGTTATGAGGTAGCAATGAAAATAACTGTATAGTTGGGGTGACCACAACTTGAAGAACTGTTTATTAAAGAGCCATGGCATCAGGAAGGTTGAGAGCCACTAACGTAGAGCGTTCTAGGCCTGCCAGAGCTACAGACTGAGACTGCCTTAAAAAAAAATCTTAATCATGTTTGTACTTCATGGTGTGTTTTTGATTGACTTTTTTTTATTTCTGCTCTTGCTTTAGAAAATAAATTGGGATGACTTAGCTGCCAAAAAAGTGCCTGCGCCCTTCAAGCCAGTGATCCGGGATGAGCTTGATGTGAGCAACTTCGCTGAAGAGTTCACAGAGATGGACCCCACCTACTCTCCGGCCGCCCTGCCCCAGAGCTCTGAGCGGCTGTTTCAGGTAAAGTCCCAGTGCACCAGGCATGCTTCAGAAGAAAGGCAGCTTTCCCTAGTGGAGTGGCTTGTCAGCAGCTTAAGACCAGGGTTTCTTCACGATGAAATGCAGCTATGTGTTGAAGTACAATGCTGAAGTTTACAGTGTGTTAAATAGCAGTCTTAATGTGTTTGTTTTGTTTTGCTTTGTTTTGTTGGTTTGTTGTTGTTTGTTTTGTTTTTGAGACAGGAGGAGTTGGAGTCTCAGGATTTTGGTTTGGGTTTGTTTTAGTGGTCCTACTTTGTAGCCCTGGCTGGAACTCACTATATAGTCCAAGCTAGTCTTGAACTCACAGAAATCTACCTACTTCTGCTTCCCCATTGCTACGATCAAAGGTGTGCACCAAAGCACCCAGCCTGTATTTGTTTTTTTATACTTGAAAATTTATTTTTGTTGAGGCTCATACAGAAATCATGATGATATCTTATTTTTTATTCAATTCTTATAAACTGTTCCATTTCATCTGGACCTTTATCTTCAGTAAATAATAAATTATGCATGCTCTCTAGCTCGTTAAGGTCTTGGAACGAGGGGGCATAGAGTGCTTTCCTCGCCTACAGGAAGCTCTGGGTTTAGTCTCTAGCACTGCATAACCCTGGGTGGTAGTGGCGCATGTGTAATCCCAGTGCTCCAGAGGATCAAAGGACCAGGGTCCTCCTCAGCTACGCAGGGAACTGAAGGCCAGCAGGGCAAGGTGAGGAATGCTAAGGGAGGGCAGTAGTTGGCGTGAGGGAAGTACAGTGAGAGGTGTGATGGTTAGTGTTGTCGGCTGACAGAATCTGGAATCAGCTGAGGAGTGTGAATGAGGGATTGCCGAGATCGGATTGGCATATGAGCATGCCCGCTGGAAGAGAGTCTTAGTTGGGTAAACTGAAGTAGGAAAACACTGAATGTGAGCGGACCAGAGGTGGTCCTGGTCTGAATGAAAAGGAGGAAGGAATCTGAACACAAGCATTCACTGTCCTCCACTTCTTGACTCTGTGTGCAGTGTGGCCAGCTGTCACCTGCTCTTGTCTCTGACTCCCCAGCAGTGAGGGAGTGAACATGGAACTGTGAGCTAAGATAATAAGCACTTTTTCCCCAAGTTGTTTTTGCCAAAGTGTTGTTTAAAGATTATTTTTAGTAGTGTGTGTGTGTGTGTGTGTGTGTGTGTGTGTGTGTGTGTGCGCGCGCGCGCTCACACACACCTTGGTGCAAGTGCCCACAGAGGGCATAGGAAAGTGTTGGATTCCCTGGAGCTGAACTTACTAGTTATAAGCTGCTGGAGTGGGTGCTGGCAATGACACTCCCTGTAAGAGCATTCATTCATTCAATCATTTATATATATTTGTCATAGTATTTTATCACAGCAATATGTGCATATGTGTGTCAAAATGTTATAATAAAACACATTGTTTTGTATCTTAACTTTTAAAAATTAAAAATACATCATTTTTTCTTAAGAAAGGCTGTTTTTCAGATACAAAATACTCAGGCATAGCTGCACTGGCCATCTAAAGTGTGCCTCTTGCTTCTCCTGTGTTACTGGAGCACATGGCCAACCTTGCATTGGTGTTTGTTGTTAGACTAGTCCATGTCCTAGCTTACACATGTAACCATGTGTCCTTTATCACTCTAGCTTACCATAGCATTTTTCCACTGGGCTTATTAGTTTCCAAAATTCTATTTTAAATTTATTTATTCTTAAAGCATAGAATGAAAATCCAATAATTGCTAAATTAGAGATGAGCTTTTATGAAATTTGTTATTTTTCTAGTTTGAAACAGTACTTGGGCCACATTATTTGATGTGTTGACTGTATCTTTCTTGATGTCAGTTGAGTTTAGAAAGCAGTATTACCAGCAATGCAAAAAGGTTACAAGTTTGCATCAGATTTAGGGGTAGAATAGGAAGGAAGCCTTTCTGCCTTTATTTTTGAAATGGTCTAGTTCTGCCAGAAGATGGCATTATCTCCTTCTGAAAAGCATTTGCTCTTGAGTTAATGCCATATTTTGAATGCATATAAAATGATCTTCATCTGACCGTTCTTTCCATGAAAAGAAATCACCTCAGTCTAGACTGTGCCTAGCTGTGAATCTGCAAGTGTGTGTTCTTTACCGTTCCTTCTCTTCTTAGGGCTATTCCTTCGTTGCTCCTTCTATCCTCTTCAAGCGTAACGCAGCTGTCATAGATCCTCTTCAGTTCCATACGGGAGTTGAGCGCCCTGGAGTAGCACATGTTGCCAGGAGTGCAATGATGAAGGTATATAGGTGTGGTTGCCTCGGTGATGGGTTTGTGTGAGTGTTTAAACACCAACTGGTGTTCTTAAGTCTAGGAAATGTACTAGATTATCATTCAACTAAAGGGCAGTTTTAGAAAACGAATAAATAAATGGAAATAGCAGTGTTTTCCCTAAAGGATTTCTAACATCAGTGTGTATGAATTCCTTTTTACCATGATAGAAGACAGTAAATCTTGAACAAATGTATAGATGAAAATATAAATATACTAAATTTTTATTGATTAAACTTTGCATTCAAATTTGTTAATAGCTTCCTGTTAATCTACAGCTCTACATGTCCTTCTTGTATTGCTATCAACCTTTTATTGAATGAAGCGATGTTCATCTTTTATCAGGACTCACCATTCTACCAACACTATGACCTAGATCTGAAGGACAAACCTTTGGGAGAAGGAAGTTTTTCAATTTGTCGAAAGTGTGTACACAAAAAAACTAACCAAGCATTTGCCGTCAAAATAATCAGCAAAAGGTATGGTCAGTCTTGGCAGTCTTTATCAGGTGCTTGTACTACCTGGGGAGCTCCGTTAATTGTGGAGAAGGAAATCAGTGTATGTGGCCTTTCACACACCAGGCTGAGCCATTTGCCTTCTTAGCTTACCCCGGTACTTCTGGCACTAGTATTTCCTGTGAAGTAATCAGTTCTGGACAAGCGATAATCTGTTGTGCTTTGTGTGAGAACTGCCTTGTGCTAATGACATATTTAATTAGATTTGCTTGGTGACTTCTATTGGTTGACTATTTGAAGTCAAAATTGTTTAGCAAGCCTCCTGATAGCTTTGAGAACAGAGCCAGCTAGTCGTTCCGGTAACAGGTTATGACCATTATCAAGTTGTCAGGCAAGAAGAGCATCCATTTCTTTGTATAACTAGCTCTCTTCTGACTCAGAGTGAATAATTTTCTAAAAAAAAAAATTTTTTTTTTTTACTTTCCTAGTGGGTGGTATGATTCATTGCTTTTGTGGAAATCTCATTTTGATATTTGATACAGGTATTCTGAATGCACTGTAAATAAAAACAATTAGGCATGGGGCAGTGACATAAAAATATGCCCCGCTGGAAGAAACATGTATATTTTAACTATTTGATTTTTTCAGGATGGAAGCCAATACTCAGAAAGAAATAACAGCTCTGAAACTCTGTGAAGGACACCCCAACATCGTGAAGCTACATGAAGTTTTCCATGATCAGGTATTTCATGCACTCCCTCGATCATGCACATCGACTAGTTTACATGCAAGGTTCAACTTCTCTCCACTTTTATTGGTGCTGCTGAGAACAAGGGACATGTACTATCCTCCAGCCTCTAGGAAGTGGAGGGAAACTAGCGCATGCTCTCTTACCCCTGGATCAGTTCATCCTTTCACGTCAGCGTGCCTCCATCCATTGCTGCCATACTGACATGGGTAGATATGACAGAGGGCCAAGAACCCAGTATGCCACTGTCACTGACTGCAGTGTGTTTATTGTGAATTCAGCAGCCACCCACCATCACTTCAGCATAGGCAGCGCCTGGTGATTTTAAACCTTCAACACTCTTCTCACTTCTAGCGTCACACAGACCTTTAAACCCAATTGCTGCAAGCTAAAGGACAAATAGGAAGCAAAAAGACAAAGATGCTCCCTTTCATCTTGTTCCAGATGGTACCATCTGCTCGGCCTGCAGGACAGGTCCTTCTGTCCTCTCCAAGAGTAGTTTCACACGGAAGCCTGTCACCTGGACATGGGAGGAGCATCACTGTGGCTGGTCCACAGCACCTCTCGGCTCCTTCTATTGCCGCCTCCCAAGCCTGAAATTGCTCTATTTCAGTATTCTTTTCTCTGACACTGGCAGGTGTCACAGCCTTCTCAGGACAGCATTAAGGCACAAATGCCAAAACTAGTCCTGAACATGTTTTCCTCTAATTTTTAAAACAAAGGGCCTGAGATTCTTAACGGTCCTGAGACTTGTAGCAGGATCACAAGTCAGTGAACATCTGTTTGGGGGACCCTGTTCCATGCTCTCGTCCTTGTGTTGCTGTGACATTCGTGACTAGATGAGCTGGAACTCAGTTCTGAACCCCACAGCTAGGAGTGACTCATCCTGGTGATATCAGATGGCAGCAGGGACACATTGTAAATAGAACTTTTGCTGCCAGTTACACAGTATGTGGTCCAGGTACCGCATCAGAAGTGTACATATATCATCTTGGTCCTTGCCTTAACACTGTATAATCCCAAAACAAAAATTTACAGGAGCTCAGTAACAGTTTTGGTTTGTTAATGGTAAGGCTAATATCTGAGCCCCAGCACCCCGGCCTCAGAAACCAACAAGCTTTTAATTACTTTGTTATCTTAGAGGAGGCAGGTTCACAGCCTAGTTTTTATGTCAGGTAACAAACCTCTAAAATTGGTATCATCTTCTCCTTCCTCTGGTTCTCATGAGAAGGGATGCTTTGACGGAAGGACCCTTGAGAATACTCCCCTTGCTCCTTGACTGCCTTCTACCTCATTGGCCTACTCAAATTCTCATGGGAGCAGTGAGGCCCCTATCCATTTGAGGTGCACACTAAAAGACAATGAAAACTCACCTATCAATCAAGAAATTGATGGATGGCCTCAGACACACCCAGCTATAGTTCTATGTCTGTGACCCTTACTGTATCCCAGCCCAAGCATTAGATCTTGGAACTTCTGACTAAAGTCGTATCTCAAGAACTCCATCCCTAGTTTTTAAATTTATGCTACAAGTTAATTATTGGCAATTTTTAAGGTCAAGGGTCACTAGAATAGAAATTTTCATATGACACAGTGCTATATGTAGCAGCACAAATATAAAAATTCTACTGTGCACTTGTTGAAATATATGTTTAGTTTTTCTCATGATAGCTGATCCTCAGATCTATACAGTCTTATTTTCAGCTAGTGGTGATGTTGATTAAGAGTGGCTCTTCAGCCTTTCGCTGTACAGTAGTTCCCCTCATTGTGTGTGCTCTGGTCTCTTTTACATCCTCTATATGTTCCTAATTGCTACTATAATAAATTACCACAAACTTAATACGTTCACTATTGAAACAATGAATGGAGATAACAAGTCTGCAGTCAGTCTCTGATTTACAGTCAAGGAGTAGACAGAGCTGGCTTCTTCTGGAGACGCCAAGGGTCAGCTTCTGGAAGCCACTCATTTTCCTCGGCTTGTTGCCCTTCCATAGAAGTACTCTAATCTCTTGATCCCATAGTCTAATCTTGCACCTTAGATGCTGGTGGATAATTCAGCATCCCATCTCAAGATCCTTAATCCTGGCAACTGGGGGGAAGGCTCAGTGGTTAACAGCACAAGCTGCTCTTTCAGAGGCCCTGGGTTCACTTCCCAGCAGCCAAGTGGCAGCTCACAACCATTTATAATTATAGTCCCATGGGATCCAGTACTCTCTTCTGGTATGCAGACATATATGCAGTGAAAACACCACACACACACACACACACACACACACACACACACACGCACGCAATTTCATAAATATAATCTTAATCATGGGCTGAGTGGGGTGGCACAAAATCCCAGCACTGAGGAGGCAAAGACAGACAGATCTCTTAAATTCAAGGCCTACCTGGTCTACATAGTGAGACCCCACCCATTAAAAAACAACAACAACAACAACAATGAAAGAACCTTAATTATGATTACAAAGTCCCTTTTGCCATGGAGGTTAGTTAGGACATGGCATCTGGAGGTGCCACCCACAGCTTTTCTTATCACCAAATTTATTGTTAAGGGCCCTGGAGCTTATAAAAGTAAACCACACCCTGAAGGTAGGTTCTTTGACAGCTCCCAGGCTGCTCTCTTCATTGAGATAATGCAGAACACAGTAGATATGTCACAAGATATAGAATCAAAATAACGATCTCAGAGTCAAAAGCAATTGTTCTAAAAGAAACATCCACAATGAGTTACAGACAGTCGCAGTAAATACCCATGGAAAGTCTGTAATTAATCATTGAGCCCTAAATTTATCAAACACTACTTTCTTTCAAGTGAAACTTTCCATTAGCCAAGTGGCAGCAGTTGCACATGACGCTAGTTAGTAATCATTTACCATAGATAATTGTAACTCAGTTCAGCTTAAATATGAAAGTATAAAACTTGACAGACTATGGGGGCTAGAGAGATGGCTCAGCAGTTAAGAGCACTGACTGCTCTTCCAGAGGTCATGAGTTCAGTTCCCAGCCATCTATAATGTGATCTGTTGCCCTCCTTAGGCCTGCAGGTGTACAATGAGACAGAACTCTGTATACATAATAATAAACAAATAAATCTTAAAAAAAAAAAAACTTGACAGACTAGAGCAGAGTTCAAAAGCAAGGAAAAGAAAAAATTGTGAAGATTTTGCTGAAATACTTGAAATTTTTTTCATTGCCAAAATAACTCTGAAAAAGCCACGTTATCTCTTAATCTGTGCTCTAAATACAGGGGTTGTTATAGGTTGTTTAAGCAAGGGATTATTTAGATTGCCTGATCAATAAAATACAGGCAACTTTTCGGTAAGGCCCTGCATCGTTCTTTTCTCTTTCCGCCTTTCTAGCTGCATACGTTCCTTGTGATGGAGCTTCTGAATGGGGGGGAGCTGTTTGAGCGCATCAAGAAGAAGAAGCACTTCAGCGAGACCGAAGCGAGCTACATCATGCGGAAGCTTGTCTCAGCTGTGAGCCACATGCATGACGTTGGGGTGGTGCACAGAGATCTGAAACCTGAGGTGGGACAGTGTGACCTCCTACAGTTCCACCTGCTCGCACTGTTAGCTAGCCTCAAGTAGCTGCCAGGCTTTAGGAGCGTTGCTTTTTCTCTAGTGCCAGTAAGGAAATACTGGACAGTCTTCCTTAGGGTTGCTTCGTTCTTTTCTCTTTTCTGTGCCACTCTAAAATAAATTTGTCCCTTTTTTTCTGTCTTGCCAGCTGATCATCTTGAGGTTATATTTGTAAGTGTGAGAGCCTTTTATGGAAAAAATACTTCATGAAACAGTTGTACACTAAAAATAGTGATGGAAAATTTTGTAGCAAAAAATAACTGCTATATGTATTCCATCTAGGGAAGTTTGTTCATTTGATGATGTATTTTGAAACCTTAATTTTTACATTTTTTAATCAAATTGATAGCTCCTAAACAGTAATATATGTAATTCTGTTCTACATAGTTACATATGAGGCACTGTCTTGCTTTAATAAGCTGTCCTCTCTATGTGTGCTTCTGTATGCTCATGCTCTGTGGTATTTATAGAACTTGAGAGCAGTGCAGAGCAACAGCCTTTTGAATTTCTTTCAGAAGGTTAATGAAGAGGGTTTTAGCTCAGAATGATCTCATTTTAGTATCAAAAATGTGCAAATTCCTCCCTTTTTAAGAACAAGTAATAATGGAACATAAAAAACAAAAAGCAATGAGTTAGAGAAAAAACAATTAATCATCCTTTACCATATGAGAAATTATATATATTTCTGGTCTAAAATAGGACATTATTTTTAGTTCCTATGTGATTATAATATATTTTCAGGTATATTTAAAGTATCTATGAGTTTGATGTTCCTTTTTTATTAAACCAAAAAGAATATTTTTGAAAAATCAATTTTTAATCTTATGCTTAAATTATTAAAAAGATGTTTAAAAGCCAGGCAGTGGTGGCACACACCTTCAGTCATAACACTTGGGAGGTAGAGGATCTCTGATTTCAAGGCCAGCCTGGTCTACAAGGAGAGTTCCAAAACAGCCAGGGCTATGCAGAGAAACCCTGTCTCAAAACAACAACAACAAAAAAGAGGTTTTAAAAATGGAAATATGCCGGGCGTAGTGGCACACGCCTTTAATCCCAGCACTTGGGAGGCAGAGGCAGATAGATCTCTATGAGTTCGAGGCCAGCCTGGTCTACAAAGCGAGTCCAGGACAGCCAGGACTACACAGAGAGACCCTGTCTTGAAAAACAAACAAACAAATAAATAACTAGATAGATAAATATATAAATAAAATGGAAATATATATATTCAAATACAGTCATCCTTCTGTATCTGTGGAGGATTGGTCCTTGGACTCTTGCAGATATCAAGGATACCAAGTCTCTTACATAAAATTGTATATTATTTTCACACAACCTACATAACCCTCTTGTATACTTTAAATCCTCTCTCTAGATTACTTATGATATATAATTTGATATAAATAATATATAGTTATTATACTATATTATTTTAGGGACTATTCACGAGAAAAAAAGAGGTCTTTGCATTTTTCTATACAGTGTTTGGGGGATTTGGGGTTTTGTTTGCTTGGTTTTGGTTTGGGGGGGTCGTCTTTTTTTTTTTTAAGTTTCCAGTCCATAGTTGGGTGAACCCATAGTTGTGGTCTGCAGGAATACAGAAGGCTGGCTACACGTGGTTTATTCCTTTAAAGGGTTAAATTTCTGTGAGTACTTTCTATTACTGTTACTCCCATCACTAGTAATTAATCAGGCTGGACATGTGCCTTGTGAACTTGCAACTGTGGTAGCTCCCCCTCTGCCTTCTTCGCCACAGTTCTCACTCTCCTACGTAACACCCACTGAAAACATGGCGCGCGGTGCCTCGGAGATTAGCTGTCTATTTTTAAATGTGAGAGCACAGCACTTAAATGTTTGCTTGACAGACAAGGAACAAGCATGTAGTTTTTTAATGGAAAAGATCTGCTCTGTGACTGTATAGAGCTCATTTTCACATGTCTTATTCTTTGATAACTGGCCATCTGTCATCTCATGAGTCTCGGATGAGGCACATGGCCTCGGCAGCAGAATTTAAATTTGTCTTCTTGCTTTCCTGATAAGAAGATGCTTCTGTAGCTTGAAGTGGAGTAGAATTGTTGGATTATACAACGTGTTCTACCACCATTTTATTCTTAAACTGGGTTTTAGGAAAGTAAAAATGTGCCTTTGAGCTAACATTTCCCTAACCATACCTCTCACTTTGACTTTTAGATGGCGGAGTATATTATTTCCAAACTAAAGTTTAATCTTTTTCCTATGCAGCAGTTTAGTTCTGACTATTTTTGTTAGATAGTTAGATGACATTCTTTTTCTGTATAGACGTAACTTTTAAGTTCTAGGTGAGAATCAGACAAATTTAGACGCTGACTGACATTCTTAGGTGGCTGCGTTGTAATCTTCATATCGATCCTCTTGAAAGATTAGGACAAGTTCTATATGCATTAGTATTTTCAGTCAGAAACTGAAATGAGGATCGGAGTGGACCGACCATTACTTCCTGCTGTTCCTGACCATGCGCACCCCATGTAGAACTGTGCTGACACTTCCTTGGGACTAGCGGTAGGAAGTAAGCAATGTGTATTAGTCTTACGTGTTCTATAATAAGAGGAGTGGATTAAAGTCATCAGTTTAAAGTGAATGCCTGCTTCCTCACTTCCTCCAAAAAAAACAAGACTAAGGAATTCTTCATTAGACTTAGAATAAACTTGTCATTTCCAGAACCTTGGCAGGCCCTGTGGAGACGAGTTGAGTGTGCTTCTCATAAGGTGTGTAGCTCGCTGCCTGGCACTCCAGAGAACCTTAGGTATAACTGCTGAAGAATAGATGTCTCCCAAGAAGACACCCATGGGCTGTGACTTCAGTTGTCAGAATTTTAAGAAAACTGTTCACTTTCTTCTTTCTTTGCTTTTCCTCCACTTCATCATCTTTTTTTTTCCTTGCACTAACTTGTTTTTTTTTTTTCTTGTAGAATTTTACAAATGAGTGCCTGTATTTACATCGTTTCCCCCACTCCACCTACGATGTTCTCCTCTCTCCTTTTCTGGCGGCTTGAGATGGAGTAATCTATCAGGGGCTCATCTTTGCAGAAGAGCGATTTTCCCTTTCTGAGCAGCCGTTCGTTGCCTGTGCCTCTTCATCTAAGGCTAGCTAGGGCTTCGTAAGAGTTCTCTCATCTACACTGGAATATCACCTGGGGGGATCATGGCTGCTGGGCTTGTTTAGGCAACCAAATTTGTGAGTGCAGCTCCCTTGTCATGTATAGGCGACATTGTCTCACAGCAAACATCCTGGTCTTCTGGCTCTTCATGGTCTTCCCACTCCTTTTCTGTGAGGCTCCCTGAGCCTGAGGTGTAGGAGGAGTTGTATTATAGAACCATCAACTGAAGGTGCGCACCCCACGGTTCAGTGGTCTCTTTATTTGAGCAACTTTTATTTCTGTGATGGTCTCTGACTGGTTTGAAAATAAAAACAAAAAACTTCTTAGCTGGGCATGGTGGTGCCCACCTTTTAAGCCAACATTCAGGAGGCAGAGACAGGCAGGTCTGTGTGAGTTTAAGACCAGCCTGGTCTACATATTGAGTTTCAAGCCAGCCAAGGTTGCATCGTAGTGAAATGCTGTCTCAACAGAGAGTGGGGGGGTGGGGTGGCTTTTTTTTTCTGTAAGAAGTGAGAGCTGCACCTATGTGAGGATATAAGGATTTGAGTGTGACTAGAATTACATTGGTTTAGGAGTGTGTCATTCGCATATTCTCCTTCAGGGTTCTTGACAAGCCATCGACTAGATTTACAGTGTCAGCCATGAATTCCCTCCAACCGAGTTGGCCTTGAGTCCAGTTAGTTAGCCATTGGTTATCCCCACGTTATAAATGCCACTCCTGCACTCTAGGGTCTGTCTGCCGTACTGGCCATTCACAGGCTCACAGGCGTCACCGATGCATAGAGCTGCTGGTTACTTTTCTCCCATGGCAGTTTGAATAGTATGAGAACATTTCCTTAGGAGGAGGAGGCTTCCATGTCGGTTTCAGGCCAATTCCTCCAAGTCCTGTGTCTGAAGTATAGTATCTTCTTTGACAATGGTCTTAAGGCACCAAGCGCAATGACAGCAGCCTATGTTTTGGAAGTCTATTGGATTCCTGTGATCAGCAACGGGAAGGGAGGTTTCCCATGCTTGGCACTGGGTTTTTGTTAATCTATGGATTTTAGAGGAGATAATTATTATAACAAGTGATGTAGCTTTATTTAAATTATTTATATATACACACATATACACTTGTATATGGGTTTTTGCTTTGTTTGGGGTTTGGTTTTTTTGTTTTGTTTTTGGAAACAGAGTTTTTCTGCACAATCCTGCCTGTCCTGGACTCACTCTGTAAGCCAGGTTGGCCTCAAACTCAGAAATCCGCCTGCCTCTGCCTCCTGATTGCTGGGAATAAAGACGTGCACCACCACTACCTGGCAAAATCTCAAGTCTGGTTTTTGTGTGTATATATATATGTACATTGATTGTTTTTTTCCCCTGCATATTTATCTTTGTGAGGTGTCAGATCCCCTGGAACTGGAATTACACACAGTCATGAACTGACATGTGGGTGCTGGGAAGTGAACCCAGGTCCTCTGAAAGAGCAACCATGCTCTCAACTGCTGAGCCACCTCCCCAGCCCCTGTATATATATTTTTTAAATAAACATAAAATATTGTTTCTCTATAGGTTTTCTAATAGCTCTTAGTGTTCTCTATTCTTCCTCCCTCTCCCTCTGTATCACTCTCTTTTTTCCCTCCTCAGATTAACTCCTCTGACTGTTTTTCTTATTTTCTCCTTCATAAACCTGCGTCCTCCTGCCCTCTTCTCTAGAACTACTCTACCCCACTCTGTGGTCCCATTTACTCCCTACTTCCTGCAGTTACTCCAGTTTGTGTGCTGAGACCTGAAATCTGGAGCTGGCAACCTCACATGAGGAGAATATGGGACTTTTGTCTTTCTGGATATGTAGTACCTCACTCATTGTAGTTTCTAGTTCTGCCCATTTACCTAAAAATTTTATGGTTTCATATTTCTTTACAGCTGAATAGAATTTTTTAGTGTACGTATACCACATTTTCATTACTGGTTCATCAGTTAACGAACATTGAGGCTGCTTCATTTTCTGTCTATTGTGACTAGGATGGCAGTGGTCACGACCGAGCAAGTATCTCTGGAGTAGGGTATAAAGGCCTTTTATTTCCTCTTTTAAATAAAAACGTCAGTTTGAATGTGTCCAACCTCAGGGTAGTTGTGAATGTGGCCCAAACCAAAACAGAGATTACCTTCACATATTACTAGATTTTGTGTGAGTGTATTTGTTGTTACTGTCTATTTTGGTTGGGGTTTTTTCTTTCTTTTTTAAAAAAATTTTTTGTCTATAATATATTCTGATTATAGTTTCCCCTCCCCCAGGTCCTCCCCACCTACCCTCCCACCTAAATCCATACCCTTTCTCCTTAGAAAATAGACATCTAAAAAATAAGATAAAGTAAAAACAAACAAACCAGACTAGGACAATACCAATAAACAAGAAAAGGAGCCAGAGGGAAAACACATGAAATACATAAAGGCACAGAAAAACAGATGTTTGCAAACAATTTTAACTTGATTTGTATATTCTTGAGTATGGCCTTTCTTTTTCTTTCTTTATTTCTTTGTTTCTTTGTTTCTTTCTTTCTTTTAAAGATTTATTTACTAATCATTATGTGCCACAGACCGTCTCAGTCGGGTATAGGTCCTTGGGAGTGGGAGTTCTCGAAGCATTGGTGGACAAAGATAAGTGAAGTGACAGAGACAAACACAAGGGTGTTTGATCTAGTGTCACTTCAACTATCTTTGTCCACCGGTGCTTTGAGAACTCCGGTTCCCAAGGACCTATACCCAACTGAGATGGTCCATGGCAATTATGTATACACTCTTCTGCCTGCATATATGCCTGCACTCCAGAAGAGGGCAGCAGATCTCATTATAGATGGCTATGAGCCACCATGTGGTTGCTGGGAATTGAACTCAGGACCTCTGGAAGAGCAGACGGTGCTCAGAGGCATCTCTCCAACCCCAAGTTTAACCTTCTTGTTGAAACCGTTGTACTATCAAAGGATTGGACAGGCCTGAAGATTTTTATTCTTTTATCAATAAAACATGAAAGGTTCTTTATTTTGACTAGATTAGAAAGAAGGTAAATGATTTTTTAGAACTTGAATCATTTAATCATTATAAGAGCATAACACTGGCCAGGTGCGGTGGCTCCTACCTATAATCCCAGCACTCAGGAGGCAGAGGCAGGCAGATCGCTCTAAGTTCAAGGCCAGCCTGGTCTACAAAGTGAGTCCAGGACAGCCAAGGCTACACAGAGAAACCCTGTCACAGGAGAGAGAGAGAGAGAGAGAGAGAGAGAGAGAGAGAGAGAGAGAGAGAGAGAGGGAGGGAGGAAGGAGCTTAACACTGTCTAAAGACAAAATAATCAGATTCACCGGCTGTGTCACATTGTGGCACTTGTTTGATACACTGATCTAAACTCTCCGTATCAATACAGTTAGCTCTAAACATGGAAGGAACACAGAGTAGGAAGTGTGGCTTAGCAGTAGGGCCCTGAGTGAAGGAATGATTGAAAATAGTACTTTCTGAATATTGGAGGCAAATTTCTGAACATCGGAATATTGCCTATTTTAGCAAAATTACTTCTAAATATACTGCAGATCACTATTTCCATTGATAGAGCATATTTATTGTGTGTGTGTGTGTGTGTGTGTGTGTGTGTGTGTGTGTGTGTGTGTGTGTGTGTTGGGGTGGCAGTCACCTGTGGGCATGCAAGCAGAAGCCAGCGAGGATGCCTGGTGCCCTGCTCTCTCATCCTCCACCTTATTCCCTTAGGGCAGGGTCTCTTCCCCCTCCCACAGTGCTGAGATTATAGCTGCACACATGGCAACACTCAGCTTTTTAATGTAGGTGCTAAGGATTTGAACTCAAGTCCTTCTTCTTGCACAGCAAGCGTTACCCACTGAGCCGTCTCTCTAGCCCCTCATCATTTAATTCAGCAGTCCCTTCAGAGCTCCTGTAGGCTTGATTCCACAATAAAGTGAATATTACAATAAAGCAAATCAGGATTTTTTTTAACTTCCTAGTGCACATAAAGCATATTTATACTATGCTGAGTTGAGTATCCAACAGCATATACCTTTTAAGCAATGTGCAAATCTTAATTTAAATTTTTGTTAATGTTGTTGAGCAATTCTAGTGATCATTGGAGCTTTTTGTGAGTCCTGATAATTTTGCTGGAATATGGTATGTTGCTGCTGTAGTTGACTCTGCCTTTCATGAGAAATTACTCTTTAGCGTGTTTGCATTTTTCCCACTGTAGAATTTCCTTCACAATTGGAACCCATCTTTTCAAACCTATCCACTGCTTTATCAACTGAGTTTGTGTGATAGTCTCAATCCCGTGTTGTCGTTTTAACAGTATTCACTGCATCTTTACCACAACAGACACCATCTCAAGAAACCGCTTTCTTGTTCCAACTCCTCATGCTTGAAGGCTTTACTGTGACTTTGCAATAAAATTCAGTCACATCTTCAGGCTGTGTTGCTGTAACAGTTCTCTTGCCATTTCTCCCACATCTGGCTTTACTTCTCCACTGAAAACTTGAACCTCTCAAGATCACCCATGAGGGTTCAGATCAGCTTCTTCCAAACCCTCTTAGTTGATGTTTTTATCTTTGAAATCACACGTTGTCTTAATGGTGTCTGGGACAGTGAATCTTTTTCAGAAGGCTTTCTGTTTATTTTGCTCTGATTCATCAAAAGAATAGCTATAGCCCTAAGTATATGTCTTAACTTGGAAGACTTAAATGTCTAAGTGACAGCTGATATAGGGGCTACCAAATGGGTATCGTGCAGGCAAGACATTCATATGCATAAAACAAAAGTAGACCAATCTAATCTCTATTAAACATCACTGGTTACAGATCACCACGTAACTGTAATAGTAATGAAAAAGCTCGACTCATTGTGACAAATACCCAAATCTAACAGACACAGAGTAAGCACATGCTGTGGGGAAATGGTGTTGAAAGGTTTCTTCAGCATGTGGTTGCCACAAACCTGCAAACTGTGTTTAAAAGACAGTCTAATAAAATGACTTGTACTTGCATTTGTATTTACCTATGCCAACAGGCTCCAGGGGCAGCATTATAAATGAAATGAACACAGAATCCCTGCCCCTACATAATTGTGTCCTGAGACCAGAACATCCAACTGAAAATAGAGAGATGATAAGTGCTCTAAAGGAAAACTAAAGCATGATGGGGGGAAATGGGGGAAACTGGAACTTGAGTTTGGTGGGGTCTTTAGGGCAGCATCTCTGAATGGGAGTGAGTATACAGGAGTCAGGCCAGCGCAAGAGATGCTAGAGGACAGAAGACAAACTCAGAGGGAGGGAAAAGCGGAGACAAAGGGTCTGGCCTGAGAAGAAGTGTGGTGCAGGTGAAAAGCATTCGACATGACACTGTAAAGACTGAAGTGATACAGAAGTGGTGAACTGACACCCAGGCCCCTGGGTGCTTGGGTCAAAGACCAGAATACACAGACAGTGTTCCGTAGCTAGATCAGCAGGTCTCCTGCCGTGCCAGTGAGAATCTAACCAGAGTATTGACATCCTACAGAATTTATTGTTCACTGACGAAAACGACAATTTGGAAATTAAAGTAATTGACTTCGGGTTTGCCCGCCTCAAGCCACCTGACAACCAGCCCCTCAAGACCCCGTGCTTCACCCTTCACTATGCAGCCCCGGAGCTTCTGACGCACAACGGCTACGATGAGTCCTGCGACCTGTGGAGCTTGGGTGTCATCTTGGTGAGTTTGTCCTCACAGCCAGTAAGCTCGGTCTGCTCTTTGGTGGCCTTGGTGCTTAACTCTCACTGCAGATTTTCGTAAATTCATGAAAACACTGGATGTGCTGCTCTGTTTTCTGTATAACCCTAGAGATTTCTACTTCTTAAAGCCTGTAACAGAAAAACCGTAGAATTTAATTATTTTGGAAGAAGTAAGTTGCTGTGGTTTATATAAAGTATACATCGTTGTTTTGAAAGAAGCTAGTGTTGGTGATAACATAAGACATATAATGTGTTAGATTACAAAAATAGTGGCTCCTTAATAAAAGTATGTATTCTCTGAAATTCAACACTAAAAGTGTAAGTAAACAAAATTGTTTAGGATAAACTGACACATTTAATAGATACAACTAGAAATATATATATAGTACCTTACAATAATATGGGGAGCCTGCTTTTCACACAATGTGCATGATGTGAAACTAGAACATCCTCCTCACATGGTCACCTCAAAATAGCTTTACTTGATCGTCATATAATCTGCAATGCAACATGTTAATGAGGAACTGCAGACCCTGCAGAAAGATAGAGCTGAAAATCAACATCTCGCCAGTCAAAAATGATATCCGGACGCTTTCCCTCCTGCGTCCCATTGCTGCAGGGATGTGGGTTCTTAACCTGCCTTTGTCTGCACAGTGTATGTATGTAGGGGGGCTGGGTTTCGTTGTCGTTGTTTAAACTACTGGGTTATATTATACCTGTAGTTTGACTCTCGAAAACTTAATTGAACCATTTGGGCTTTTTTGGTAGTGAGCAATTCATATTCCTCCCTTTTTCTCAATAATTATAAGCTGTAAGGATGAATCTTTTTTATATACACAGTTGCATTTATCTCGCAGTTTCCTTAGGATTTCTGGGAGGGTGTGCTTGTTTTTACTTTAATGTAGCTGCCTAGACCTTTCTTCTGTTGGGGTTAGTAGACATCATCAACTGCATGTGAGCACGCTGGTTGTTACCAATCTTAGCCTTCCGTTAGTCCCCATTGTTCTTAAGATTTGTAGGCATTTTTTTGAATATGCAGTGTGAGCATCGTTTCATACATGTAGACATTATATTTCTGTTCCCTGGATTGCCATTTATGAGTTGGCCCATTTTCCTCTAGGTAGCTTTTCTTATAGAGAATTAAAGTTCCAATAAAGACTGTTAGCCCTTGTGCCCATCAATAACTGGAAATGTTTCTCTGGCTTACCTTTTCTTTATAGTAAATAGGATTTTGATTTCATTTTTAGAGAAGTTTAAGGAAAGAAGTGTTTTTGCTTTTTTAATTTCCATGTGGTAAGATAGGTCAGTCTTGTCTTCATGGCATGTGCTTTGATGTCACATTGTCACTACCCCTCCCTCAACCCAGGATCACAGAAATATTCTTCTAAACAGAATCACTGTCTTATTTTTATACTTCAGTCTGTACTCCATCTGGGGTTTATTTTGGTGTTGGTTTGTTCCCCACCCCACCCCCACCCCGTGGCTAGCCACTTGTCCCTGCAGGACAGCTCTTTATTTTTAAGCCTTATATGGCTTTCATCTGATAAGAATTTTTAATAAAAGTAAACAAGCAACTTCCGTAGGCTGTAGAGTTTTAAATGGATGACATTTTTACTAGTAGCAATGCCCTAAGATACGTAAATGAAAAGAGCCCTTCATTTTTTGTATTTTCCTTTTCATTGTAAAAGAGAGTCCTTTACATTTAGGGCCATTGTGACCATCAAGCTCTTTTAAGGTTTTCAAAGAGTCTTGGACATGCAAAGAAATGTAGTCAACCTCCTAAGTATATCCTAATTATTTCATATATATAAGTGTGTGTGTGTGTGTGTGTGTGTGTGTGTGTGTGTGTGTGTGTGTGTGAACAACCTTCTGGAAAGGGGCAAGGGTGCAAGTCACCCTGGCTATTAGATCTAATGATCAAATGTTTAAGAAAAACAGAATAAAAATCAGCATAATGGTGTCATGGAGCATAGTCAGGGTGTCCAGACTGTGAGCAATGCTATTGTACAGACTACCCGTGTGTCCAGTAGATAATTCATAGGAAAAAAGATGGCATAAGGTCAGGCTTGGTGGTTCATGCCCATAATCCCAGCACTCAGGAGTCCGAGGTAGCAGAACTTTCAAATTCCAGGGCAGCCTGGGCTACAGTGTAAAATCCTGACTCTCCAAAAAAACAAAGCAAAACAAAGTGTAAACCTGTGCATTAGAAACCCTTAAGGAACAGAATTTGTGTACTACTTGAATCCTAATTCCAGAAAAAAACTAATTTAAACTGTTAAGTTCACATTGTAAATATAAATTGATATAGCTGTAATTATAATATATCCTCTGTATATAATACAAAGAGGAAAATATGAGCATTGATTATTGAATACTACAAAGAATGACTTCTAATTTTTAGGAGTGAAAATAGTGTCAGTTGCAGTTTGTTAAAAGTCTCATCTTTTGTAGACATATGAGAAAACACGAAAGAAAATGAACAGAATCAGCAGCTGCATTAAAGGATCAAAAAGTGTGCAAATTTTCCCATATAAATGAGTGTCTCAGACATCTAGATCCTAACTTCTCTGCAGTAAGCACACCAAGCACAAAATTTATTTGGAGTTTTTGTTTTACCTTGGAATTAGATGCCTCTCTTTCATCTTGCATTCAATAAATAGGAATGTTTTAGATAAAAATAAATTTATATTATCTTTATTACATCAAATAAATTGCTCCAAGGAAATGCATCCTGTGCCGATTGTAACGTAATATACATCAAGATTTTAGAGTTGTTGTTTGAAATGAACAACTTGCATAGCATATCAGTCTGCTTATGCTGCTCATAATACTGCAAACCCAGTGAAGCAACAGACACATAGTTTCTCGCTGTTTTGGAGGCTGGCGAGTGCGAGCTCACAGTGTCTGTAACCCTCCCTCTGGGCTGCAGCTGACTCCCTGCTGGCGCTCTCCTTACTCATCCTCTGTGGCACATGCTTAAATAGACAGAGCTCTCTGGCGTCCATTCTCTTACGGGTGCTGATTGGATCAGGACCTTCGCGCATAACCTCCTTTCATCAGCATTACCGCAGAAAAGCCTTCTCTCTAAATACAGTCATGCTGGGTGTTTACCATGCAAGTTTATGGGAGATCAAACCTTCCATCCACACACTTACTTACAAAACAATGTTCAGAACTATAGCATGCCTCTGACGTAGCACATGATTCCATTTAAAACATTTTCTCCACATGTATTATTCCTCACCTTATTTTCTGTTGTTGCTATTGTTTCTAAATTTTTACTCTTATTTTTTAAACTAGAGAATTTAAGAGAATAATACAGAGAATGTTTAAGATTTTGCTGCATTTGCTTTTTATGATTTTCCCATGTGCATGCTCTCTGTCAATATGTATACACACATGTAAAACATATGTTGAAACAGACTCACATGTATATGTATATAATCACATGTGTATGGGTATATCTTGGATTTTTGCTCTAATATTTGGAAATGAAGACAGAAAGTTGTTCTTTATAGAACTTGATGCACACCTATTAAACAAAAACTGTGAGATCTCATCCCCCATTGATGGGGATTCTGTAGTTACAAAAATAATTTTCAATTTTGACATTACAAAACCCATGTTACTTCATTTTGCAAGTCTGAAATGTGTTAGTTACTTTGGTAATAGAAGTCAGTCTCTTACATCCAATAATGTTTATTGTAGTATCAGATAAATTATGCTCACGGAGTTAATATTACTTTATAGGCATGGGCTGGCAGGGCTTTTTGTAGTCACTCTGATTGTTTTCCACTTTCTTCTTCCATGGCAGTATACAATGCTGTCAGGGCAGGTGCCATTCCAGTCTCATGACAGGAGTTTAACATGCACCAGTGCAGTAGAAATCATGAAGAAGATTAAAAAGGGGGACTTCTCCTTTGAAGGAGAAGCATGGAAGAATGTCTCTCAGGAGGCTAAAGATTTGATTCAAGGTAAGACACCCAGGAAGTCTGCTGTTCTGCAGCACATGTAGTCACTTAAGTAGAACCATGTCCACAAGTCTGTGTTTGCTGATTGTTCCAGAAACCCACAAGGAATCTTGAAAGCTTGCCGTGCGGCTTGTCTTCTTTTTTCTGGGTCTCTCCCTTTCTAATCTCAGCCCCATTCCAGCATGAACCTCCACATGGCTCCTGCTGCCATCTCTACCTAACAGATCCAAAGCAATCCAAAGGGAACCTCATCTTTTCTCCTGCGCTTTCCCCCAAACATGTTGTGCTTCTGTTTTGGGGTTTTGTTTGTTTGTTTGTTTTTTGTTTTTTGTTTTTTTGTTTTTCTTTGGGCTGATGGTACTACCTTGAGGCCTGACCACTGAAACAAGCCTTGGTGTCACCATGACTCCCTCCTTTCTACCCACATGACTTTCCAGTGAATCCCAAATGAACAGGACAGAGGTCATCATACCTTTTCTGAGGGGAAAATCCTCTGAAGAAAGTTAGGTAGCTTTGCAGTTCGTTAGCCTAGCCTCCAGAGCCAGCCTTTCATGTCCTGGGTGGCCTGCCGCGGTTTCCTCACCCTGTCTCCACTGCTGTGGAATTCTTGAGTTCCTCATGGGTGGCGCTTTCAGAGGCCTCTGTCTCTTCACACATGGCCCTCAGTCTAGCTCCTCCTCCTCATCACGTGGCCTTGTTTCTCAGAAGCCGTGTAGGCCGAGCACATTTCCTGTGTTAAACTTATGTGTTAGGCTTTGCTGCTGCACAGGTGCTCTCAGTTAGAGTAGTGTCTTTGTCTTCGTCTCCAGCTCTCTCCTCTTTGAGTCTCCCTAAGTCTCTGGTGCCCACCGCATCCTTTATCCTGGAAGATGGCTTACTAAGTCACCAATGGAGTCTTTTTGAAAGTGATTATTTCCATGAAAAGCATCATAGAAATAGGCTTTTGTGGCCTGTTTTTGGTTTTGTTTTTGCTTTGAGACAGGGTTTCTCTGTGTAGTCTTGGCTGTCCTGGACTCGATTTCTAGTTCTGGCCTTGAACTTACAGAGATCCGCCTGCCTCTGCATCCCGCCCCGAGTGCTGGGACGAAACATGTATGCCATTATGCCCTGCTTTGTAACCTTTTCTTAAAATCCATTGTCCTCAGCAGATTTAGGTGTGTATGAAAATCCACATGTAGGCTGTACAGGCTACTTGTTGAAACTGTTATGTCGCAAGAACATAATTGACCTTCATATTTGAGAATGATTCATTGGAATACCTTACTCCCACAGGACTTCTCACGGTTGATCCAAATAAAAGGCTGAAAATGTCTGGCCTGAGGTACAATGAATGGCTTCAGGACGGCAGTCAGCTGTCCTCCAACCCTCTGATGACTCCAGACATTCTGGGGTCTTCAGGAGCCGCCGTGCACACCTGTGTGAAAGCAACCTTTCATGTAAGGCCCTCCTCTGTGCAGGAGTGTGTTTAAAGGCGCGTGTGTTCCAGTTGGGTAGCTCTGGAGACATAATCCTCATCAATACGTTTAAAACAATTGTGTACCTTTAATTTAGTGTGTGCTTTTATAAACCACTGCACATTGAACACATGAACAGAAAGCATGTGGCAGGTTACAGTTCTTACCGACTCAAACCACGAGCTGCTTAGAGTGAGTTTCTGGAAGTGGGCAGTAATCTGCTATTTGAACGTTTAAAAATTCAAACAACACGGACAAGAACTCCCTCAAATGAAAGGTCATTTCCTAGGAAAAATATACAACAAAACACTGAGAACCAAGACCTATGTGAATGTCCGTTATTTAGAACCCATTAGTGCACAGCAGGGAGCAGGAAGGGCGGGAGGAGCCGAGTTGTGCTAAATGCAGATTGTGTTCTTGAAGGGCCGAGACTGCCCATTGCGGACTTTATCCCGAGCACACACTCACACACACACACACACACACACACGCACGCACGCACGCACGCACAGTTCAGATAATCAGTGCAAGGTGAGCTGAGAGAGGCATGAAGACCCTGAAGGGCTTCTCCTGGGGAAGGAGAAGGTGCGCGGGGAGGTGAAACAGAAGGAACGGAGAGACTGGGCTGCAGGAAGCCAGTGCTGAGCGGCTGGGCTGCGGGGTCTGCAGGCGTCACTAACCCACATTAGAGAAACGCAGGAGCGAGTGCAGTGTGCTGGCACACACCTGTGACTCAGCACCTGGGAGGCAGAGCCTGGAGAATCAGCCCAGGTCATCCTCAGCTACATCCAAGTCTGAGGTCGGCCTGGGCTGCTTCAGACCCCGTCTCAATAACGCGCACAAAACAGGAGCTGGAGCGATGACTCAGGAATTAACAGTACCGCCTGCTCTTGCAGTGGACCTGCTCAAGTTAAAGAAAGGATTTTAATTAACACAAAAAAGCAACAAAGAGAAGCAAGCATGACTCTGAGACAGCTCAGCTGGTACAGTTCACACAGTTGCTTGGTGTCAGAGTGCTGGCCTGTCATGTGTGAGGCCCCGCTCTACACACCAGAGAGCTTGTCTGAGTCTTAAGGGTTGGATGGGAAAGTTCTCTGAGCTTTGTTTCAAGAGCAACTTGGTTTTCAGAATAACTGCCTTGTGTTTAAAGTCAAAACTACTACTAAATCTTCAGTTATCCTCAGACCCCGCCCGCCTTTCTCCGCAGGCCTTCAACAAATACAAGAGGGAAGGGTTTTGCCTTCAGAATGTGGATAAGGCCCCGTTGGCTAAGAGGAGGAAAATGAAGAGGACAAGCACCAGCACAGAGACACGCAGCAGCTCCAGCGAGAGCTCCCGCTCTTCCTCCTCCCACTCCCACGGCAAAACCACGCCCACCACGACGCTGCAGCCCGGCAACCCCACAGACAGCAGTAACCCAGACACCCTCTTCCAGTTCTCAGACTGAGTGCGGTGGGAACAGGATGTCCTCGCTGACCCTTGCACCTTAGCTCCCTCAGCATGTGCCTGAGGTATGTTCTGTGCTTTAAAAACACGTGTCCCATTGTTGTCATTGGAATCTGCCTCGTAATGAGTATTTTTCGGGGACTTTTCAAAAGCACTGGACAGACAGCATTACTGTGAATAGAGGACACGTGATAACCTTTTTAACAGACTAGCATGATGCCAGCTCAAGATTCTTCTTGAAACAGCAAAGATTTCTGTAATTTTAATGGTTAGATAAGTCACAGATTTTTTTTTCACCTGTCTGCCAAAAAGACTTGATGACTTCTGCCCTGCCTGGTAGACAAGGAAGGTTTTTAAGAAACTTTGGGTAGCGATTTACCAGAGAAAAAGGTCTGTTTTTGAAAAGATGATATAATGAATTTTATGTGTGGCTTGTTTCTTAAAAGAGAATTTTAACTTATTGTTTTTATTTTATGGTCATATATGCTGATAACATGCTATTATTAATCTTTTTTCTAAAAAGCAAAAAAAAAAACATATTTAAGAACTTAAGGTCCTATGTTCTGCACTTGAGACCTATATGAGATGCATGCTAAGCTATGTTTATTTTAGTTTTTTACTGCCATTTCCTGGCAGTTTGTTTAATGGTTATTGCAGGAGTTAAGGTACATCCATGTCTCTTGGTTTTATGTAGTAGGGCACTTTATAAAAGTATGAGTATTGCAGTCTTATAAGGTGCACTGTTTAAAGCATATGTACTGTATTTTTGCCATTCTTTTTACTATCTACTTTAATTTGTCCTCACATCCCTCCTCTGCTTTCTGTGCAGCAAGTAGAGAGAGGCATGTTGTATAATGACTCATTAGCCACTTATGCACCAAGATGAGGGAAAGTAAAGGGAAATTACACTCAACACTGTGCTTCTTATCTGTACACTGTGTTGCACTGCAGTGAGGCATCCTCTCCTGTAGTCATGTATTATGTACATAATATTTTAGAACCATACCTATACTTGTTTTGAAATGTTTCTGTTAAATTTTAAATCCACGAAGCATTTTATAAACTTATGCAGAGCATTTTTATTGCTCAAAAGTTCTGAATTCATACAGACAACAAGTGCTATGCTATGAAGACATTTCTTTGAAAGACTGCTACATTTTAAAATACAAACTAATTAATTCCCTATGCAAAAAAAAAAGAAATTATAGGATTTGTATGGGTTCTTTTTCTTTAAAGCCATTACATGGAATGTCAGGACTCAGAAAAATAATCTTCGTATGTTTACAAGAATCATGCCTAAAAAGATACTGCCCAACATGTTTATTTTACATTTTTGTTAGTGATAATCTCTTCAGCACTTGTTCGGAATTTATACAACATACCTACTTATCTCTTTCTTAAGATATTAGCATTAATTTCAACCAGTGATGAATACTAAAAATACTGCATTCTGTGTAATGGTAATATATTTATTACTAAATGAATGTATATACTAATAGTATAGGCAACAAAATGACAAATATTAACATATTTTCAGAACATTGTATTATCCTGTTCACCTTTTGGTCCCAGCAGTTACTGGGGTAGTTTTGATACTCTGACTGACCAAATGGCTATATAGTTCTCATTGAGTCAATAAAAATGTTGTACTCCTAGCTTTCAGTCATTTCTCGTAATGATAGGAAATGATGTGAATTATTAATAAACTGTAGCCATTTCACAAATGTGATGCCCTTGGGCACAGGTTTTTAATAACAATATGTCCACTTGTTTTAACACTGGATATATGTGGCTACATTTGGAAACGTATTGGTTGGTTCTTGAAGTCATTTGCAAATGTGTGTCCTGGACGAGTTGCAGAGTACAAACTAAGGAGGCTGCGTTGCCAACAGAAGGTAATCTAGAAAAGTGGTTCAACCCTCCCTCATGACTGACCAGCTTATTGTGAGCGTTGGAAAGTGATGGGTTTTTTATTTCTTCACCTCGTATCTTCTGGAGGATTTGATAGGCCTGAAATGAGCAAAAGGAGGGTCGAGTAAGAAGAGGAGGTAAGGTTGTTGGTGAATGGGTGAGCCTAACTGAGTAGTCTAGAGGGATCTTGTGAAAAGACCTTAGGAGACCAGTGAGATGCTGTCACTGTCATTGACTATAGGCGCTTGAATGGCAGTGCCTAATGATCCCTTGGGGACTGAGTTAGTGGGCAGCAAGGCATCCTGTAAGGTTCTCAGAACTTTGATTTGGTCTCCTCAAAATTAAACAGTAAAAATGCTATATATGAAAATACTGAGTAGGGGGCTGGAGGAGATGGCAGCAGTTAAGAACAGACACTGCTTTTGGCAGAAGGATCTGAGTTCCATTCCCAGCACCCATGTCACACAGCTCACAACAGTCTGGAGCTCCAGCTCTAGAGCATCCCATGCCCTCTTTTGGTACACAAAAATATTAAGTGAAGTGACTTTAGATTTTAGGAGTAAAATAAAAACAAGTCATAGAAAAATAAATATCTATTTTAAGTTGTTCCCTTTGTGACAATAGTTTTGGAGCTAGAGTCAAGTCATCCTACCCTTCTTTATTGGTTACACTGTAAGCAATTTATGCGACTATATATCCCGAGGCACACATTGTGTCATTGCATATGTCTAATATATTGGAAAGCAAAGGAGACCAGTTTTTGTTACTACTACGACAGATCCTGTTATTGAATGAAGTAATTTAGCTCTCGAAATCCATCAGTCCTCCCAAGTCTCTATAAAAACCATTTCACTATTGGAATGAAGTGAATTTCACATGATTATCTGTCTTGAAGTTGCAGACTCCTTTGTGCATGAAAACTGCCTTTTTCTTTTGAGATTACTGCTAATTAAGTAATTATGCAAATGGCTATATTTTAAATGTAAGATGATTACTTTAAAGAATTCTACTAGGGTAACAATGAGTGATTTTTTTTTTTAAAGAAATAAAATCCTTTATCTAAATATGAACTCAAGTATTTTATAAAAGCATATAATTTATTGTCTAATTGTTCTTTCTTTCTTTCTTTCTTTCTTTCTTTCTTTCTTTCTTTCTTTCTTTCTTTCGTTTTTTCAAGTCAGAGTTTCTCTGTGTGGCCCTGGCCGTCTTGGGACTCAGTCTATAACCAGGCTGGCCTTCCAACTCAGAGATCCAACTGCCTCTGCCTCTGTCTCCTGAGTGCCGTGATTAAAGTGTGCATCACCACCTGGCCACTTTTCTTCTATTTCAAACATCTATTTTTGTTAGATTTATTAAGAACAAGCTGCTTTAAAATGTTGGAAAATTCTCCTTATTGGTTCGATATGCATTACTGCCTGCATCTGCCTTAGAGCTCCTGGTTACTTTCAGATGTTTTCCCAGAGACCAGCAACAGCACGACTGGTGCTTACGTGGCACCATCAATGCCATTCCTTGGTCTACTGAGTTAAATTCTAATATGTTACTTACATTCTGTCAGAATAATTGTCTCCTAGGTGAAATATTCTAATGACACTGCTTGGCCTCCCAAATGTCTTACACCAACACTCCGATTTATTGTATTTGATTATACTGTGTGAATTCCAGTTGTCACTTAATACCTTCATTCATCACTAAAATGAGCATCGCAAGCTCTCATGAAGTACAAGTCACTGTTTTGGGTTTTGTTTGGTTTGGGATTTTGTTTGTTTGTTTGGGGGGGATTGTTTGTTGATTTGTGTTGAGACGGTCTCTACATAGCCCTGGCTGTCCTGGAACTCGCTATGTAAATCACGCTGGCCTCAAACTCAGAGAGATCCTCCTTCAAATTGCTGGGATTAAAGGCCTTGTGCCACCATGTCCAGCCCCCATGAGTCACTTTAAGACCCCAAGAGTCACAGAGGAAGAGAAGTATCTTCTTGAAGAAAAGGGCTGCTGTAGCAATCCAAGCTTTATCTTGCCAAGTAATTTCACTCTCAATTGTGACGTTCTTTGGAGAGAATGTTTTCCTTAAGAATAGTTACTTATTTATGGAGCATGTGTCATATGCCCTGTAATTGCAATACTCAAGAGGCTGAGCAAGGCTATGAGACAGGCCTGCCTGGGCCTTGTTTCTATGAGGGGAAGGGCTGTGTTTTCAGAGAGATGGTAACATAGCCTATTGTCCATCATTGTCAGTTTGCTGAGCCCCTTTCTTTACTCATCCAGTCCTATACTGTATAGTCATAGAAACTAGCTCATTTCTATCCAAGTGATTTCTCCCCTGCCTCTGGTTCACTGTACATCTTTTGCTTTGTTTTGTTTGGTTGTTTCCAGACAGGGTTTCTCTGTGTATCCTTGGATGTCCTGGACTCACTTTATAGACCAGGCTGGCCTCAAACTCACAGAGATCCACCTGCCTCTGCCTCTGCCTCTGCCTCCCAAGTGCTGGGATTAAAGGCGAGTGCCACCATGCCCAGCTCACTATACATCTTGTCCAGTGAATTTATGAAGTAAGCAGGTACCAGCTTCCTTCTCTCCCTAGCACTGGGCTGAAAGGAGTAAGAAACTACAGCATCCCCCAGGGTGGGTACTGTTGACTGACAACCAACTTTTTCCACGTCATCATTTCTAACCATGAGGAAAAGGCTAACATTTTTGCATTAGGAGACTTGTATTAAAAGACGGGACACCCGGTAGCAATTCAGCAGGCTTAATTTCCCATGCATTTTTGCTGGGATAGGAGAAAGGCCATGAGGTGTTTTTCTAGTTGGAGTGATGCTTAGCTGAGTGTAAGGCTTGAGCTCCTAGGATAAGTACATACGATTTGTACTTGGTGCAGCAGCTGCTTGTCAGATCACAGGAGCCCGGGGTACTGCCTGGTGCTGTGCTGTTTGCTTCATCCTCTCCAATTGCGTAGCACTTTCCATCTTTCTGTGTTTACAAAATTTTGTCTGCTTTGAAAATCAAGTTTTATTTTTGTCCCTTTTTACATTAGCTTTTTTAAAAAATCTTTGCTTTGAAGTCCTATGTTTTAAAAAAGAAATGTAAGCAAATCTTCAAAAACCATGGCTTTATTTTCTGATTTTTTTTTTTTTTTGTAGACAGACTTGGAACTTATCATTTATTTTGTTTGCTTTGCTTTAAAATCCAGTAAGGAAGATTAAGACACCTAACATTTTACCTACAGTAACAGTTTTCACTTTTCAAGGTTGGTTGTATAAAATGAGCACGTCCTGCCTGCTGGAATGACGGCGTGACAGTTGTCCTCACTGTACAGCCATGGCCGCGATGAGCACTTGCTTATTCTTCACAGTGTCCTTTAGGTACTTATCCTGCTGGCTAGGATTCTCAGCATGGGTAAAAAGACTAATTCAGAATACAGTAGTACTCACCTCTTGGCGAGTGAGACAGGAACAGAGATGCTGCAGCACCGAACACAGGAATCCTTAAGGACCAAGGTTGGGGAAACCATCTCCAAAAGCCTCACTGGCAAGCCTTTTCTTTTTAAAGAAGAGGAAACCACATGTACACACATAAGGATTTCTAAGGCTGGCATTCCGCGTGCAGTTGGCATAGTTCTCTCTCTTCGAGGTGGTACACACCCGCCGATACAGGGCAGAAAACTTGGTGGGAAAAACTTAAGCTCTGATCATTGACAAAACTGTTCTACAGCTTTATGAGAAGTTAAGACTCCATCTTACCAAAAGGTGAATGAGAAAGGAAAAGGTGACAAAGAGTGACTTTGTTTATGTTCTGTGTGCATAATTAGGAGTAAACGTCCAGTCAGCCTTAGATCAAATGAACCCTGTTCCTCTCCATGACCGTCTGCACTCCCTTCCATCGCTGCCCTGGAGTTAAGTTCCCAGACTTGGAATGTGTGTTTTTTCTTGCATCATTTTTCCATTTTCAAGTTATAGGTCTGTGTACAGTAATAAATCCTACAATGACCTCAATGAGAAATGTGTGTTTGTGTGTGTGTGTGTAAGTAAGTAAGTAAGTAAAAGTGACCCTGAATTGAAGTGTGTCTAAACTGTTTATAGTCACTGTGTAAACTGATTACTGGTTTTAAGTATTCCCTATTAACAGTTTGTTTTCCATTTGTCCTATTTCCCCCTTGACTCATATTTATCGTTTGCTCTCTTTTAAATAAAACAAGATTTTGGGGTTGTTTGTTTGGTGGTTTGGTTTGTTTTCCAAGACAAGGTTCCTCTGTGTAATAGTACTGGCTAGCCTGGACTCACTTTGTAGACCAGGCTGGCCTCTGAACTCACAGAGATCCACCTGACACTACATATTTTTAAAGTTTATTGACTTTTTCTTTTTATGCTTTCTGATTATTTCCATTCCATTTTACTCTTCCTTTTTTCCGTCTGAGATTACCTTTGCTGTCTGTGGAGAATTCTTTTAAAAAAGGGTATTAGATGGGCTGTAGAGACAGCTCAGTGGTTAAGAGTGCACGCTGTTCTTGCAGAGGACTCTTGTTGGTTTTCAGCACCCATGTCAGGTAGCTCACAACCACTGTAACACCAGCTCCAGGGAGACCCAGTGCCTCTGGCCTCATGGTACTTGCACTTATGTGCACTTACCTACATACAGACACAGGCACAGAATTAAAAATACATCTAAGAATGGTTTAAAATGTGAGAAATGCAGCTACAGCATTATGTAAAAAATCAGCATTTTTTAACATAAATAAGACAACTATGGCATCACTACATTGTATCATCTTATAGGCCCACTGTCACATGTGGTCTGTTCTTGACTAAAACGTCTTTATATGACACATACTATTATTTTTATTGCCAAATCTGCACCAGTGAATTCTCTTGGCTTTTGGTATTTTAAATAATTGTTTTGCATTTTTCTTTGAAACACCTTTGTTTCCGGGTGTGGTGGCACACACATTTAATCCCGGCACTCAGGAGTCAGAAGCAGGCGGATCGCTGTGTGTTCAAGGCCAGCCTGGTCTACAAAGCAAGTCCAGGACAGCCAAGGCTAACACAGAGAGACCCTGTCTCGGGGGAAAAAAGAAAAGAAACACCTTTGTTGAAATAAAACTTGCTTATTAGTATGAATCGAAACAGTAAAATACACCGTTAAGTGTTGCCTTTGTTTTTGAAGGATAGCTCTGCCGAGTATGAAATCCTAGGTATGCCACTTTTACAGTGCTGTTCCATTCCTTAAATTCTGTGGCAAAGTCAGCTCTGAGTCTCGTTTTGAAGAGAAGGTATCTTTTTTTTTCCCCCCTCTAGCCACCTGGGAGGCGGACAGTTGAGACAGGGTCACACTGTGCAGCCTAGACTGGCCTCGAACTTCTGACTCAGCCCTCTAGTGCTGGAACTACAGGGATTACCATCATCTGCTGCTCTCTGACCCCCTTTAAAGACTTCCTCTTTATCTTCGGCTTTCAAAAGTTTTGAGTATGAGGTGCCGATGTGTGGTCCTTCTTTTAAAAGCATAATAACCCTACAGTGTCTGTTGATCGATGGCTTTCCTTATTGGAAGTTCTTAATTGCTTATCTCCACATCTGTTCCAAACCCATCCTCCCTGTCTTCCTTGTAGGAGTCCCCAAAGCCTCTTCCCCATATCCCTTTTTTTCTCCCCATCTTTTCTGTTTTTCATCATTTTCCTCCCTGTACTTGAACCTGTATAAGTTTTGCTATTCTGTCCTCTAATTCACTTGGTCTCTCTTCTCCCATGACTAATGAACTTGAAATTTAATTTTATATATTATGTCAAATTCTAAGATACTCATTGACTCTTCCGTATACTCCAGGTCTCTAGTGAATTCCCAGTCTTCCTTTTTATATTCTTGAACATGTTAATTGAAATTATTTCAACTCTCTGAAGAAAAAAGACTGAATTACTCCATGCTGGTTGTTTCTGTCGTCCACGACTTCGCTCCCATTTCACTCATGTTGTCTTGTTTTGGGTTGCCTTGTGAGTTTATCAAACGCCTCGCATTGTGTTTTTAAGATCACAGAGACCCTGGGTTGTGTGGCCTTCTCCTGTGAGGGTAACTTTTTCTTCTGGCTATCACATGGAATGCAGACAGAGCCTTGTGACCACATCAGGATCAGGACTTGATATTTGGATGAATTAGGCCCCATACATGCTAACTTTAGTTGTTACTCTTAGCAATTGGCCATTGTGGGTTTCCAACTGAAAACCCAGGGTATTTATCGGGACCACTTTACCATGATGAGTCTGAATTCCCACATCTGTCTCCTCAGCACCAAGAGCTGCTAAGACCTCTGCCCAATTCTTTCAGCTCCCACTTGAGACCCCTCAAAGACCTGGTCGCCGTTGGTACTCCTTGTTTACTTTCTTGGGATGTGTGGACTCCTATCTGGGACTTTGCCTTCAGATCCTAGCCCAAGCTCCAACTTCAGTCTCTTGAACTAAGTGCTCTGCTGTTCCTGTTGTAAGCCTGTGTCCATCTGCTCTCTGGTGCCTGTTATTGATATTACAAATCTCTGTTAGCTTCCATGGTTATTTTCAATGGGTTTTCTTCCTCATGCACAAGCTACTCCAACTGTGGCCAAGAGCAGAAATTTGCTGGTAAGCAATTCATTGTTGGGTTGTGAGAGGGCACCAGGCTCCTCTCCTGTTACAGGTCTTCATTAAGGTTTTGTGCCTCTGAGCAGATGCAGATGTTCTAAATGCAGGTAATATGATAGCAAGGATAACGCTTTTTATCTTCCTTTTACAGACAGGATCCTAAATGGCTTGGGATTTTATTTTTCATTACATGCTAATTATGTAGGTCTGTGGCCTTTTACTGTGACAGTTCCACACACGAGTATCGTGTGCTATGGTCATGGTCATGTTCACCTTCCCTGGGTCCCTTCCCTGGTAATAGCGGCCGTCCCTCTCCTACCTTCATGTCATCGTCCCCCCATGTATGAGAGAAAGCAGGTAATACTTTCTCCTCTGTGACTAGCTTATTTTGTTCTCCAGTTCCCTTCATTTTTCTGTGAATGGCTCAATTTGATTTTTTTCTTTATGGCTTAATAATGCACTTAATAATGCGCGCGCACACACACATACACACACATAGACATACAGACAGACTATGTTTTCTTTATCTGTTCATCTGTTGCTGATTGATCCTTGTAGTAATTAGCATTGGCTATTCTGAAACAGAAGTGACAGGGAGAAACTGGGACCTTTTGGGTGATTTGTTGCTTTTTATAAAGAAGTCTAATACTTCTAATATATGGGCTGGAGATATAGGTCAGTGTAGAGGGTTTGCCTAGTTGGACAAGGTCCTGGGTTCAATCCCTAATGCCAGGGGGAGTACATGAAGACCAGCCCAGTACATCACATTTGTAGACCACTTGTTGAAGGCTGAAAATGCTTAATTATATGCACGTTAGTTGTGACTTCCAACAGAAACATAAGCATAGGAAAAGCTTTCTTTAAAGCGTGAGTATTGAACAGTTTGAGTTAAAATTCTAGAAAGTAGCTATGGTGTCATGACATGTATGTGTGATCTCAACAGTCTGGAGGCCAGAACAACATAATTGAGAATTCAATGCCAGCCTGGGCTGCATAGTGAGATCTCCCATCAAAACAAAACAAAATGGCTGCTGGCTGCACAAGCATGAGGACCAGAGTGCGGATCCCAGGCGCACAGAGATGTGCATCTGTAACCCTAGCCCTGGGACAGCAGAGGCAGGCTGCTCCTGTCACAGAGAGATGTGCATCTATAACCCTAGCCCTGGGACAGCAGAGGCAGGCTGATCCTGGGACAGAGATGTACATCTGTAACCCTAGCCCTGGGACAGCAGAGGCAGGCTGATCCTGGGACAGAGATGTGCATCTGTAACCTTGCCCTGGGACAGCAGAGGCAGGCTGATCCTGGCACAGAGATGTGCATCTGTAGCCCTAGCCCTGGGACAGCAGAGGCCGGCTGCTCCTGTCACAGAGAGATGTGCATCTGTAACCCTAGCCCTGGGACAGCAGAGGCAGGCTGATCCTGGGACAGAGATGTGCATCTGTAACCTTGCCCTGGGACAGCAGAGGCAGGCTGATCCTGGGACAGAGATGTGCATCTGTAACCTTGCCCTGGGACAGCAGAGGCAGGCTGATCCTGGGACAGAGATGTGCATCTGTAACCTTGCCCTGGGACAGCAGAGGCAGGCTGATCCTGGGACAGAGATGTGCATCTGTAACCTTGCCCTGGGACAGCAGAGGCAGGCTGATCCTGGGACAGAGATGTGCATCTGTAACCTTGCCCTGGGACAGCAGAGGCAGGCTGATCCTGGCACAGAGATGTGCATCTGTAACCTTGCCCTGGGACAGCAGAGGCAGGCTGATCCTGGCACAGAGATGTGCATCTGTAACCCTGGCCCTGGGACAGCAGAGGCAGGCTGATCCTGGGACAGAGATGTGCATCTGTAACCTTGCCCTGGGACAGCAGAGGCAGGCTGATCCTGGGACAGAGATGTGCATCTGTAACCTTGCCCTGGGACAGCAGAGGCAGGCTGATCCTGTCACAGAGATGTGCATCTGTAGCCCTAGCCCTGGGACAGCAGAGGCAGGCTGATCCTGGGACAGAGAGAGATGTGCATCTGTAACCAGCATAGCAAAATGGTGAGCTCCAGGCTTATTGACAGACCCTGTCTCAAAAAAAAAAAAAAAAAAAAAAAAAGGAAAGTGCTCAGTTAGCCTAGTACACACACACACACACATACACACACACACACACCTTTGAAACAAGGCAAAAAAAAAAGTACAAAACCCACATGAACAAATTTACAGAGAACAAACGAATCTCTGAAAGGAATTCCTTTTTTGTAGGTGTTAACATGAGATCTGATCATCAGTACATTGAAGTTTCCGATTTTAACTTCAGCTTTTTGAAAAACATTTCACAGGTGACTAAGCCCTCATTAAATGCATTAAGATACTTGAAAGTGGTGTGATGTACTCAGACTTCCAGAATAGCTTAAATGTCAGCGTTTATCAAAAGAAAGTGCATGCTGGGCACATGCCACTATTAACCACTGCAGGTAAACCAAGCATTTTGCTGTTTTTTCTTATTCTTCCTCCTTCAGAAACTGCATCCACTCTGGAGTGTTTGTACATTTAATCCCAGCACCTGGGAGGTGGAGGCAGAAAGACCATGAGATCAGTTTTCTCCTATAAGGGCTGGAAAGACAGCCAAGCAGCTCAGAGCACTTGTTCTTACACAGGGCCCAGGTTCAATTCTACCACCCACATGGCAGCTCACAACCATGTATAAATACAGTTCCAGGCCAGGCAGTGGGGGTGCACATCTTTAATCCCAGCACTCAGGAGGCAGAAGCAGGTGGATCTCTGAGTCTGAGACCACCTGGTCTACAGAGCTATTTACAGGGCAGGCAGAAACTCTATCTCAAAAAAAAGAAAAAAGGAAAAAAAAAAGGGGGTAGGTAGGTAGATAGATCCAGTTCCAGGGAATCCAGTCCACTCTCTGACCTCCGAGGGTACCTGGCACACACATGATACACAGACACATGAGCAAAATACTCAAACAAATCTTTTTTAAAATTTAAAGAATGGTTTTATCATCTTCTTAGTGAATTTGAGGCCAGCTTGGGTTAAATGAGACCCTGCTGAAAGAAAAAGGGCAGGAAGAAGAAGAAAAGAAATTAACTTCATCTAAAAGAATTGCCTTTCTGCTCCAAACACAGAGCCAAAAGATAACTTTGTGTGGTGCTGGAACTTGAACTCTGGGCCTCTGTGCATGCTAGGCAAGGATTCCTTCACTGGGCTACACACTCAGCCTTATGATTTGTACTGCTGAATACAGTCCATTTTCACATGATAAAAGCTAGTCCAAAAATCTAGAACTTCATTATTATTATATATGGTAGTTCTAAAAAAAAAAATCTAAGATGCATTTCAAGGGCCAGGCAACAAGCCTGAGTACCCCGAGCTTGGTGCTTGGAATGGTGGCTCTAAACACAAGTGCCCTCATTCTGCGTGGTGCCGTTTATAGTGGAAGATCAGAGTGACCGCTTAATGAGGATGAGTGAAGTAACTGTGCTTGGGGTGATGAAGTAGTCTGGAGCTAGGGAGCTATAATAGTTGTACAGTGTTGTGAATACCCTAAAACTCCTGAATGGTACATTTAAAACAATTGCTGGGGGGAAGCTATTGTCCAGAGTGGCCTCTAACACCTGAGCCTCAAAGGGGCCTCCCCATACCCACCTCCCAAATAACTGAAAACTAGAGGTGTCTTAACTTTCATCTTAAGTCTTTTGGTTTTGTTTTTCCAGACAGGGGCTCTCTGTGTAACAGCCCTGGCTGTCCTGGAACTCTCTGTGTAGACCAGCCTGGCCTCAAACTCGCAAAGATTTGCCTGCCTCTGCCTCCCAAATGTTGGGATTAAAGGGGTATGCCACCATGCCTGGGCTTCGTCTTAATTTCTAAAACTCTGAAGAACAACAAAACCTATCCTTTAGAAGCATGCACGAGAAATTGCCGAAACACTGGACTGCTTAAAGAATGCCACCCCAACCCTCATTAGCATAATGAATATTACAGCTGGGTGGAAATAGTCTCTTACAGATTACACCAGTGTTCAGCCTCGAGGGAAGGAGAGATGCAGTGTTTTCCCCGTTGCCTAACAGGCCGGAGTGCTGTGACCACGTCCAGCTTCCTTCCTAGTGGTTACTCCTGAGACAATCCTAATGGGGCACTGGAGTCTATTTCAGGTCTGTTCCTGTTTGGAGGGTACTTCCTCAACTCTCTGATCCTGTGCTTACTGATGTTCTCAGAAGCAGGTTCAAGTGCACGGTCAGCTGAAATGTTGCTCACATACAAAGCCACTTATAACACTGGTCTCTGTGTAGCCTTGGCTGTCCTGGACTTGCTTTGTAGATCTGGCTGGCCTCAAACTTACAGAGATCCACCTGCCTCTGCCTCTGCCTCTGCCTCCCCAGGTACTGAGATTATAGGCGTGTGCTGCCCTATCTGGTTGTTTTTTATAAAATCTTAATGTGAAGAATATATATTGCCATACAACAAAGTTAGTACTTTAAAAAAACTTTTTTGTTTGTTTTTTGAGACAGGGTCTCTCTGTGTAGCCTTGGCTGTCCTGGACTAACTTTGTGGACCAGGCTGGCCTCGAACTCACAGCTTTCCTCCTGCCTCTACCTCCTGAGTGCTGGGATTCAAGGCGTGCGCCACCACTGCCTGGCTTGTACTTAAAATTTTTTGAATGGCAAATGTTTTGAAAATGATTTGTAATGGTAACTATTGAATGTTTTCCTTAATATATTTATAATAAAATACATCTACATGTGAGAACATGAGTAAGTATCATTTGCATCATAGTCTAGTTCTTTATCTTTTTAAAAGCAAGAACAGGCTAGGAATAGACAGACTTATTTATAGTAGTCAGTTTATAGCTTTGTCTGATACAGTTTGAGTAAAATCTACTATCAGTATGTTCAAGAACTCTGCCGGTGATTTTACTTCTAAGTCTGATGTTGGCCTCTTTTGCTTATTTGTTGGTATGTTTGTTTTTTATTTTGGTTCTAATTTTTTGTTTTGGTTTTGAGACAGGGTCTCAAACCTGCTGTGTCAGGCTGCCCTCAGACTCACTATGTAACCACAGATGGATGGCCTTGAACTCCTGATCCTCCGGCCTCCACCCATCGAGTGCTGGCATTTTTTTGGTTTTTCGAGACAGGGTTTCTCTGTGTAGCCTTAGCTGTCCTGGACTCGCTTTGTAGACCTGGCTGCCCTCAAACTCACAGCAATCCACCTGCCTCTGCCTCCCGAGTGCTGGGATTAAAGGCGTGCGCCATCATGCCCAGCCTTCGCAGAACTGTTTTTCTAATGATGACTACACTGAGTGAAAACTTGAAATGTTGAAAATTTTTAATTAGAATTTTAATTTGAGCAGCATATATATTATGCTAAAACAATAGACATTGATGGCTATAGATGATATGCAATCTTCTTTATGTAGGCTTTTTAGGAATTGCCTCTGTGTTGGCTCTGTGTGTATTTTTCAATATTAGAGTATGGTGTCTGTAATAGAAAGTTGTGTATTAAATTTGGTGGCATATGTGGAAATGGTTAAAATTACCCATGTGAAAATCATGCCTCAAAGGAGGCTCCTTGCCCTGGTCATATTAACAATTCACTTACGCTAATGCTTTGTCTGTAAGTAACTAAAATGCCTTTAGCTACTTAAGTAATCGTGTTAGGAAGTTCATGTGTGTGTTTATGTTTCTACATGCGCACATTTGGGGACCAACAACATGCAGCTGACCATCTGCCCTGCCAGGGGTCCCCTCCCCTAGTACAGTCCGCTGAAAATGGTGGGCGAGCCAACAGAGGTATGAGGAATTCATGTTAGTTTCTTTTCCTTAAAAGGCACAGGCGCCAACAGTTCACTGTAGCCACTGCACATTGGCTCCTTAACGACCTGTGGGCTGTAACAACTGTAACGAGAGGTAGTTCTACGGGTTTGTTTACACCTAGCATCAAAGATTTGAACTTAATAGAGGACTCGCATCGTTAAACTTCTATATGAAACACATAGTAGGAAGCACTTTGGTGTGAGTTTTGTTTTTTCAAGCAGAAGTAAGGAATTACTTGATTGATTTTGATCTAGACACTATAAATGTGGTGCCTGCTTTCGTTATGGTTGTGGGATTTATTTATTTATTTATTTATTTATTTATTTATTTATTTATTTTCTGCCTTAGTCTCCCTGCTAGGTTTTCGGGTTTATTTTGTAAACAGCACTCTAAGTCCATATTGGAAGACAAGAAAGTTAAAGTGGCATAGCAAATTCTTTTTCCTCTAGGAGAGCTCTCTCTGATTGACATGGCGTCGCCATCACTTTCCGCCTAGGTTCCTCACCTCCCTCCTTGATGGCGGTTCTGCTGACTTCATAACCTTCCCCCCAGCAGAGGCCTCATGAAATGGTTTTACTTCGAAATAAGTATTTTTAACATGGAGGAGATAACGTTGCAGGTGCGCCTCTCGGTGGCAAAGGAAACGCACATTCTTCTGTGGCCGTGGTAGATGTGTCCCGACAGCATTGCTCTCCAACCGGCCGTTCTTCTGTGAAACTTAGAACTTTGGAAGCCTTTCTTCTTGGGGGCTTCCTGTAGATTAGTAGGTAAATATTTTCTTCCTGCACCCTCTGGATTTTGAAAATTAGTGGTTTGGCATTATTCTAGTGAGCATCAGAGTACGTGTGTCCATGTATATATAATCAGTACGAAGATATGTTAACTAGAGGTAATTTTCCAGTATGTGTTCATATAGATAGGCATATTTAAATTATGTCTAATGGTGTCAAGATGCTGTATACAAAATAGATATCACCCTAAAACTAAAAAAGAAGCTTTGTGAAAAGGAAGCAGGAAGGCAGTTTTGGGCTGACTGATATACTTTGTGACTCTGGGGGAATCACCCGGCCATTCTGTGCCTCCATTTCTTCATCTGCAAAATGCAGAGAATTGTACCTGACCAACCGTCCTCCCTTAGGACCATTTCAGGAAGAAAAGTGTCACTAAGGTTCATTGATCCCAAAGATGAACAGAACAAAGAGCTGGATTTTAAAATGGAGACTTGTTACAGAGCAGGTCAGTTTTCGGCGTGTAATGAGTCGGGACCAGCCTGAAGCAGGTCTCCAATGCCTGTTGTTAGTCAGTACATTATAGCACGTATTGTAGCCTGAGCTTAAAATGCATCACCTCACTCCGGAAATTGGTAGAATGTCTTGTCATTTTAATTGGCTGTGTGCCAATACAGTTTCCTGCCGGAAGCAGGGTTCCTTTCTGGTGACGTCACTGAGGGTGCCCATGTGATGTCTTCCTAGGAACCTCTGGAGGAGGTGGAGCAGCTCCCACACTCAGATGTGTACCTTTTGTTCCAGAGCATGCTAAAATGTGGACCTAGACATCTTATTTCAAAGATGTAAACACTCAATGTCACCTTCCTTAAAAGGCCTCACCTGTGCAAATTTTTCTCCATGATTTCTTCCTTTTTTTTTTTCTTAATTTCTTTAATACTTTGAAAATAATGTCCTTTTTACTTTTCTCCCATATAACATGTATATGGGAAGGGTGGGGTCTTTTTTTTTCTTCTTCTTCTTCTTTTTTTAATACTCTACATTCATGCTTGACTTGTGACCTGCTGGGGCAACAGGGAAAGTAGGGCCAGGCTGAAGTTGTGGGCACTGATGGAGCCCTAGAGAAAGGAATTGAGTTGGTTAGTGCCTGTAGAGGACGCAGAACAGATCCCTCCCGGGTCAGACCACAGTGTTAAAACGTTCTCAGCCTGTGTTTCTGCCTAAGGCATGTCGCTGAGGAGACTCGGTTTCTAACAGATGCAGACGTGAGACAGCGTGCTGATGCCTTTGCTGCTCAGGTTTGAGGCTGTCATGGAGCGTGGGTGTCTCATTCACTCTTTGTTCCTTTTGGGGGAAATTACAGAACCTTTGTTTTGCTTACTGGCCCCAAATTAGCATCAACAAGTAAATCACTTTAGTTGTATCTTTTCTTTGGGACACACACACACACACACACACACACACACACACATACACACACACACACACACACACACACACAAACACCATGGCATTCCTTCCTTCCACCTAAGGGAAACAATGTGTCATCTGAGCCCCATTCAGGTTACCATGTTCCTTAGTGTGCCATATGACGCCAATAGCAGAAAACACCTGTGTGTTGCCACCATAGGCCATTTTAAACCGTTTTCTGTGCAATCTCATCTGCCTCCTAACAGTCCATGGAGGTCTGTCGGGCAGAAGCCTTTGCCGCCAGAACGGGAATATTTACAAAGCGCAAGACCCGTACCTGTCAGTAGGCCTTTTGGAAAGGTTGTTTTCAGCTAAGTGAATGCAGATTCATCTTGTGCCAAAACTGCCTTGGGTTTCAAAGGGCTGGTGTCGCGGGTGTCTGGTGCCGAGACTGTCTCTGCGGCCGTTCTGTTTGCTGGCTCTGTTGCTCCCTGATAAGCAGTAACTAATTCGCCGGTTCCCAGGCAGGAGCAGCATGCCTATGCAGCCTCTCGCAGACAGAGCCTCCTCCTCACACCTTGCCAGTGGGCAGCATGGCTTGCCTTCTTCCCTTTAACTGACTGGCCCCACCTCCTACCTGGCATGAAAAGGTTCTCTGCCTGAATATCTTTCTTCTCTCCCCTTGTCTCCTGCCCTTCCCCCTTCTTTGCTTTAAAAAGAAACAAAAGCACCCTGACTCTGTGTACGGATGGGGTTGTGCGAAGGGCATAAGGGAGGCTCACTTTGGGAGTACAATCAGTTTGGACTATCCTAAGAGCAGGGGTCTTTGATTCTTTGAAAGCTGGTCTAGGGGACGACCTTTGACAGTCACTTGGTCTGGACAACTGACTTTTTTTTTTTTCATGGCTTGTTTTCTAAATGTGCTTGGAAGAAATAAGCAACACATCTTAGTGTACAAAGGTATTATTCTCATGTCAAGGATCAAGTTTATTTTATAAATTCATGCTTCTCCCATTATTTTTTATTAGTCTTTCTGTTTGTTTAAAACCACCTGCATTTAGTAAGTGGCAGTTTTTCTTAACATGTTTTCCGGAATTTTGTATTTATATTCTTTATGGAAGAATATTATCTTTTTTTTTTTTTTTTAGAAAAATTGACTGATCCTAGCTGGGCTAGAGTCTCCGTACATTCATTTGTGATGAGCATTTCCTCTCTGGCATCACTTAGGGGCTGAAAGGAACATACTCCTGTTGTTGCTGTAAATACTCATGGTTGTCCCAGTGTGTCTGAGTGCTCTCTTGTATTGATAACTGATACCGACTTTGACTAAAGGCGAACTGTCTGAAGCTGAGAAATTTGTACTCTACACTACACATGGAGAATTTTCAAGTTTCTGATGCTAACTTCTCCTTAATTGTTAAAACAGGCATGTACTTTATCCTTTCAGGGTCTAGTAGTGAGTTTTTCTTTTTTCAGGCAGGTCTGCTAAATAAAACAAAACAACACATGAATCAAAAGCCAGATGTACTGTAGACATGTGCTGTGTGTGTGCTTGTTTAGGGCAATTGGTGGGAAAGCATCACGCATGGGCTTCGTTCCTTTTTACCAGCTTCTGTGTGTATAAAGACACATTTGTTCAAGCTTTAAAAAATAATAATAAATCTGTCACTGTACAAAACGCTGATATCTGGCCTGGATTTGTGAGGATTTTCCTTGGGGAGGTGGAGTTTGGTGGAGGTTTTAATTGAGATTATTAACAAAGTACAAGGGTGCATTGCAGTGCTTTTTAAAAAAAATATCTTATATGGCTCGTTACTGTGTGTGTGAACTCACATTGTTTGTGGAGATCAGGTAGTGGTTTCAGAGCCACACTGCTCCTCTCTTCTGAATGTACTTTCAAAGGGCCTCTACCCATCAGCCATTCGTCATCCATCCATCATCCATCCATCCATCCATCATCCGTCCATCCATCCACCCATCCATCCATCGTCCATCCATCCATCATCCATCCATCCATCCTTTGCTCCCTTCTGCCCATACTGTGCAGCAGCAGGTGTAGGAAGAAAATCTCCCAGCAGACTACTGACAGGGATCTAGCTGGATCTGCTCTAGCACTTCTCATCATCTGGGCCCTTAGCTTCCTCCCCACCCGGTCCTCCTCAAACCACGCGCTGCCTCTGCTCCAGTGGACACTTATTCTTCACTTTTGTCATCTGAAGCTCATTACCTCCATCCCTCGAGGCCAGCTTCTCTCAGTCACCCGAAGAAACAAGATACCTTAACCAGAGGATTCAGGAGGCGGCATGAGTTGATGGAATGAGCCATATTTGGGCCAGATTAATGATCTGCTGTAGCACAAACCACCAAACTTGGTGACTAAATACGCATTTATTCTTTTGCAATGCCTCCATGAGTAGCTTAGCTGGATAAATACTGACCCAGAGTCTCTCAAGCTGCAGTTAAGACAGACATTGGGCAGGAAAGGCCAACCTTCCTTGCTATGGGCATGGTCAGTTCTTTATGTTTCCAGCTGAGGCTACAGGACGGTTTCTTTTTTTCTGCTGTCTTAAACAGCACAAATAAAACACACAATGGGTTTTCTCATTTGCTGAGAAAGCAGCTTTGCGTCACAGTCATGACTTCCTCCCATTGTCTTCTTCTGGGTTTGTTTCTTTAGCAATCCCAGCGCTGAAGAGATGGCTCACTGCCTAGGAGCTCTCACCGCTTTTGCAGAGGACCTGAGTCTAGTTCTCAGCAGATATGTCTGCCCGTCTAAAAATAAATCTTAAAAAAAATAAAATAAAGTCACAGCTGGATGTGGTGGCTCAGGCCAACCTTTAGTCCCAGCACTCAAGGACAAAGACGTGAGGATCTTTGTGAGTTCAAGGCCAACCTGGTCTACAAAGTGAGTCCAGGACAGCCAAGGCTATGCAGAGAAACCCTAAATAATTAATTAAACAATTAAAATCATACCCTACCTTCCAGTCTCCAGAGTCCTTGCTTTTGACCCCTTTCAAGCTTTCCTCCCTCTCTCTCCTTGGTGTAGGGATTTCTCTGCCGCCTCTGCTCTATAAAAACCAACACTTTTCCTGCCTTAAAAAGCCTGCTGCCCCCGCCAAGGGAGCTGTTCATGATGACGTCAACCTTTCCTGCTTCAGCCTTTACAGTGGTCACTTTGTAGATTTTGGACACATTGTAAACTTCATTACCCCTGAAGGCCAGAAAAGTGGCCCCACCTCCACCTGAGAAAGGTCCAGCAGCCCAGTCCCTACCCCTTAAACCTCTGTAACTACCATCTCCAGGCCCCCTCAGTAGGACTCATCCCAGATTATGCTAATTTGCGATGAGAAGTCTGGACAAAAACTCCACCAATCCCTGACCTTCCTGCAGCTCAGACTTGAAACCTCACCAATCTACACTCTGGAAATCCCTGCCCCAGAAAGCTCTGCCCCCTTAGAAACCCTATATAAAGGCTGTGTCTGCCTAGTTTCCTCCTGTCTTCTCCCAGGAGCAGAGGCAGCCACTCCTGGATCCTTCCCTCCAATAAATATCTTTTTGCCTGCTTTGTCTCTCTTGTCAGAAGAAGAAAGAGGAGGAGGAAGAGGAGGAGAAGAGGAGGACAAGGATGAGGAGGACGAAGGGAAGAAATGAAGGAGTGGAGCTCAGGCCCCGAGGCTCCACAGTTCCTCACCTGTTTGGGGCAACCCTCCCCTGGGAGCTGTATTGGATGGAGAAGGAGCAGAGCTCAGGCTCCTCGGCTCCTCAGGCTCTGGAGAGCTGTATTGACTCTGTTGAGGAAGCCTCCTTCTCAGAGCTGTGAGGTTCCTGGGCTCCAGTGCCTCAGGATACCTTTGGGACCCCGTCCCACCTCAGGGCTGGGATACCTTCCCAGCCCTCAGAGTTGTGGACACCCACACCACCCGCACAACAACACTGGGACCTGAATCCTCCTTCCCTAATGAAAGAAAAGACTTTTGCAACAAAGAATGTCTAGGTACTAGGGACCACTTCAGCAGTGTGGTGGGCTCTTCCACAGCTTAGTGATGGCAGCCTGGAGGCAGCCTGGGGTCACACTCAGGATCTCACAGCAGCGGTTCTTCAGCAGACATCACTCTGATAGAGTCGTAGACGCCAAACAGCCCGAACTTTGTAGTTAATGCTTTAAATTTGGCCAGCTCAGCTGTGTGCTGCCTCTAGCTGAGATAGACAAGCTCCTGAAATCTTAAGAGCCAGCCCCATGGATTAACAACCAATTCAAACACAAGCTTAGCTATTTATAAGACCAAGAAGTAGTAATCCTCAGGGTTAAACCTGGTGGTGCTGCAGGCCATGGACTAAACTGCCACACAGAGGTGTGGAGCAAAGGGGCTAACCTCAGACCATCCAGTCACCCACTGAGGGGTAGCTCTGGCCTGTAGCTGCCTGCAGTATATGTCAGCGCTGTAGAATGGTACATCTCAAAGAAAACAGATGATTTTTCAGTTGTTTACATTCAAAGTCATTTTTCTTTTCTCGGGACACACAACCCCAGGGCCAGCATTTCTCTGCCTGGGCTGCATTTTGACCCTTCTGTCTGACGGCTTAAATGCTGGTCGTCATCTTCTTTACGCTCTTCCAACTTCGATGTGCCCAGAAAAATCGTTTACTGAATGTGCTCCTCAGTGGCTTCAGGCATTACCTCAACACCTTGGCACATCAGTGACCACTTGCCTGATCTCTAAGGGAGACATTGGGAGGGAGGATGATACTTTGGGGCAAAGCCATTTCTAGTATCTTGCCTGGAATGGCGTCATCATTTATGCCATAGAAAGTGTAAGGCCTTGTAAAAAGCCTGAAGGTGGCTGTGCTAATGTGGTGAGTCTGTGGTGAGAGTCTCTTAGTTCCTAGTGGGGACTAGGTTCAGTGGAGTCCTGGGGTGGGGGGGGTGGGTAAAATGGGATTTGGCTAAAATGGAGCCCTGGAATTCTGGTCACTTAGTTGATGATCTTGACAAAAGTTTCTCTGGTCCCTGCCCTCTTGGGGACCAGGGAAACACATCTACAAGAACCAAAATGTTCCCTGAGCCTCTGGAGCCCTAGCTAATGGATAACTATGTAAATCTTATAATGATTTGGACCCTTTGTTAGTATATCAGCAGCTGCCTATAGGTTGCTTAGCAACCTTGATGTCATCACCTGCCACCACCAGGTGTGTGCCAGACTATAAAGGGACCAACCTGAAACCTTGTCTCTGTTACATTCTCTGACTCTCTTACTTTCTCTCTTACCTCGCTAAGAGGCGTCTCCTTTCCCTTTTCTCCGTCCCACTGTCTTCCTGTCTCTGCCTCTCTCTACCCTCATGGCCCACTCGGGTCCTAACTATTCTCCACTTCCCTTCCCTCAAGTAAATTACTCCATATCAGATCTGTTGCGTGTTACTCTATTTATTTTGAATTATTTTTTAAAATTTGTTTATTATTAAGTATACAGTGTTTTGCCTCCATGTACACCTGCAGGCCAGAAGAGGACATCAGATCACATTATAGATGGTTGTGAGCCACCATGTGGCTGCTGGGAATTGAACTCAGGACCTCTGGGAGAGCAGCCAGTGTTCTTAACCTCTGAGCCATCTCTCCAGCCCTTATTTTTCCATCTTAGCATCCTTCCCTCCCACCATAGTCAAAATACTAGCTGAAAGTGGACCAGACAGCTCATCACTAGGACAAAAATGCCAAGTTCTTAGGAGACATAAACATTAATCTTTATGACCTTGAATAAAGCATTTGCTTCTTGAGTAGCACCCTAAAAGTATAAGTGGCAAATTTTCAAATACACTAAATTTGATGAAAATAAATGTTTGCACCTCAAGGAACATGATGGAGAAACTAAAAAGTAACCTATGGAAGGGAAGATGGGTGCGATTAGCTGATAAAGGATTTCTTCCTAGAACAAAGAAAATTTACAAGTCAATTAAAAAAAAACATGATAAAGTCAGAACTGTGCAAAGACAAATAGCCAGCAAGTATGCTGGATGTCACCCATCATCACAAAGATGAAAATTGACTTTCATCTCAATTTCTTGCCAAAGAACTTAAAGCCTTGGACTCTTCCCTGTGATAAATATGTTTTTGTATTCTAATGGGTCCGGTAGCTTACACCCCCCCCCAAAAGGATGCTGTTTTCAGAGCTTTGATATAGCTGAACATCTGAGGTTCCTGGAGAGAGACACCCAAGATGCACGGCATGGAAGCCCCACACCCTTCCCACATGCCTCACTCTGAGTGTCTTCTCATCTGAGTTCTTGGTGATGTTCTTTCTAATAAACCAGAAAACACTTCTCCTTGAGTTCTATGGGCTGCTCTACAAATTCATAAAAATCAAGAAAGAAGTTGTGAGACCCTGGGTTGGTCAGAAGTGCAGGCAAAATGACCTGGGGGGCTTCTGTTAGCATCTGAAGATGGGAGCTGGGGGTGGAGGGAATGGGTCTCGGGCACAGAAGCTTTGACATGTGGAAGCTGATTGGTTCTTTTTTTCAGGTAGATGGTGTCAGCTGAATTGCACTGGGGGTAGGGGCCACTGCAGAGCCAGCCGCTTGCTTGTTAGTCGAGTTCCACGTTCTTTAGGTCATAAAGTGTTCTGTCGATTTGGGGAGCGTGAGAGCAGGTGAGGAATGGCTCACGGTTGCTTTACAGAGGAGGACACCAGAGCTCTCATACCTTGCCGGTGAGAATAAGAAGTGGGGCAGCAGCTTAAGAGAGCGGGCTGACAGTTCTTCCAAGAGGTCAAACAGCAAGTTACATTACCCACTGTGGTGGTTTGAATAAGAAACGCCCCCTATAGGCGTGTGTATTTGACCATGTGGTCTTCAGTTGGCAGCACTGTCGGGGAGGTTATGGAACATTTAGGAGATGCAGCCTTTCTGAAAGGAAGTAGTCACCAGAGAGCGCTTTGAGGGTTTATAGAGTTGCCCCACTTCCTGTCCATTTTCTCAGCTTCCTATGTACCAACAAAATGCCATGTCATGCCAGCCTCCTGCTTCTTACCATGCCGTGCCCTCTTCTCCGTGACAGACTCTATCCCTCTGTAGCCATAAGGCAAAATAAACTCTTCTCGGGTGGCTTGTGGACATGATGTTTTATCACAGCGACAGAGAAGCAACTAACACCCTGAGTTTCACTCTAGACCGACTACCAGAGTGAAGTGAAAATGTACAATCAGACAACACACTCAAATGCTCACAGCCACTTTACTTACAACAGCCCAGACTGGAAACAATCCAACCCACCAGCTGATGGACGGACAGACAGATGGATGAGGTATCCACACAAAGGGATGTAACTGAGCCATTCAGTTGGCTGAAGTTCAGATGTGTTGCCACAGCAAGGAGGAACCTTGAGAATGACAAGGGAAGGAAGTCCCGTTTGATTGTGGGGACAGCTATCCTCCCGGCTGTTGAACTGTGCACCTACACTGGGAATTTATGCTAGGAACCTTAAATCTCAACAAGCACCTTTCAATCACATGGTTTTAACACACACCCAAATGTTGTGGGTGGCCTCTTGGCATAACAGTTCCCCATAGTGTGTGTCCCTTCATTCAAAACCTGATGGTAGCTAGACATGGTGGCGCATACCTGTAATCCCAGCACTCTGGGAGGCAGAGGCTGTGAGTTCCGGGACAGCCTGGTCTACAGAGTGAGTCCAACACAGCCAAGGCTACACAGAGAGACCCTGTCTCTAAAAAAATAAATAAACAAATAAACAAACAAACAAAAACCAAACCTCGATAGTGTGTCGAGCACTTGTCAGGTGAAGTGGCTGAGACCCCATTCCTGGGAGAAGCAGGCACGTCCCCCTCTCTTTCAGGGGGTTGTGGGTACTTGTTGTAATGGAAGCACAAAACCTGAAGGGAGAGGATGAAAGGAAAAGGCTGCCAACGCCAACCTCTCCTTCACTGTGGAAAGGAGGGGTAGCCTAGGAAGAAAGAAGGCTGTCGCGTAGGTGGGCCCTCTTCCCTTGGGGGCTCTTCAAAGACATGCTCACTGAGGGTGCTTGGGCCTTCCAGGGACAGGCTAAGACTCAGTCCCTGACTTCTGGGAATCCTGAGGACATGAAGAGGCAAAGGCGTGACCAATGGTGTCCAGGGGTCCCCAGCCCACCAGGCCTGAGGGAATGACAAGGTGCCCCCGGAGGGGAGACCTGCCTCGCCCTGTAGGAGGGGGTGCTCTGCTCATGGGCCCGGGATGAGGACAGCTTAGGTCCTGCCTCACGATAGGAAGTGCTGGGGACAGCTTGGTCCTGCTTCACTTTCTGTCTAGACTCTCTCTGCTGCCTTAATCCTAGGTGTGGGCACATGGCCCCAGCTAGACCATGTGTGTGGCTCTGAGGTCTATGGTGACAGACCAGCAGCGCAGGCGCACCGGGAGCCACTCCTCTCCTTTCCTCTTTCTACCCCAGGCAAACCTGAGGAGGCCGAGAGTGTAGGAGTTGGTCTTGTCTACAGGGAAAGGTGGCAGCTCTTAGCTCCTGGCAGTGGAGAGCTCTCTGAGAGACGCAGGGAGGACCGTCTGGGGCCGCCCTTCCCGGCATTCTCTTGGCTCTGTCCGCCTTCTCTATCCCCAGATACCTGTTGATTTCTCAAACCCTGTTTCCAGGAAAATCCTGTCCCTGCCCCTGGGATTGCAATGGTGGCCCACGAGAGCCTCCCAGAGACTCTGGGCTGTCTAGGGAGGCAGAGCTGTAAGTCGCACCCCTTGAAGGCAAAACCAGGGAAGCTGTGTTGAGCCAGGGAAGGAGACTTAAGGCCTGACCTTTCGGCATAGACAGGTTTTACCCTAGTTGAACTAGTACTTGAGGTGACAGACAACTGTCTGGGCAGCAGGCGGAGAAGCCGGGAACATCTGGATTAAGCCACAGGAGGTGCCTAATTCTTCCCAGACCTGACCGTCTTTCCCTGAGGGAAACAAGCCCATTCATCTTAAAACACCAGGAAGCAGAGAAAGGGAAGACTCCACATGCAGGAAGGCTTCTCCCATGACCCCATGACTCCTGAAAGGAGCTGCCGGATGCCCCCACGTGACCTGGCTATGACTCAGCTTCTAAAGAAAGGGGGGGCGGGGGTCTTCCTCATCACCTGGGAGTGTCCCTATACACAGAAGAGTTCAAGGTCCCAGGTGGCTACAAAGCATGACAAAGGCCTCTCCGTCTTCCTTGGCCAGCGCAGGGCCTGTGGCTGCCTGGGTCTCACAGTTAGCACACTGTACTTAAGACTATTTCTTCTGGTCTAAGAGACAGCTGTCTGGGCCTCTTCCCATCCTTGTTTTTCCCTTGACTGTCTGTTTGCTTCCTCCTGGATCCTTAGGACCACGAATCAGTTGCCCTATAAAATGAGGGCGTCACAAACGTTCTAGATACACCCCTCCCCCCTTTTTTAAAGGACATTTGGGTGGGGAGAGCCCGTGTAGTGCCTGCCACAGAGATTCACACTGTCGTCACGCTCTCACTGTCGTCAGGAAATAACGTCCTAAAATAGACAACGCTGTCAGCTTCTAGTGACCACAGACTATTCTGGGCAGTACTTTTGAAAGGAAAAGGATTTATTAAAAGCAACGAGGCCCCAGGTTTTTACTGTCCTGCTGTAGGGAAAGTCCTGAGTCACGACCAAGGTCGTGAAGTCCCCTGGGTAGGCAGAGACCCGGGGTTCACTTCTGTTGTCCTTCCTGCCCCGTTGACTGGCTAGGTCACTTGGGTTGAGTTTCCCTCTTTACAAACAAAAACAAAGCCAGTGTTGGATGGTTTCAAGATGAGGAGGACAGCACCACAGAGAGGACAAAGTGACCAAATATGAGTGGCCAAGTGTCTTCAAACGGGGTGTGTGGCTGGATTAAAACGCAAAACAAACGAATCATCAGATAGCAGCATTTAAAAAGGGGGGGAGGGGGATCGGGTGGGTGATACACATCTTTTTTTCTCCTGGGGCATTTTTCTTTTCCAGCCAACTAGATTCCCATGTGACTTATCCCTCTCAGCTGGGAGAAAGCATTGACCCAGCTGGGAGAAAGCATTGACCCAGGCTTCACTGCTGGCCCCGCCTCCAGAACAGGCCCTGCCCCTCGCCGAAATGTCACCAATGAAATGGCAAGGGATTCCATGACCTCATCAGGGCGGTCTCTCATTGGCTGTCGCTGCCGCTCCTGTCCATCCCATTGGACCTCTAGAAAGCTCCGCTAGGCCAGCCTCCTAGCTGCAGGTCTTGGCGTCCTTAGGCTGGTGGTCTGCAAACCTGGGCCTTGAGTCTTTTAGCAGTGGGGTCCCATGGCGGGGGTGCGGGTAGGGGTGGGGATCCTTACAACCAGCCAGAATACAGTTCTACTGAGCTGGGCCTGTGACTGCTGGTGATAGCCAGTGCTGTCATCTTCCCTAACAACTGACAGATCATGCATGCCTCAACTTCTGTATCCGCGTATTTAACAGTGAGTGAACTATTGGTGGTAGAATGTTTCAGGTGAAAATTTCAAAACCGTTGCTGGATGTGGGGGCTGGAGAGATGGCTCAGAGGGTAAGAGCACTGACTGCTCTTCCAAAGGTCATGAGTTCAATTCCTAGCAACCACATGTTGGCCCACAACCATCTATAACGAAATCTGTATACATAAAAAATGTAAATCTTTAAAAAAAAAATTCTGGATGTGAAATCAACCTCGTTTGTGTTTATGTGTGTGTGCACATACACACCCATTGGGGATTGAAGCAGGGCTTTGTGCACCCGAGCGTGCACCACTACTGAGCTGCGCTCTCAGCACCTTTTGCCTGAATTATCTCAGTGGGCCTCATGTAAATCAAACCACTCCCCATGTGCGCTTCTGAACCTGACTGGCTGGGAGGCCCACAGCGCAGTCCGCTGTCCCTCTCAGGAGCATGGCAGTGTCTGAGTCATTTCTGGTCTTTGAGTTCATCTACGGCTGTAGATGTAAACTTCATAAGCCCACCGCCCACTTCTCTAAGAGAAGGTAAGGCAGGTGACAACGACAGCAACAGAAAAGTGTCCCAGTGTTACACAGCAAATCCCAACATGTGAGCCCTGTTCTGTCTCTTCCCCTTACTTCCCTCCCCCCCACCCCCCCACCGACCCCAGGATAAGGCCTTGATTAAATAGCCTAGCCTGGCCTTGACCTTGGGCACGGGGCATTTCTTGAACAGATGTTAGCCTGATGACTATGGTGTCCAAACCAGTGTGAAGTGAGCATGGATGAAGATGAGAGGTGAAAAGTCAGAGCTGGGCCAGCGTGGCTCTTCTCAAAGGACACAGACTAAGCCATGTCCCTGGAGAGGCAGGCCCAGAAATGAGACCGAGGTGGCTCACAGAGCTTTCCCAAGGTTTGCCTCTGGTTATCCACTCCTGTGGGCTGAGGATAACTTCAGCTAAGGACCATTTCAGCTGTGCTCACATCCTGCCAATGGCAGTGGGGTATCTTGGAGTGGGAAACTAGAGGGTACCCTGCTTTATAAATGAAAGTTGTCTGGTTCAGTTGTCTCTGGTGAGCATTGCAAGAGGCACAGCACCCTGAAGCATCCCACCTGTTTGCAGTTTCAAGCCTACAAACACCCTCAGGTGCTCTATGGTCTCCTCGTTGTGGGTCTGCCCTGAGCAGCCAGCTGGCTTTCTTTATCTAGCTATCCATGGCAGGTGGCAGTGGGTGGTAACTTAGGAGGACCAGCTCAGGTACCTGCTGTGTTGTCACCAAACAGGCCTCCCAGTAGCTTGTCCCTGTGATGGGATTCAAAGCTCCAGAAGTTACCGGTGGCACTTGAGGGAGAAAGGTGGGGTGGGGGTGGGGGTGGGCCAAGGTACTGCAAGGGAAACACAGAGCTATGTTCATTTATCCTTAGAAGACACACACACACACACACACACACACACACACACACACACACCTCCCACTTCAAACATCAACATGGGTGTGGCTTTTATGAACAACAGCCTTGTTCATGGAAGCCATCCTGGGCACTGGAGGCTTGATCAAGCTGCCAGTATCTCGTGGATTTATGCATCACACAAGGGGGGGTGGGGCGGTGGTTCCTATGTGTAAACTGTGGAGGAATTCAGGACCTCCAGATAAGCAGAAAAGCAAGTTAAGTTTCACAGCATGCTGCAATTTTACAGAGCTCAGAAACCAACTACCCAACCATGCCATGCATAGAGGCACACACTACACTTACAAAAAGCAGGAGAGCCGGGCGTGGTGGCACACACTTTTAATCCCAGCACTCGGGAGGCAGAGGCAGAGGCAGGGGGATTTCTGTGAGTTCGAGGCCAGCCTGGTCTACAAAGTGAGCCTAGGACAGCCAAGGCTACACAGAGAAACCCTGTTTGGGAAAAAAAAAATAGGAGAAAGTTGACTTACAAACAATGAAAATGGGCACAGCAGATGCCAAATCTAGAGGCAGTGGGCACTGGGACAATCAGTAGCCTTGTCTTGCCAGTGCACATCTTATTGTTTCATTCTGTAAGGTTTTGATTATATATTTTTTATATGACTCAAATACAACAGAATTAAAAAGCCAGCAGAAGGTGTTACAGTCCTCCTTACTCATACCCCAGGCCTGCAAGAGCTCAGTGAACCTTCTGAACCCCAGCCTCTCAGCTGCTGCCCACAGCTTCAACGTCAGATGGGTCACAGCTCCCAGGGCAGCTGAGAAGCTCGCTGGCTGTGACAACTAGACAACAAGGCTACTGCCCTGGCAGTGTGAGGTCAAAGGTTAGAAACGACTGCTCTCTGTTAGCATCTTTAAATCTTGTTGCTTCTTTGTGATTTTCACCTCACCCTTCAACTCAAATCCTCTGCTTCAGTTGCTGGGTACTTCCTCCCCTGTGGGTCTATCCTCAAGGAGACTAAAGCCTGGGTGGCCTGCACAGCAGCAACCCCCCGCCTCCCCTCCCTCTTTCCTCCCTTCCCTTTTCTTTCTTTCCTTTCTTTTGTTTTCCCTTTCTTTCTTTTCTTTCTTTTTATAGAGGCAGGATTTCACATACCCTAGGTTGACCTCAAACTCACCATGTATTAATAGCTGAAGATGACCCTCCTGCCTCTGCCTTCCAAGTGTTGGGATTATAGGGGTGTGTTACCAGGCCTGCCTTTATGCAGGGCCAGGGATTGAACCCTGGGCTTTGTACTTGCCAAGCAATCGCTCTACTGACTAAGCTACATCCCTGACCTTTTTATCATGTTCACTGTGCATTTACAACATGCTAGGCATTCTTCTCCTGGGTGGGATCACATCTGTAAACAAAGCCATACATACACACACACACACACATACACCTACACACATACACCCCTACACCTACACACACACCTATACACACATACCTACACACACACACCTACACACACATACCTACACACACACACACACACACACACACACACACACACACACACACACACAAAATCTGCCTGCCTGCAGCCTCCCTCCAGTCAAGGCAGGCCAACAATCCATTCCAAATTAGTGAGTACAGAACAGCTGGTGGCAAGAATATCCAAGTGAGTTAGGGGAAAGGGTGACGCATGGTGAGGAGAGTTTGGGTAGGATGGTCAAAGAAGGTTTTCTGAGGACATAGTTCTCAGGCAAAGCCCTCAGGGAGGGGGGGGGCCACATGGGGAATCTGGTGAAAACCTTCTGGCCTACCAGGCCCAGGCAGGAGGAAAGGCAGAGGCACCGACTCCTGCTCTCATCAGCACCTACTCCTTTCCCAGGAGCACCCTCCACTCTAGCCTAGCCTACAAGGTCCTCACCCCGAAGATCTCCCTCTCCGTGGACTCATCTCTTCCCCAGCCTCGTGGCTCCAGGGGCACCAGGTTCTAAGGGGGCCGGGGCTCTTTTACCATAGCTACCTGTTAGCCCTGCCCTCCTGAGCCCAGGCCTTCTCTGCTCTTCCTGGCCATCTCCTTCCCAGGCATCTTGCCCGAGGTCTGATTTCCCTCTCAGCCTCTTCCATGTGGCTTCTTTTCTGGCACTACCAAGCCCCAGGCAATAATTCCTGCCAAACTTGTAATACCAGAGTGAGTGAACAGAGAACGAGATGTCCGCTTAATTGCTATTATATTAGCATGAATAACGCCCTCCCCCTGAACTTAACCTGCGTACCATTTGCCAGTAATCTCACCTGGAATTTTCTTTCTTTTTTTTTTTTTTTTTTTTTTTGGTTTTTCGAGACAGGGTCTCTCTGTGTAGCCTTGGCTGTCCTAGACTCACTTTGTAGACCAGGCTGGCCTCAAACTCACAGCGATCCCCCTGCCTCTGCCTCCCGAGTGCTGGGATTAAAGGCGTGCGCCACCACCGCCCGGCCCCTCACCTGGAATTTTCTTTCACAGGTCACTTGTGCCTCTTCAAGCCTGAGGTGGTGGCGACCAGCACAGGGCCAGTGATGGACAAAGGAGGAGATATTGCTTAATGGTGAAGGGTCTTGGCAACTGCAGGGTCCAGCTCTCAGGCTACCCACGGCGAATACCAAGAGTTTCTTTCTCTGTGCTGGATTAAGTTGACCGTGTTCACCAAACTCTGCTCCTAACCTCTGTCCCCACAAGTTTTGGCACTTGGTTCAAGATGTGAGCCTTCCACATCCCTGCTGCAGCCTCCATGGCTCTGCTCTGCCATCATGGACTCTTCTCCTTCTGGACTGGAAACCCAAATAAACCCTCAGGTTTTCCCTTTAGAGAGCAGATGCGATGTCCATATGTCTTAGGGTTTCTATTGCTGTGAAGAGACACCAGGAGACAGTTAACTGGCTTACAGTTTCAGAGGTTTAGTCCGTTATCACCATGGTGAGAAGCATGGAGGCATGCAGGCAGACATGGTGCTGGAGACAGAGCTGAGAGTTCCACATCTGCATCAGCAGTGACTGCCACACTGGGCCTATCTTGAGCATATAAGACCTCAGAGCCTGCTCCCCAGTGACACACTTCCTCCAATAAGGCCACACCCCTTAATAGTGCCACTCCCTATGAGCAAGCATTCATATACTTGAGTCTATGCTGGTCATACCTATTCGAACCACCACAGTCTTCTCTCTGTAAGTGACCTTGGTTGTGTGTGTGTGTGTGTGTGTGTGTGTGTGTGTGTATTTATACATACATATAATTGCATCATTTTCTCCTTCCAATCTTTTTCATGCCCCCTCACCCTTGCTCTGTCAAATTCATGGCTATGCTCATGGTATTATATCACAGCAAGTAACTAATACAATGTCGGAGGGGAAAACATTACCTCCATAAACAGGAAGCTAGAGACGGGAGCTCACTCTTTAATATTTTTATTTCTTGTTTTGTTTTTTGAGACAGGGTTTCTCTGTGTAGCCTTGGCTGTCCTGGACTTGATTTGTAGACAGGGCTGGCCTTGAACTTACAGAGACCTACCCATCTTTGCCTCCCTGAGTGTGGGAATTATAGGCATGTGGCACCGCGCCTGGCTTTCTTTTTTTCTTTTTCTTTCTTTTTTTTTTTCTTTTTTGGTTTTGTTTTTTGAGACAGGGTTTCTCTGTGTAGCCTTGGCCATCCTGGACTCCCTTTGTAGACCAGGCTGGCCTCGAACTCACAGCGATCCATCTGCCTCTGCCTCCCGAGTGCTGGGATTAAAGGCGTGCGCCACCACGCCCGGCTTCTTTTTCTTTTTTAAAGAAAGCATTTTTATTTTACTGGGCTAGCTGGAGCTTACTCTTGAAACAACTCATTTGCAAGAGTTGAGGCCCTGCTCACAGAGCAGCTTCCCTTTGAAAGAAGAGCCTCCCATCAGGCTTCATCTCTGCTTGTTTGTTTGTTTGTTTGTAGACAGGGTCTCTCTGTGTAGCCTTGGCTGTCCTGGACTCAATCTGTAGACCAGGCTGGCCTCGAACTCACAGAGATTCACCTGCCTCTGCCTCCCAGTGTTGAGGCCAACTCTTTGACCTAGCCACCGCCATCTCTGTGTTCAGCTTGTAAAGTGACATCAAGTTCAAAACGTTTAAACTTTTCACCTCTGCTTCCTAGAAGCAGTCAGTCACAGCTGACACTACCATCCCTGACGGAGGGTCAAGGTGACCTACACTAGATGGCTCAGGATGTACTTTGTGATCTATACACTTCGCTACCCTCTGGCTGCACTCTGGTTACACTTCTGTTATCTGCACACCTGGCTACACTTTGGATGTACTCTGAAAGACCCCAACTTACCTCACTTGGGCCAATCAGCTTAAAGGTTAGCTGATAAAAACTTTGTCTACTTAGCCAGCCCCCCTCTGCCTCCCACCTCTCCCCCACGCTAATCTTCTGCTCTTGGTTTTCCTATAAAAGACTGTCCTAAGAACAGGCCCATGTCACAGTTAGGCTCCTGAGTTCTTTCTGTGTCCCTGGTCATGACCAGTCCTGGGGTGTGTGTACAAAATAAACCATCCATCTCTAGCTGAGATCGGTGTCTGAGTGGTGTGTGTGTGTGTGTGTGTGTGTGTGTGTGTATTCTTACACAATAACACCTGAGTGCTAGTGTTACAGGCGTGAGCCACTGCTCCAGGCTGCGCCTCACCTCTTAAAGGGCCCCCACCTCAGGATCTCCACCCACGAGCCAAGAGCATACCCTCAGAGCACAGTCAATCCAAAGCAAACTGCATGTATTTGTTGAGCAGTAGCTGATCCTAGACTGCAGCATGCAAGAGGCACGGAGCTGTTAGAAAGGTGGCCGGCGTCTACGCTATAATTAAATTCTAACTGCTGCATTCCACAGGTAGACATTATAGGGAGAGAAGAAGAGCCGGGGTGGAGGTGGGGGGGGTGGGGGTGGGGGTGGGGGGTGGGGGTGGGGGTGGGGGGGGGTGGGGTGGGTTAACTGCCACTGCCTGGCATCTCCCACGCTCAGAAAACCAGCTGAGAAACAGGCTAGGGAACACCGTTGCTTTGCTTCCACTGCGGCCACAGAGGCCAAGTCATGTCACGATGATATTCCTCTGCATGGCACCACGCAGGGTCACACAGGAGCTGTCAGCTGAACAGGCCTTCTTGGTGACCTTTGGCCTGAGGAGACCTTGAGCCTGAAGGAGGAGACTGTTCCAAGCAAGCGAGTTTAGACTGACCTTTCGGCTGGATTTGCAAGTGTGTGTGTGTGTGTGTGTGTGTGTGTGTGTGTGTAGCTGCTCCCGAGGAGGAGCCACGTCCTCTGGCGTTCTGTTTGCCTGTCCTTGGGCTGTCCTCAGTGTCTGAGCCCCATCTGCTCTGCTTCCATCACCTCTGATGGCCTCGGTGCAGTGCTCATCATGTCCCAAGCCTTCTTTCCGCTCGGCCCTGAGTTTTAGTTTCCACCAGGGACCCTAAATTTGTTCTTCATTAGCCCCAGGGTATGGGCGTACAAGCTTGCACGTCATAGCTTTGGAAAGCTGCAGGAGACGTGCCCTGGGAAAGTGATGGCGGCGTCTCCTTGAGCCTGGTGACAGGCCACTGCCAGGACGACAGCTCCATTTTCAGAGGCAGTATTGCAGGGTCCAACATCCCCTCTGTCCTTGAAGCCACGCTCCCTGATCCGTGTCCCAAATACTGGTCACGCCCCTCGACGCAGGCCATGCCATTCCTAACATCAGGCCCCTCCTCTGCCCATCCTCATGGTCCACAAGGCCCAGCTTTGAGCTAAATCCCCCACGCCCGCCTCTCTGAGCTCACCTGCTCCGCTCCCTTACTTCGCTCCATTCCAGCCGCTTTGGCCTTTCCTAACTCACCAAATATGGTAAACCTGAGGCCTTTGCTCTTAAGATTCCCTCTGCCTGTACTGTTCTGGCCCCCTACCCATGTCCCCAGGACACGTACACATGCACACACACATTCTCTCTCTCTCTCTCTCTCTCTCTCTCTCTCTCTCTCTCTCTCTCTCTCTCTCTCTCTCTCTCCTTTAAGAGTATCAAATGTCACTTCAACACCACCCTTAACCAATCCATTTGAAACCCTTCTCTCTCCACTCTTTTATTTTCCTCACTGGGTCCTGCTGCTTCTTCAGCCATTTTTTTTTTTTTAAATTTAACCTTCTAATTTGCTACTCTATTTTGCTTAATTAATTCATTTCCATGAATGGACTGGAAGCTCCACCAAAGCAGGCTTGATAACTGCTTCGTTCCATTCCCACAGTTCTAAAGCACTACCCTAGGTCTACCTAAATAAGTTCTTGAATAAATGCACACACAGGTTAAGTCATGCGCACCTTAGGCACCTGCCCGGGCTCTCAGTTTACAGGGTCAAGCCCAGGAAGGTCCACTGATGACTTGGCATTCTCCTCAGAAGGCCAGGGAGCTGGCATCTGTGCTTGCAGAGCCCCCACCACCCACCCCCAAGACATTTGAGGAACTTCGGGCAGGTTCTGGAGAAAGATGAGTCTCCGCCCCTTTTGGCCGCATGAGGACCAAGGCTGCCTAGGGCACCGGGGAGCCTGAAGAGGGGCGCCAGGCAGCACATGCCACCTGCGATGGCGGGGCAAGCCGAGGCAGGCCCGCCCTTCACGCCCCTTCACGCCAGGCCCCCGGGGGTCCCGGGGTGGCTGGCCCGGCTTGACCCCACAACGCCCCAGGCTCGCTGCTGAGCGGGGTCCCGCGCTCCTCACGCCCAGCGCTGCTCACGGCACGCCCGGCCTCCGCCCCGGCCCGTTGCGGCTCCGGCCCTGGCCGGCAGGGGCCGCTCCTCGCGGCGCCCGGGGCCCCGCCGCGCCCGCCGCCGCCCGCTCCCCGCCCCTTCCCGGGCCGGCGTTCCCGTTACGCCGCCGAGCCGGCAGCCGGGAGCCCGGAGCCCGCGGCCGCAGCGGGAGGCGGCGCGGGGCCCGGCGGCGGCGGCGGGGCCTGCGGGGCCTGCGGGCGCGCGCCGGGCCGGCCAGGGCGGCCATGGCGACCAGGAAGGCGGGCTCGCGGCTGGAGACGGAGATCGAACGATGCCGCTCCGAGTGCCAGTGGGAGCGGATCCCCGAGCTCGTCAAGCAGCTGTCGGCCAAGCTCATCGCCAACGGTACGCGCGGGCGCCGCGCTCCGGGGCTGCGGGGGCCGCCGTGGCGTCCGGGGCTAGGCCCGAGGCGCGGGGCACGAGCAGGGGCGCGGCCGGGCGGCGAGGCGCAGGCCGCGCGGTGTGCGCGGGGCCAGGCCCTTGGGGAACGCGGGGTCCTCCGGTCACGCGGCGTGAGGCTGGGCCGGCCGGCGGGCCGTGGCGGCGTCCCAGAGTCCAGACGTGCAGGGAGGAGAGGCTCGCCCGAGTCGCAAGGAGAGGCTCGCCCGAGTCGCTGCTGTCCCCGACCCCAGAGGCCAGGGGCCAGCCCAGGGCTTCAAGAAGTTGGACCTCGTGTGTGTGTGTGTGTGTGTGTGTGTGTGTGTGTGTGTGTGTGTGTGTGTGTGTGTGTGTGTGTGTGTGTGTGTGTGTGTGTGTGTGTGTGTGTGTGTGTGTGTGTGTGTGTGTGTGTGTGTGTGTGTGTGTGTGTGTGTGTGTGTGTGTGTGTGTGTGTGTGTGTGTGTGTGTCTGTGTGTGTGTGTGTGTGTGGTGTGTGTGTGTGTGTGTGTGTCGCCCCCCAGGACATACCTGTGCGCATCATGGGGCCACCAGTGTGTGTGGTGTGCTCAGGGGTCCTGCGAATGGAAACGTGGTAAACATATGGTATTCAAGGGCCCCAGGAGGACGCTCAGACTTACAGGGTGACAAGGGGGTGGCCTTGGCAGGTTGGGGTGTGTGTCTTGAGGTCAGACTGTTGGATGTCAAATCTGCAGACCCAGAGAGACGTCAGGGTGGAGAGTTGAAGGGAAATAAAGTCAGGTAGTCAGGGACAAGGTTACTGGGCAGAGAGGTGAGGGAACTGGAGCTGATTGGTTGAGGGGCCTGGTGCGCCCAGGAGCCTGGCATCTGAGTTGGGAAGCTGGTGGTGGCTGCTGGACTTAGCCAGTGACCCTGTCTGCTGAATTGGTTCTTGCAACCCATCAAACCAAAATTGCACCCGAAATCACATTCCAGAGAAAGGCTCCACGTGGCCTTATTTGTTTTGGAAGCAAGTATGGTTTAATATTTGCTTGTGTTTTAGTACGCGCCAAAACCACAGGCAGGCACTTGGAGCCTGGTGAGAGGGCAGAGGGTTTTGTCCTCCGTCACCTCTGGCTTCCCAAGGCTGCCAGGGCAGGTGTGGGCCAAACAACTAAACCACAGAGTGACTGAATGAAGGAATGGCACTGCTCAGTCAAGGGAGGACCGTGTGTGTAATGTTTTCAACCTTCCCACCTCACACTACCCAGAAATGGACAGGGAAAATCATTTATCTTTTAAAGGCTGGTCTCTGTGACTTTAAGGAAATAATTCCTGGGAATGAAAACTTAAAACCAAACCAAACCAAAACTGGGGTTCACTATGTAGCCCTCCAACCTACCATATAGCGTAGGCTAGCCTCAGAGCCTCTAGCCTTCTGCTTTGCCTCCCAAGTTTAGGACCATAGGCAAATAGCACATGCAGAGAGGACAAGATTGTGGCTTTGCGCACCGTGGACTAAAGCTCTGCGTAGGAAGTGGTGATTTCAGTTAAGTTCGCGTTTGAGGGAAAAGGTGTTGAGTCTCCAGGACCCTAAAAGCAACATCACCATGCCCACTTTTGTCTCTTCGCCTTACTTGCACCACTTTTTTCTTGTTGAGGTGCCAGTTCCCAGTCTCTTGTGTCACTTCCACTCCCCCCACTATCTCCCCCCAGCCCCTTACACCCCCCCCCAGGTTGATGTTAGGATTCAGTGTGGTTTTGAGCTTCCTCCCAGCTCCACCCGCTTTCTGCTATCTGCGCCCCCTCTTGGGCATGGGCACCTGTGTCAGGTGCTGACCAGGCCCCTGCCCTCTGGCATGTACTTCCTCTGAGAGGACCACTGAGAAACAAATATGGGAGGAGTCAGTGGAAGCCATCTAGGGATGACAGACACGTCTATGTGACTGGGAATAATGGGCGGGAGAAGAGAAGAGACGGGCTCAAGCTGCTGTGGTTCCTGGAGTGAGAGGATGTGTGGGCCTGTCTTACCTTCATGGCTCCCTGAGCTTGGCTCTCCTTCCAGAACCTGCCTCCTGTGGCCTCCACTGCCGCTGTGATTAGGGTGTGGTAAGAACAGAACACTGTGGCCCGTGAGTCTGTGTATAAGTTAGCTTTGGAACCTCACACCGTGAGCCTCGGCCATTGATGGGGAAAGGTCGTCTAGACTTGGAAAGGTCAAAGAGAGTGCTCAGAAAGATAGAAGCAAACCAGAGAAAGGGATGAAACAGACCCAGAATGGTGTGTCTTCAGTAGGTGGAGAGAAACGTCTGAGGGCGGTGGGTCTTCTGGCTGGTGGGGCCTTCCCTGGGCTGATAGCGGGACCGCTTCCTGGCGTTGGGAGCCCTGCCTGCCCTTCGGCCCCTGTCTAGCTTAAAGTTTTGCCAACTGAAGTAAGGAAAACCCGTTAGTGCCACTATTGCCATACTAAGATTTCTTGCAGGCCAACAAGAGCATGCAGTCCTTGCAGCCAGTAGCCGGTGCCTGAGCCTGCCGCCGCCACTCCCTGCCTCTGTGACCTTGGTCACTGAACAACCCACAGCCTCAGTTGCCTCATTACTCAGGTGACACATCTTCAATTCTGTCGCTCTAGAGACAGGTGGACCGCTGTGAATTCCAGGTCAGGCAGGGCCATAGAGTGAGACTGTGCCTCAAAACACATAACAAATTAAAAAGTTGTGGCTTTGATCCCTAGTAGTGTATACAAACTGGATGTAGTGTGGCCTGTCTGTAATCACACAAACAGAAAGTGGGTGAGAGTTCAAGGTCAACCTTGGCTGATTAATCAGTTTGAGGTTGCCTGGGCTATAGGAGACCCTGTGTCAAGAAGAAAAGATGAAAGTGTCTGATATCTGTCGATATCTGCAGAGCCCGACACCTCAGTAGCAGGCCACTCTTTCTTGCTTTCCTCATTGATTCCGTTAAGTCTTCAACTATCGAGTGAGCTACAGGAGCCTGCACTAGAGAGCAGAGACAAAAAATGACACTCTGCCCAGCTCCATGAAGCTCACCTTTTAGTGGGGAAGGGCCAGGGAGGCAAGTGATGTGATCACTGCATACAAGCAGGATGCTGGTGGTGGTCAACGCTGCCAGGACAATAAACGGAAAAGGTTGGGTGGGAAGTTTTGGGGGCTGCTGATCTTAAGTAGGAAGCCAGCGTGGCCACAGTGGCTTGGGAAACCCTACTGAGAAGGCCGTGAGGGAGATAAGACCAGAGAAACTGAAGGACTGAGTTCTAGACAGAGCCTTCAGGACAGGGCCTGGGTGGAGACAGAGCATGTGGACCTTACAGGCTAACCCTTATGGCTTTGGCTTTCCTCTGTGTGAGACAGGAGCCAGGGGTGGGTGAGAGCAGCAGTCGCTGGTTGTCAGCAGGGACAGCTCTTTCTGGGAAGGACCTGCTAGCCACTGCCCCCCAGGGGCTCCAAGCTATGGGCACTGAGAGTTGTAGCTCCATTCTGACCCTGGAGATAAAATGGAGCTAGACATTTTGCCAAGAGATGGGTAAGTTAGGAAGGGTCAAATGTCAAGGTGGAGGGAAAACCCAGCAGTCTCTCCTGCCTCACACCCCACTGTCAGCACCATTTCACCCACTGTTTAAAACAAAACAAAACAAAACAATTTTTTTTTTAAGACAATCTGATGCATCCCAAGCTGGCCTTGCCGCAAACTCACTGAGTAGCTAAGGATGACCTTGAACTTCTGATCCCCTGCCTTTATTTCCAAGAGTGCTGAGATTACAGGCATTCATACCTGTCTGGTTTCTGCTTTGCTAGGGATGAAGTCAGGGCCTTGTGTGGGATAGGCAAACATCCTGCCAATATCCAGACTCTTCCTGGAGCTGGCTGAGTGGCCTTGAACCAACCGGTCTGTCTTTCCATTGGTGGGATCGGATTTATAACACCTGTCCCGTGAACTACATACATTCCCGTCCCTCGTCTCACACTGTCTTAAAAAAACAAAATCAAAACCTGGTTGTAATGGATGGTTCTGTGCCAGCCGGCTCTAGAAAGAGCCTAGGCCCTGGCTTCCTGAAGTCTAAGTGTCACCTAGAGTGTGAGGCGTGAGGCGTGTGTTTCTTAGCCCACTCACCCCACCTGTGCAAAGTTACAATCTGCACCTCAGCAAGGACAAGGTGTTGGGGCTCCGTGGGTAGGGGGAAGCCTGGGGTGCCCAGGCTAGGGCTGAGGAGCTGCAGGAGCCCTGGAGTAAAGGTAGAGAGCCAGTTACATGTCTGCTTCTGGTTGGCCCACAGGGTACTCCTCAGAACATTTCTGTAGTTCTGACTTCCCAGACTGTCATCTGCAGCTTCTTAATGGCAAGGCACGCTGAGCGAGAAGTGCGGTGCGCCTGGGCTAATACCCAGTCTGACCCTGGAGCTGGCCGAGTGGCCTAGAGGCAACTGTGTAAGCTCTCTGACTCTGCCTTCCATTGGTAAGATCCCTCCTGTCCCATTAAGGTGGCCGTGAGGATTGATACCCGTAAACCTCGCTATGTGGCGAACTGGTGTTCCTCCTCCACAGTAGCTTCATGTGGCTCTGGCTGGGGAAACCAAGTCGTGGAAAAGGTGTGTCTGAGCTGGTGCTTGACCAGGGCTTCATATGTTACTGTGGCAGTAGCTGGCCATTCATGGGTCCTGGGCAGCCTTTTCGAGGTCATGAAGCTTCTCGTTAACTTTCCAGCCAGTTAGTCTCCTTAGGCGGCGTTGCACATGAACTCACTTGGAGTGGGGAGGCTAGCATGGTTGTTCTTAAAGGGGATCTCAGCCCAGCTGATTTGGTGAGACTTGGAGACATTTTAATCACTTTTAGTGACGGTAGGGAAACAGTGCCTTTTTTGGGGTTCAGAGTTTGGCTCCAAAATCTACTTGGAGCGTGCTATGAGAGAGGGTCTTGGTTTGCCTGTGGCTGGTCCCCTGAGTTTGGGAAGGCAGGAATGGCGTCATGGCTTCCTTGTGTCTTGAAGCCACTGCAGACTTCTCAAGAGAGGCAGAGTCATTGGTGGCCTCAGGGCTTCTTGGGAAGGCTGAGTTTTATCTGAGCCTCTGCTATGAGAAAGTGGCCTTGCCATTTAGCAATGATCTCTTAGGACATTCCTGGGGCCTAACAAGCCTATGAGAGTCAAACTGCCCCCAGGTCAGAGAGACCTCCTATGACGCTCTAGCTGTGCGTTTTGGCTAGCTCCCTGCTCTTAAACAGCTCTTGTTCCTGAAGCCTGCTGGTACAGAATATGCCGGTACTTTTGGATTGCTGGCACAAAGCTAGGCTTTGGTGGTCCCTGCAGAGAGAGCGGAAAGACCCTGACTTCTGAAGGCTGACATGGACTGGCACTGCCCGGCCTTCCCTGTGGCCTCAGGCTTGGAGGAATTTCGAGGCTCTGAGCTGGGGGAGGGAGGGATCCCTGGCATTCATTGGCTTGGCCCATCAGCTCCTGCAGCAGCACACCCTCCTGTCACCTGGGAGCAGTGTCCTGTCCTCATCCCTGGGCTAGGCTGGATTCCTGGCTCCTCTTTTGCTTGTGCTATTCATGGAATCTTCACTGAAGGTCAGAGTCTGCCCATCTGTCAGGGTCCGGTCCAAGTTCTCCTGGCTGCCCTTCCTTCACAGAAAATGCAGCCATGACAGTCCAGACCATGGAAGACCTCAGAGAGGAAATCAGATGTCATTTTTCAAACTATGGTGTTGGTGGACCTCTCGTGGGAGATGGGGCAGGCTTCCCTGGAGCAGGTGAACTTTCCCCTAAGGTTTCCTTTGAAGGAAGAGCTCATGTGCTTAGAAAACAAAAACACTGACATCCGTGAATCAAGTCTTACTCCTACAGATGAGCAGGCCCAGAGAAGGGGCGTCCCCTGTGAAGCTCCAGGCTGGAGAAGCAAGCAGAGTTCAGCTGCTTGAGTTTCTGTGGGAGAGGACCTTGTGACAGTCATTGCAAAGGGATAAAGACACTGTGAACAGGGGCCAGTTCATCTCAGGTCTTGTTACTCAAATGAATAACGGGGAAAGCCACTCTGGGAGCCTGGGGAGATGGCTCAGTGGGAAATGCCTGCTTACAAGCTTGGAGCCCTGAGTTCCAACTCCTAGTGCCCATGGAAGAAGCTGAGTGTGGCAGCATGCGTCAGTAACCTCAGCCCCGGGAACAGACAGGTTGATCCCAGGTCGTGCTGGCTAGCCAGTCTAGCCAAAAAGGTGAGCTCTGTGTTTAGTGAGAACCTCTATGAAGCGCGATAGGGAAAATATTCCATGCCGGTCTCTGTCTCCAGATGCCTGTGCATGGGTGAGGGTATCCACATGGGCAGGCACACCCTTGTGAGCACATACTTGTGCTCACGTGCGCACGCACACGTGCGCGCACGCGCACACACACACACACACACACACACACACACACACACACACACACACAGAGAGAGGGAACAAACCTGATTTTTAGAGAGTTCTTGATTGCAGAAGTTACTGTTAATGTACCATTTTACCCGGCTGCTGGTGGTGTTACCCTCTCCCACTCCCTGTTCAAGGCTCTTTCTCTTCCCTACAGCACCTTTCTTGTTTCCTCACCACGTGGCTAACGTTAGAGCTGAGGGCCATTGGTTTTCTGGCCTCAGATTGTGGAGTTCTCACAGCTCACTGGTGGAGTGCTGTATTGACCTGGCCCATCCGTGGGCTTCTGTGTCCAGTTCTCTGATAGAGCAGAGCTCAGTAAGTAAGGTTGAGGGTCTCTTGTCTTGGAAGTGAGGGGTTCCCCACCCCACCACCTCCCACCCGTGTTCTGCTGCCAGCCATTCCTTGTGCTGAGCACTGTGCTCGGATTGGTTCCAACTTCATGCTTACGATTGGTTCTGTGGTTTTGTTACCCAATCAATGATTGGCTGAGGTGTAAGCATGTGACAGCTCTAGCCAGTGGAATAGCGACTTGATGCAGGGGCTTCTGGGAAAGATCTCCTCTTGCTGAAGATCTCCTCTGCATGCTTACAGGGGAAGAGGAAGCACTTTCCTTGCCTGGAAAAAGCTGTTTATGCCTTTAGGCCTGGAGCAGCTGCTGCCATCTTGTACCCATAATGGTTCCTAGTGCCTGAGTGAGACCAACCCATGGAGGGTGGCAGCATAGAGAGACAGGAAGACTGCGGCCAACGGCTTCTGCCTGGAGCAGATCTTGTCTGGCCTTTCTGTTGGGGGGGGGGGATAATATGTTTCTTCATTGAGAGCACACTTGAGCCAGGTGTTTGTGCATTACTTACTGCTGAAGGCATTTCAACAACTCCACCGCCTCACTGCCCCGGGGCTGCCTGGCCTGCTTGGCCTGGGCACATGGGAATAGCCTTTGTTCTTCATTCCTGTTGGCCTCCCATGGCAAGATTCCTCTCCCTCTGGGTGACCTCATGCTTGGCAGATGGAGGAGTCTTGCAGGCAGCCGACGTGTGTGAAAGCTGGTGTTCCCATTGAGAAGGTTTTCATATGCCTTCCAAAACCAGCCCCCTCAACCATGGGACAAGGATAAACAGTGCCATGTAAAACATGAAGGACAGCCACAAGCCACCAGAAACCTAGGGCAGGGGCCACAACCCCTGACGCCCTAGGTGTGTGTGTCCCTGCTTACGCGGTGTGGTAGGGGTGAAGGTGCTAGAAGCATGCAGAACAGATCTTTTGGTTGTTTCAGAGGCCTGCCAGGCCTGGAGTTGGCATCTTATACACTGCCCCCACTCACCAAGGTCCTCTTCAGCTAGTTTTCCTGAATTGCAGCTCTGAAAACAGTCAGTAGGGAAAGAGGCTCGACAGCATTCCTTAGGCTTCTCCTCTGTGTCAGACACCGGGTGTGAACTTGTACGTGACTTCTTGGTATGCCAAGAGCTGTAATTCTTCTCATTCAGGGGTGAGTAGGCCACAGTGCAGAGACGCTCACGGAGATCTAGCTGCCCCGTGACTGGTTTTGTTACCATCCTGGCATTCACGATTTTCTGACCTGGTTGGATTAAAGACTTACTGAGACAACTTTTAAGAGTCCAGGTTACCAAGCTCCACCCCTGGAGATCCTATGCTGCAAGTCTAGAGGGGTCGCATTCCCCACGCCCACCCCCAGACAGGGTTTCCCTGTGTAGCCTTGGCTGTCCTGGAACTCACTCTGTAGACCAGGCTGATCTAGAGATTGGCCTGCCTCTGCCTCCCAAGGGCTGGCATTAAAGGCGTGCGCCACCACGGACAGACAAGGGGTTGCAATCTTAAACAAACCCCCGGGTGGTGCCAAGGGTGGTGAGGCTTGTCATGGTGTGAGAACCCGTGGAGACAAGGGCTCTCGACATGGTAGACTTTCAGGCATGCCCTGCAGGAGGCTCCTTGCCGGTGGTAATCCTCTTGGCTAAGGCAGGGTCGTAGACTCTGCATCTTTACACAGCCTTTAGGCTTGAACTGGCAGCTGTGAGGCTTTTGCTTTGGCTCATAGCAATTAATGATCACCTACTGTGTGCAGACAAAGTACCATGTCGCAGAGGGACATCAGAAAAGCAGGACCAGTAGGTCACCCCCTGCAACTTTCAGAGCTCAGGTTAAGGATTCAGATCTTGGCACCAGGCTGCGCCAGTGCTTCGGGAGGTGCTTATTGGGGTCAGAAAGCAGGCTCTCTTAAAACAAAACAAAAACGTTTATTTATTTTATCACTTTATGCATGTACATGTACATGTATGCATGTACACCACACGTGTGCCAGGTGCCTACAAAGGTGAGAAGGCTTCGGATACCCTGGGGCTTGAGTTAGAGACAGTTGTGAGCTGCCATGTGTGTGCTGGGAATTGAACCCAGGTCCACTGTAAGAGCAACAAGCGCTCCTCACTGCGGAGTGAACTCCCCAGCACGTGGAAGCACGGCTCTTAATTACCGGGCCAGGTATCTGGGTTACAGAGAGTCTCTGGGCCAGATGTGAGAACGATTGTTCATGTGGTGAGACATGAGACCCTGCCATCTGGTGAAAATGGTGACAGCATCATAAACCACACAGTGTGGCTGGTTTGCTGGAGGGCTGAAGCCAGGTTGGGCATAGGTGGCAGTGGATAGGTCTGGTGGAGTGCAGGGGGAAGATTCTGACTAGGAACTGACAAGCTGTCTTAGTTACTTTTCTGTTGCTGTGATTTAAAAATAAATCCCAACAAAAGCAATTTAAGGGGGAAAGCATTCGATTTTGGCTCACAGTTTTAGGGTGCAGCCCACCATGGCGGCAGGAGCAGGAGGCCAACTCTTCACATTGCATGTACACTCAGGAAGCTAGAATGAGCAAGAAGTCGGCCTAAGGCCACCTCCAGTGACCTACTTCCTGTAGTGAGGCTCCACCTCCTAAAGGTCACACAACCTTCCCAGACAGCTCTACCATCTGCGAATGAGTGTTTAAACACATGAGCCTATGGGGACATTTGACAGTCAAAGGACATCATCCTAGTGAACAAAGACTGAGGGTTTAGCACCGAAAGCCCAATTATATTGTCAGGTACACAGTGGTGCACAATTAATGCACAGCCTACCCCTGAGGAGTTTACTTTCCAGACCTGGCATGTAGGGCAGCTGGTGGTGGATGAAGTGTTTGAGCAAGGGGAGTGAGCTCTGGCGCCGGGATAGCAGTGGCAGTGCCTTGTGTGGCGTGAGGGAAGGCATGCTGCACCTCAGTTATTGCGGCGTGAAGAGCAGAAGCGGCCAGCTGGTGAGTGAGGAGCCTGGTCTGGAGAAGGAAGGTGAAGAGACGCCATGACCAAGGCAACTCTTAGCAAAGAACGATTTAATTGGGGCCTGGCTCACACTCAGAGGGTGAGTCCATTGTCATCATGGCACGGAGCAGACAGGCATGGTGCTGGTACACAGTGGTGCACAGTTAGTGAACAAGCTACATTGTGGAGTTTACAGACTTACTTGTTCTTCAAACACAGAGTCTCTGCTGAGGCCCGCCTGCTGCCATCAGGCTGTGGAGTGACCACTGAGATCTACGCATCTGTCTAGGCATGGAGTGACATGGAGACAGAGTAGATGCTGCTCAAGTAGGGCTGGGTGTGGTAGTGGGATGAGGGCCATGGTGACCCATAGGAGGAGTGTGAAACCTGCCTCACGTGCAGAACTGTTGGTGCTTGCTTGCCTGGGGCTCTGCATATTCTAGCTGATGGATGCTGTTAGGGATGACTGAACACCCAAACCCTCCTTCCTGGGGCTCTTGTGGGTAACTGAAGAGTCTTTCCCAGGGTACAGAGATAGTTCTGGGTCCCTCCTGGTCTGTTCTGAATGCTTCCAGACTGCTTACAGTGTCCCAGGAGGCCTAGTTCTCTGGAAGCACTGCCCTTGTAGGTTGAACAGCTTTCTCTCAAGCTACCTTGTTAGAGCCCAGTAGTGGCCAGTGGACAAGGACATCCTGCAGGGAATGCCAAGCCCATGACCTGCAGCAAATGCCGCGTTTCATCCCTAGCCCAGGCCAAAGAGCTGACTCTATTGAGTCTTGGGCCCAGAAGCCTGGGAATAGGGTCTCTGCGAAGCTATGCAACTTGCTTCGCTTCCCATGGAACCTCCTGCCCGCCTCTGCCCATTGTCCTGCACTGAAGTCTTGCTAGGATTGGAGAATTCATCAGGCCCAGCCCAGTTGTCCTAGTTCCTTCCCCTCTAAGTGAATGTCCGCCCTCTGCGCCAGGACTCAGGGTCCCTGCCTCCTCACAGGCCATGCTCCTTGAGGGCCGAACTGACTTGGGCTTTGCTTCCTTTGGGAGATCCTGCCACCTCTCTCTGGGTGTGTCTGACATGTGTGTGTGTGTGGGGGGGGGCGGGGGGCAGGAAGCTGGCTTCCTGAGAAGGTCATTTCCTAATCTCTGGGCTAGCCTGATAACATCCTGCCCTCAGAGCTCTGGAGACAGGTTAGATCAACCCTAGGCAGTTGCCTTGCAGGCTGTCTTTCTTTTCTTGGGTTGGATTTCTCTAGAGGAAGTATATGTTCACATACATGTGGTGTGTGTGTGTGTGTGTGTGTGTGTGTGTGTGTGTGTGTCTGTATTAGAAAGTAAGCATGAGCAAATATGGGGTGAGTGTATAAGAGACTGCAAAAGTGAATTTGTGTGTATGTGTGTGTGTGTGTGTGTGTGTGTGTGTGTGAGAGAGAGAGGGAGGGAGGGGAGAATGGATGAGAATGGTCTATGTGTGCATGAGTGACAGTGTGCGTGTAAATACAGAGTGTGAATATGAGCATATATATGCGTATGAGTGTGTTAAGTGGTGAGGATGTACATAAGTGTATAACTGAGAGCGTGCAGATGTGGAACTGAGACTATGTAACCATCATGTTCTCTCTTCTTTCCCCAAGCTGCTGTCTTCAGTCCTGTTTTCTCCCATTGCTGTGCTGTGGTAGGGAAGAGGTTTTGTCATGGAGCCTGGACTCTGACTACCAAGATTTCCTTAGAGGATCATTTGTACCAACTTCTTCTAGGCCCATAATCTTTGACTTCTGCCATCTTTGCTTTTAGTCAAGAGTTCCAGATACTCTCACTGTGAACTAGTCACAGTTTAAACAAAGGCAGCTGGAGGAGTTGTCCAGGAAGGGCCCTGAGGTAGGAACAGGAAGGGCAGGATTTGGTCAGCAGTCATGGCCAATGTGGGGGAACGCTTTGGGGAATCCTGAGACCAGTGTACTTGGTTGAGTCCTGTCTGGGGAGGGGTGACATGTATTGATTGATTTCAGAAGTATGTGCTAAGCACCAGGCTCTGGAGTCAGAGCAGAGTGACAGGACAGGATGAGTCCTGGGAGGGCAGGCTGGTGTTCATGTTGGGGGAGGAGAGTCACGTGATACAACTAACATTTACAACTGAGCGTAGACAACAAATCCCTATTTTATAGTAGAGGTGTGCGCTTTCTTGCTTTACCACATGGCGCCTCTGGTCTGACCCCTCTACCTATCTAGGCAGGGCTCCCCGCCATGTGCCTGTCACAGAGTGCCGCCCCATTGCTCTTCTGTGGGTCTGTGCTCCCACCTTCCAAGACAGACTTCTCCCTCTCTTTCATGACCTTGCATGGCTTATCTAGGAAAGCTCCCTGCTGTCCTACCATGAAATATGTCAGCTTTCCCCTTCTGCACTGCTTTGGACTTCACTTCCTCAAAGGCAACAGCACTTTACCTCTGCTCATGACCCTCCCCCCCGTTCCTTCCTTCTCAGGCCTGTGCTGCTCTGTCATTCTCTCTGGTTCTCTGGGACTGTGCTCTCAGAACGCAGGTGCCTTCCTCTCACAGCATTGTTAGTCCTGGCTTCATCAGTCCAGTCAGTCTCCTGCTCTCTGCTCCGCTTTCCAGCTACCACCTGCCTTCTTACAGATTGCTCTCAGACCCTCTAGTTCCTCAAAGACCGCCCCTGTCAAAGTCACCTTCTGATGTTGATGTCACATTGCTAAATGTAATGGTTATGCCCGAATGCTTACCTCACTTGATGTTCGAGCCTTTGTTACTTGCTTGGCCTCTTGCCAGAAGCATTAGACACACATGCTGGGTTCCTGCTGAGACCCACCTGCCATGCCTTCCCCACAGGTCTCATTTTGGTTTCTGTAGCAGACATGTCTTGATTTTTCTTCCTAGGCCTTTCCCCTCAGGCTCTTTGAGCTTTGTTCTGGACTTGCCTTGGAAACTCAGTGTCATTCAGGTTGAACTTGGCGTCACACTTCTGTGTGGTATGGCGCCACTGCCCACCTCGAGGTCGTCAGTCCTTCTCCTTTCTCACAGCCCACGCACTAGGCAGCTCCAGTTCTCCAGCACTGTGTCCTCCTAGCCTTATGGAGGTGAGGAGTTGGGACCCGGTCTCATTGGTTAATCAAGGGTTAATCAAGTGATCCTTCTGGAGCCTCACAGGTGGCTCTATGTCCCTCCTCTGGCTTCTGTAGCTTGTGTGTTGTGTGGCTCCTGCTGCCCCCTTCTCCATCTTTACGGTGAACAGTGCAGCCTCCGCCTCTCTCTGCCCTGTAGCCACATCTCCTGCGTGGCGTGCTGACCTTCATTTCAGCTGCTCACTCACACAAGCCAGGACAATTCTTCCATCTCCAGGTCTTCACATAGTCACATGTGCAAAGTCCCCTTTGCCACTGAACATGTATTCACACCTTCCTGAGATCAGGGCATGGAATCCTGGGGCCATATCCCCAACCCAGTCCAGGGGGAGCTGGGTTTGTTTTGCCTCTGAATTATGTTCCCGTTTGGTCTGCTCTCACTTGGTTACCTTGTCTGAACTGCTGTCACCTCTCACCTGAATACTCTAGTAATCTATTTCTGCTCTTTGCTCTTCACTGAGTTCACTCCCCACACAGCAGATGGAGGGAGCTTTCAGAAACCTAAGTCAGAGCATTCCAACACTGCTTACAAGCCCTCCAAGACCTTTGTGCAGAAAATGCCCGCCACTCTCAGACGTGTCTGCCAACTCCAGCGCCATCCCAGCTCTCCTGCTGGTCCTGCGCCCTACCACCTGACTCCTCCCCTTTCCCACAGGTCTCTGCATTCCTGACTCTGTATTGTCATTGTCTCAAGAGCCCTCTCCTTGCAGAGTCTTCCTCTGGCCCTCCCTGGCTGACCACTCAGTCTGAGGAAGACACTGTCCCTGTCACTTCATCTTGTTTAATTCTCTGTACCCTGCCTGTCATTCCATGGCCCTTTTTCTGATTTACCTCTTCCTTAACTGGGGCGCGAGCTCTCTAAGAACAGACACTTTATTCTCTCTGTCTTAGGTCCCTGCTGGTGCTGTGTGGCTGTGAGGTACTGTGAGGATTAGCTCAGGCCCAGGGAGCTGGGGGAAGCATTACTAAGCATGCCTGAGGTGTGTCTTAAAGGATGCTGCTGGCTGTCTTAGGGTTTGTGAAGACAGCTTGACCACAGCAACTCTTATAAAGGAAAACACTTTATTGGTGCTGGCTTACGGTCTTAAAGGTTTAAAACACCTATCTTCATAGTAGGAAGCATGGCAGTGTGCTAGCAGACATGGTGCTGCTGAAGGAACTGAGCGCTCCAGATCACTGATCGGATAATGCAGCAGGAAGTGACTATCACACTAGACCTGGCTTGAACATTTGAGCCATTAAAGCCCAACCCTAGTGACATACTTCCTCCAACAAAACCACATCTACAACAAGGCCACACCTCCTAATAGTGCCACTCCCTATGGGCCATGGGGGAGGCATTTTTATTCAAATTTTGTAGAAATCCCAGTGTGTCCAGGCTCCTAGGTGACACTAATGACCATGGCCTCAGGCGGATGCTGAAGACCTGGAGCATGTGTGTGAGACAGGCTGATGGCCCAGGGAGAGGGAGCTGAGTCCTCAGGAATGAATGATCACAGCTGTGCTGTCTCCATGAGACTCTTAAGTGGGAGATAATTGAAGTCACGTGACCTCTGTGGGTGGCCAAGAGCAGCCTCTCAAGATTCAGGGCACACTATAACATATCACATTTTCTCCTTTTAAATTAACTGGTTAGGGGCTGGTGAGATGACTTGCTTATTATTAAGGCATTTGCTGCCAGGCTTGATGACCTAAATTCCATGCCCAGGACATACATGATAGAAAGAGAGAACTAAGCCGGGCGTGGTGGCGCACGCCTTTAATCCCAGCACTCGGGAGGCAGAGGCAGGTGGATCACTGTGAGTTCGAGGCCAGCCTGGTCTACAAAGCGAGTCCAGGACAGCCAAGGCTACACAGAGAAACCCTGTCTCGAAAAAACCAAAAAAAAAAAAAAAAAAAAAAAAAGAAAGAGAGAACTAACTCCACGAAATTGTCCTTGGCCTTCATATGTATACTATGATGTGAAGCACACACACACACATATACACACAAATAAAAAAATAAATATAATGAGTTGACCATTAATGTTTCATATAACAATGAATGTACGTAGTAGTAAAAATTGAAGAATATGTGAATGCTTTTTCACTTGACAACGGTATTATGTTCTGATAAGCTCCTTGTGTTAGTTACTGTTCTTTTTTCTGTGACCAAATACCTGACAAGAATCAATTTATGCAAGAAAATGCTCCAGGCATGGCGGCTGGAGCAGCTGGTGTCTGTGGCATTGGGTGCTCGGTCATGTTTGAGAGAGCAGGGTATATAGAGGGATGAATGCTGGCCTTCTGCAGCCTGGTTTTGTTTTGTTTCTCTTTTTTTCAGTTTAGGACCCTAGACTATAAGGTGGTGCTGCCCACATTCAGGGTAGGTCTTCCCTCCTCTGTCTAATGTATTAGAGTAGTTCCATGCCTCTACTAAATACCCTCGTCCGTATTTCCAGAGTCGTGTCTCCTAGTGACATGGACGGTACATTTAGCCCTGCATAAATTAAAACTAGTGTTTACTTGAAAAGGCATTTAGTTCGCTCAGAGAACCAAGAGTCATACCATAGCCCAAGAGCACTTAGATTAGCTTACAGTTAGACAAAATCACATAACACAAAGCCTGTGTGCACACGGGCTATGTGGGTGAGTGGCTGAGTGCCACCCAAACATTGTGAAGGAGTCTCCTACTATATTAGTAGCAAACTTGGAAAAAATGTTCACAATCCAGAGCATTGGTTTTGACTTTACACCATTATGAAGTTGAAAAATTATTAAGTTTTACCATTGTAAATGAGAGACCTTCTGTAGTATGAAAGATGAATGTCCATCCCATACTGTGTGTTTTCTCACAGACTTTCGCCAAATCAGCCAGCCACTCTTAGGGCTTCTTAAAGTACCCTGCCCATATATATAATTCAAATTTTATTTATTGGGGAGCATGCTTGTGCCATAGTATCCATGTAAAGATAAAGGGACAACTTTGCGGGCTTGGTTTTCTTTTTCTACCTTTCCATGGATCCCAGGAATTGAACTCAGGATGTTAGGCTTGCATGGCAAGTGCTTTACCCCCTGAGCCATCTCTCTGGTCCCTATTTATTCACTCTTTCTCCTCTTCGATCTTCTTCATTTTCTTTCAATGCTATTCTATACACCTTTTTTTTAATCTTGTTTTTTAAACCCTCTGTCTTTGAGATTATTGGCTATTACTATGTAACAAACCAGCTCAAAACAAGGTGCTGTACAGTAGACACTTTGGGTCATCACTTGGGCTCACCAGAACTCATGCTTCTGTGGCTGCAGGGCCCAGCCTGCTGCCTGCTGCTCTTGGCTGGGCTCTCATGTGTGGAGTGCAGCTCAGATAACACCTCTGTATTTTGTGTGGCCTCTAGTGGCCTGGCCTGGACCAGATCTGCACAGGCCCAAGCAAGTCCTCTGGTGACCACAAATAGCCAGAAGAGGAAGTGAGTCAGCCCCTTCCTAAGCTTCTGTTTACATCACAGCTTACACAGTTGGTCAGGGTCGGGGAGTGATGAAGGCAGGGGCATTCATATACTCAGGTGGCCACACAGATGTGCTTAAATAATTCCATCTGTTTAATTTGTTTAATTGATACCTTGTGTTGCATTGAACAAACACATCATAAGTCCTGAAACAGGTCCCTATATATATTGTTTTCTGTCCTTTACCATTTCAACTGTGTATAGGAAACTGTCTCTTTATTATGCATTTGTGCTTAAACATGTAAAGATCTATGGGAAAACTTCCTAGATCTGGAGTTCCTGAGACAGATGATACAGGTCTGTAAACTACTGTATAGAAATTGCTAAATTGTCCCTGGAGATACCTGTCACAATTCACACTCCTGTCAACACTACTTGATAGTGTCTTATCGGTACACTTCAGAGTCAGGGGGATCAGTGCTACTAAAAATGCTGTTACCTGTCATCACTGGCAAAAAGCCAGATAAGGTGGTGGGGGGCAATCAACATGACACACGAGGAGCAGAGAATCCAGCTGCCTTTGCTGTGTGACGGGGGTGGGGGGTGCTGCAGGACTCTTCTTGAATACAGGGTTTTGGGGTTTTGTTTGCTTTGTTTGTGTTTTCCTCTTGGGTCACAGCCACACCGGGAATGTTGAATAGAACTAAATGACATATGAACTGAGGAGCTGAGATTTTTGAGTTGGTGTCAAGGACTCCCCAAAACAGAGAAAAACCAGTATCTGACCGCTGCACACCAGGTGCTCATCCTACCAGGGAGCTGCTGTGAGAAAGGCAAAGGCCTTGGCCCTCCCTCCCTTCCCTGGGGGACCAAAAAGCCAGGTGCTCCAGGCACTGAGCTGTGGTGGCCATAGGACTTGTTGGTTTTCTGTTTGGAGCTGAAGCAGGGCCCTGGGTCCACTGAGACGATGGGTGTCCTCTTCGGCCAGGGCCCTTGCTCATGGCTTCTGGTTACCTTAGGCTTTAACTCTGTTTAAGATACTGAAATTCTCTCTTACACCAGCCTGACTAGGGCTCCTCACACCCCGTCCTCACTGATCCTCTGAGAGTTCAAGCAGTTGGGGCAGGAAGGGGATTCCAAAACCACCTGTCCAACCTGAAACCACAGCCCAGGGCCTGAGTGGCATGAGACGGTGACTGAGCACGTCTAGATGCAAAGTCCAGGTGCCGAGGTGGTGTCAGGGGCTGCCCGGGTTCAGACCCCAACTCCAGGGTGAGCTGTCTGGCTGTGGGCATGGTATTTTGTCTCCTGCCTGTCCTCTGTGTGAGATAGTAATGTCTCAGCATCTTAATGTTGCTTTTAGGAATTGCTTGGCACATGGCCTTGTGCTTAGTAAGAGCCTGGTATAGCTGGGCTGTTAGTCAGCAGTACCCAGCATTCCTTTTCTCTGATAATTCTGTAGACCCCAGGCTCACAGAGTGTGACTTAGAGACCTTTCAGGCCCTGTAGTCTCCAGTTACTATTGTGGGACACAGTGGATCCTTCATGAAAGAAAAGAGCAGTCCTAGTAGCTGGTGTTGCTTAGCACCTGCTGTGCACGCTGTGCATTGCATATCGTGTGTGGTCTTTAGAGTTGCCAGCTAAGACCCCATTCCTGAGTCACGAGTGGAAATTGAGGGCAGCTCTGTGTCTTTTAGCCAGCTCTCAGGCTCTCTGTGTTTCTCCATCTTCTGTGTTGGTTGTGACTAAGCCACAGGGAGCAGCTCCTTCTCCATCGCTCCACACCCTTGTAGGAGTGAAAGTGTTTGAGCCACCCTCCTTTATACTGAAGCCTCTAATCCATCTGGAATTAATTTTCCTGTGCTTGGGATACTCCCATCCTTCTTGCCTGTTTGTCCCAGGTACTTAGTAGCCAGATGCCCCTGGCACTAAGAGCCGGTTTAGTGGTGTCTGCCTCTTCTTTGACTGTGGATTGTGAACTGGGGAACGGTGGGATCCTGACAGGTAGAGGCAGAGCCCACGAGGCAGAGGTCTGGCCACCCAGGAGCCCTCCAGTATTAGGGCTGAGTCTTGTCTCTGAAGGAGATTTTGGCAAGAGCTCTTGCTGCCTCTAATTATCTGTTCTCTTGGCTGACAGGAAGTGTGCCTTATGTTGTAAGAGGACAAAGAAGACATAGTTTGCTTGGCAGATTAGAAGGGAGCCTAGAGAGTAAAAACCACTCAGGAGTCTTTTTGATTAACATGCTAAACTTAAAGTAAGCTTTGTTGGCCAGATGTGGTCAGATAGTGCCTCTCAGTGAGAGCCAGTTTCTTTGACAGGTATTAGGGCATTGTAACAAAGGTCACAAGAGCAGTGACCTCAGCAGGAGCAGGACACGTTAGTGTGCTCATATAGTAACTGATGACTCCCATGCCTGCCTGCATGTGGGACGAGTCCTTCTGCGGCACAACTCTGTCATTCTCAGTGGCATCCACTTAATGTCCTTCAGCATAGATGCAATCCAGCCCTGGGGGTGGGGGTGGGGGACTATAGTGAGGAGAACTGACTTGGTGGCCATGCTGTTGGCCCCTGCAAGCACATACCACTGGGGAACCTGGGAAGGGTAGTCTTCAGCCATGTACTACTACAGGAGCTGGGGTGGGGGCTGGGAACCGCCTCAGACAGCCAGGGTTGAGCCTGGAGGTGTGGTCCAGAGCCTTGGCTGTCAATTCACCTGTCATAGGCTACGTACAGGTGCCATGCCAGACCCCAATGCTTCACTCAGGACTCGGAAAGAACAAGAGCTTGCTTCAGAATTCTCCCTTAGAGTCCAGGAGTGGAAAAAAGCAAACCAGCACGCAGTCAGGGTGCCCGAGCTTCCCGCAGCAGCTGGGGTGGGGTGGGCTGGGTGTGAGATGGGAGAAGAGATGGATTTCACTGAACTCTGTAAGGAAGAGTTCCAGGATGCCTGAGCATGCCCCATGGTAGCGGCTGAGAACCTGCTGACCTGTGTGGAGACACTCTTAGGCTGTGGACTTCGCACTTTTCTCCCGTTCTGATCCTAAGCTGATGCTTCAGCCTTGTTCTGAGCTTACCTACCTGCTCTCTTTCCCAGACAGTTGGCTCTCTGGCCTTTCCATCCTTGGCTCTAGTGAGTGCCATTCCATCCCCTCAGCCTGGCGCCCTTCCTACTGAGCTACCAGGGTGGCCTTGCTCTCCCCCTATGATGTGGCTCCCATTTTACAATGGAGGGCTGATGCTGTCAGAGTTCCTATGTGACCACAGGTAGCTGTCCTAGACCTAGACCTGAGAATTCTCCCTTAGGCCCTGCAGCTGAGGGATGGGCAGGTGGGAGGGGCTGTGGGAGGCCGTGGGAAGAGTCATCAGCTCCGATGGACAGAGCGCTTTCGTAGACTGCTCCTCTCAGATATTGAGGCTGAGCCAGAATAACAGTCTGAAATCAAATTTAGGCTCAGAATTGGTCTATTTTATTTCCTCCCCCTCCCTCTCCTTAAAACATACAGGGGTTTAATGGTAGAACTCTTGTTTAGCATGCTTGCAGCCCAGAATTTGATTCTCAGGACCGCAAAAGCAAAGTAGACAGACAAGGGTTGGTATAGATTGGTAATCAATAATCCATCAGTTCTCATTACTCTGATTGATAAATATCCTGGCATAGAAACTCACAGCTTTTAAGGGTGTATCTTTTTCTTTTGTTTTCCTATAAGTAATATAAAACAATTCTGGGCCAGGTATGGTGGTGCATGCCTTTAATCCTAGCACCATCAAAGCAGAGGCAGGCAGACCTTTGTAAGTTTGAAATCGAGACAAGACTAGCTTGGTCTATATAGTGAGTTCAAGGACAGCCAGGGTTACATAGTAAGACTCTGTCAAAAACAAAACAAAACAAAAAACCCCATAACCCTCAAATAAAAACCACTGAGCTCTGCCTGGCCTGATGCATACTGACACTCCTATGATCTCAGCTCTTGGATGCTGAGTAGGAATATCACAGGTTCCAGGACAGCTTACAGGGTGGGGATGGGTCAGTGGGAGAACCTCCTTAAAAACAAACTAATAAATCAAAGATTCTGTTCAGTGTACATAATTCAAGCTATAAAGATGAAAGAAATGTAAATATATCCCCAATTTTGTAACTAGACACTCTTGTTAATAATTATTTTAGGCATCTTTATGGAGTCATAACACATATAGTGATAGTGATGAATATTGAGATATGCTTTTACAGTGGTCACCTCTTATCCATTATGACATTGACTAGTGGGCTGCGATGTCCTTGTGAAGTGCATGCTGGCTCTAGAAACTGAAAGCAGCCTTCCCTGCTGCTGCTGCTGCTTTCCCACCCGCCTGGTGCTTCATCATTTGCCATCTGTACCAGCTACCCCCAGTGCTCTGTGCCCTCTGCAGACATTTCTTCCTTTTCCTTTGGCATTGGAAGCTGCTGTTGGCCACCCGACTTTCTGTGTTACAAGACATTGGTTGTCTTTACAAACATCTAAGGAACTCTTATGCTTAGCTGTGCCCTGGGCTTGGCTGACTCCTCCTGGGACTCCAGTCGCATCACTGAGGAGTTAGCTCCTTAGGATAGACAGAGCAGTGTGGAGCTTGTGGCACCTGCGGTTTGGGTGGTCTGGTGCAAAGGCGAAGTGCACTAGGCCTGTGGTGGGCTGGCCACCAGATCTTAGTGAGTCCCCTATGGTGACTATTTGAATTGTAAATTTATGCAGTACAGGCAAAGCTGTTCTTCATTCTATGAACAGAATATTGACCCAAAATCAACCTAAAGTCCATTGTGGCCACTAGACCCAGCTGAGGCCCCCTAGAACCCAGCAAAAATAGGGTTTTCTAGACCTTCTAGACCTTTTCAAACTGATTGTATGTTGTTAGCATTCCTATGTCTGTCTACCACAGAGATACAGCACAGTCAGGCTGGTATATGAGTTGTTCTGGGTTCATCCAGAGCAGTCAGGATGTGTGGGTTCTAAAGAGCTGTTCCTGACCTCTTTTTAATGCAAATTAACCAGCAGCGTGGCATGGAGCCGATAGCTACCTACACAAAATGTGTTTTTATGAGCTATTCCTCAAAGGCAGGCTGTATAGGTGTGGTCACTGTGTAGGTGTATAGGTGACAGCTCACTGTCACGAAGCTCTAAGAACTTGACTAGGAAGATGTTCCCCCAGGCTCGTTGTCCATACTCAAGGCCATAGACTTTGACAGAGCAGGAGTTTCACTGTCCTTCTCTTAGAAATAGATAACACTGGATTTTGTATATATTTTATACATATATACATATGTTTTACTCTCATAGAAGAATTCTTTTCTCCTTCCTAAACTTGAATTTCCAAATTAATATGTAGCCATCTTTCTGGAGTCTGTAAATATATGGTGAAGGAATGACTGAGTGCTTGAGCCAACACTGCTGGAATGTTCCTTGCTAAGGAGCGGTCCCTCACATAGACCCAACCTTAGGTTATAAGGTATCAAAAGGGCCTCGCCAGGAGCCTGGGACCTTGGAGCATGAGGTCCTGAGGTCCCTGGGGCTTTCCAGCACAGGCCGTTCTTACTCCCATTTACTGTCTTGCTTGGTTTTGCAGATGATATGGCTGAACTTCTCCTAGGGGAGTCAAAGTTGGAGCAGCACTTGAAGGAGAAGCCCCTGCGGCAGGGAGCCAGTCCCCGGGGCCCCAGACCCCAGCTAACTGAAGTGCGCAAGCATCTGACTGCTGCCCTGGACCGAGGGAACCTCAAGGTACGGTGGGCCTCTGGGACCAAGAAGGGATGGGGGGTGGTGCTGCTGTCATTGTCTGGGGACAGCGTGGGGTTAAGAAAGATGCCTGGTGAACAGGCTTTGCTTGGAGCACATGCTATAGTGCTGGGGTTGTCATTTTCAGCGGGCACATTCCACGCATGTTCAGTGCATCTACCCTAGGCTGGCTGGCCTGTGGGGCTCCCAGCCTATACAATTCTCTGATGAGAGTCTGCAGTGCTACATCCTTCTGAATGAGGGCAACATTTCCCCCAGACTTGAAACAAAGTCCCATTATTAATTATAACTGAATATTAGTGCATAGCTTCTTATTTAAGTCATGTGGCCAGAGCTGGTGCCAATAGGCTAGGCGTTGCCTCATTGTAGGAGGGAGCCAGGGACCTCCCCAATCTTTGGCAAGCTCTTCCCTGTCCTGGTCCAGGCCATCTTGGGCACTGCCCCTCCATTCATTCTGTTTCTCTATTGTCTTTATTGTCCAGTCTATTCTTTTTCACATATTTCTTGTGCATTTCCTGTGAAGCTGGCCCTCCCCCTACCTTTCACACAGGCTGGCTCTCCTTGCTTGCCGTTGGTCTCTGCTCCTGGAGTGTGGCGCTTGTTGTGTCCTGATATCGCTCTCAGTGCATTAGATCATTAGTTTCTTCTCCTGGCAGTCTGATAAAATACCCCAACAGAAGAAACTCAAGGGAGAAAGTGTTCAGTTCATCCTTGGAGAGAAGCCAGAAAGTGCAGCAGGAGCCTGAAACAGCTAGTCACATCCACAGTCAGGAAGCAGAGAGTGATGGCTGCTCAGCCAGCTTTCTCCTTTCTATACAGTGTAAGATCCCACCTCAACTAATCATCACAGGCATGCCCAGATGCTACATATAGCCCGCACGGGTGTGCCTGGAGGCTCGTCTCCTGCAGGATCCGAGATCCTGCCATATTGACAGCACCAAGGTCACACTGGCTTAGCTGATGGCTCGCAGCTCCAGCCTGCTCTAACCTTCCTGGAATCCCTTTTCCACTGAGGGCAGCAGTTTCTAGCGATTGTTGGAAGCTATGATTTCCTTTTCCTTTTATCTGATAAGTTACCTTCATCTTTCTCTTCCAGTCCCAGGATCCTCCTGGGCTGCCTTCCCGCCTTTGTACTTGTCTGTTGTGCATACCTCCTACTCTCAGTCCCAGAGAGGCCATGTTCTTTTTTATTTTTTTATTTTTTAAAATAACATAAAAATTATTGTTTTATGTGTATTAGTGCTTTGTCTACATGTATTACCTAGGAGGTAATAAATAGGTTGACCTTTCTGTTGGAATTCCAGAGTCAGTTCTACTGGCCATGTGAGCCATGTGATCTTGGAAAGTTCCTTACCCTCACTTGACTTCCTGTTTCTCAGGATTGTCCTGAGGCTCAAATGTGGAAGCTCTTTAACCCTGTACTGTAATGCATTGGGCATGTGTCCTTGACTGATACCTTACTGCCTGCTGAGTTTTTCTCCAGTTGCTGTTTTTTGTTACCTTCCCTTGACTTAAAAAGAATGTTCTAGAGTTGCACAGATTTTGGTTGGATGTTCACATTGGTCAAGCTTCTTTCCTTGACCATAAGTCTAGTGTGTCTCCAGTGGCTCCAGACATGAAAAGAGCAGAGCCAGCAGGCAATGCAGCTGAGAGGGACCTGGGCCAGATGTCAGAGGACAAGAGAGCTGTGCTTAGGGACAGCATGGCGTCCCAGGCTCTGCTCTGCCTCTTCTCCCTGCAGCAGGGGAGTTAAATGCTAGGGGTGGACTCAGCTAGTGAGGTCCTCCCAGGCCGCCTGCACTGATCCAGGTGGCCCTTCACCCCCATCTCCTCCCTCCCCCTCCCTCCTTCCCCTCCTCTCTCCTCCCCCCCTCCCTCCCTCCCTCCTCGCCCCCTCTTCTGAGACAGGGTTTCTCTGTGTAGCCTTGGCTGTCGTGGGATTTGCTCTGTAGACCAGGCTGGCCTCAAACTCACAGATCCACCTACCTTTGCCCAGCTTGTGCCACCACTGCCCAGCTGAATTTCTTTTCTTTTCTTTTTTTTTTTAACTGTGTTTTTCTTATGGTAAATACATGCAGCATAAAATTGTTTCTCATTTAACCATTTGTAGGTATGTAGCTCAGTGACAGAAAGTGGTACAAACACAGCCCTTTCATCTTCCCAAATACAACTTCCATCCCCATTAAACACAAGTTCCAGAGGTTTGGGGAAGGCTCCAGAGGATTTGGTAGGAAACCTTTCTGATAGTGAGAGCCGCTGTAGTGGGGGACACTTTTCTCCCTTCCTCAGTGTGCTTTAGTTTGTGTCTTCAAATACCCTTCTGAATTCTTTCACAGAAGTGTCTTCCTTGGATCACTCCTGACTCCTGCTGCTGCCACTGGCCCTCATGGCTTCCCCATCCATCATCCATCTTTGCAGGGCACTCGGTGCCTTTGCTGCCTTCTGAGAATTGCCTGGAAGCCACTGGCTGGCATAGCTGCTCTGCTCTGCTCCACGTGCTCATGAGTGCTTGTCATCCACCCACTAATGCTACAGGTTTCTGGGTGCACATCAACTTAGCCTTGGATAGCTGAGTTCAGAGACACAGCGCTGGACAAGGACATTGTCCTTGGAGAGCGCAATGGATGTTTCTTTATCTGGGTAGCTGCGTGCTTCCTCTTTCTTCAGCTGATAGGGTGTAGGGGAGGCAGTCAGAAGACGAGGCTGGTAAGTAGATAGGGGGGTGGTGACCCCCTGCTGCCGCAGCCATCAGTCTCAAGAAAAGGACCCTGGTACTGACCTCAGCTTCCCAGCCATGACCGGCTTCACGGGAAAGGTCAGCCATGACCGGCTTCATGAGAAAGGTCTGCTCTACCTTTGCAAGCTTTGGAAATCTTGGCCTGGTATGGTTTGGGTTCACTGTGGGTACAGCTCCACAGCCACCTGGATGCCAGGCATCTCCCTCTTTCAAGAAAGTGTTTGCATTCTTTATTTTACCATGGAAGCTTTCTTCCTCCTTGATCCAGCCCAGGCCTGTGAGGAGCTGCAGGGTTTTATTTAATTTTGCTTTATCATAACTATATTAAGGTATAAGCCACATACTGAGCTGACTACCATTCAAAGTGGAAGACATTATTTTGGTGTATTCATGATGTTGTACAACCATCACCTCTCTCAGTTCTCAGACATTTTCTTTCATTACCTCAAGAAAAAAAAAAGCCCTTAATCCTTAGTAGTCATCCTCCTACTCCCTGGTGTCAGCCTCAGGCACACTCTCTTAGTTAGGACTTTATAAATTTGACCCTTCTGGACATTGGCTCACCAATGTGGCCTTTTCTGATTTTCTTGTTCACTTGGTATGTTTTTGTGTGTTTGTCCATGTAGTAGCATGTATCAATAATTCATTTTTTTATTATGACAGTACTAACTTTATGACTAGCACATGTTTTGATTGACACAGGGTGCTTGCCCTTTAAGACTCTTGTGACTAATAGTGCTATGAGCATTCATTTGAAGGTTCCCTGTGAGGCTCTGGGGTTTCCTGCAGTGATAGCAAGGCCCTTGGGAACATTGCATGTAATACTGTAGGAGTTTTGTTTTGTCTTTTTTCTTCCAGTCAGAATTCCTACAAGAATCCAATCTGATCATGGCCAAGCTTAATTATGTGGAAGGAGACTATAAGGAAGCCCTGAACATCTATGCCCGGGTGGGCCTTGATGACTTGCCGCTGACAGCCGTGCCTCCCTACAGGCTGCGGATGATTGCTGAAGCCTATGCTACCAAAGGTGAGGACTCTGCTTTCCCTGCCCCCAGCCCCTTGTTTGTCCCTTGTGCTCCTGGCTGGCGAGTCACGTGTCTCAGCAAGGCCCCCGGGGTCAGTGCTGCTGCACATTCTGGGTAGCATTAAGCCCATAACATCTTGATTTCTTAGGACCTCAGTTCTATAGTTTTCACGTTTTGGTGAAGTTTCTTGATACTATACCATCTATGCAGTGATTTTTTTTGGTAATTAAGTCGTTGCACAGCATATACAGGAATTCACTTCATAAGGTAACCTGGCCACAGGGCCAACCATATTTTTATTTGTTAGTGTTACATTTGTGCTTAAGGCCAACTGATTAATCGATAGTCATCTTTGCATCAGCCCTCTGAAGGGTCTGCATCCAAGGGACGAAGAATGTGTAGCTGCTCTCTCCCGCCGTGAAGCAGCTTGCGGTCTTGTGTGAGTGGATGCAGTCCCGTGAGGAGAAGAAGGATGGAAGGTGGTGGTTCTGCTGTCTGGCTGGTGCTACTGCCAAGCTGCTGAGCCCTCCCTGTCATATCTGTGTCATATGGTTATGAAGCGGAGCCCAAATAATGTACAGAAAGCACTTGCTGTGGCACCTGGGACCTACTCAGTGCTCAATAAATGCTGCTCTAATGCCAGCCCGAGACAAGAAGGCCGAGAAAGTAGCACTTTTTCAGAGGCAGCAGCATGTGCTCTGGGGAGTCAGGTCTAGGAATGCTTCCAGACAGAAGGACACTCAGAAAAGGGCTTCCCAAGCCTATGACATCTGTTATTGGACAGTGTGAAGCCTCACTTCTGCTTCCAACCTCCTGTTGGTGTATCCCAGGTACACCCTGACTGGCTGGCATGGGGGTAGGGGGCAGGCGACCTGCATGCTGCTGAGATGCGGGCTGCAGGTGGTCCAGCCTGTCTGACTCTTCCCTCCTGTACAGCACTGCCTGAGGTTTACTTAGGAGGTTTGGAGCGGGCTTCATGTCCTCACCAGGTCCCTGGCGCCTCTGGGACTGCTGGGCTCATCTGGTTATCTAACCATCCCTGTGTGTTGGAGAAAGATGCCGCTCCTCTTGACGGGGCTGTCTCCTGGGTCTCTAGAACATCTGTCTTTGTTTGCCTATGTCCAATAAGCAGGGGACCTAGGCACTAAGCCATATAGGCACCCTCTTCTCTCTCTGGTGCAGTGCACCCCCTCACGGGTCTTAGGCTGCTAGAGCTTGCTGTGTGTGCACACACGGAGGATGCTCCTCCAGGCCTGGCACAGCTGTTATACTGAGAGCAAATCTTCATTAGGTAATTTCCAGTTAACTGACCAACCTGGGGCCTGGTGGGAGTTGGTTTGTTCATTAGGCCTAATGGGTGACTCTGGGCCTTCTTGGCATCAGAGGTTAGGGTTTTTTTCTCTGTCTTAAGGTGGAAGACAGAAGACTGTCTGTCTGCAGGGCACTGCCAGCTCAGTCTTGTAGTCCCTGAGTAATAATGTGGTTAGCAGTGGGCACTTAGATACAAGACTGGCATTGGCTCTTGAGACCTTGACTACCTAGTAAGACACATGGCTCTGGTTAGTCTCTGACATCTGCAGGCACATGCAGAGTCACACATATATTGGGAGAGTGGACGGTCACTTTGCCTTGAAGAAACGGCAGTAGCCTTGAAGGACCCAGATGTTGAGAACCTGCAGAGATCATGCAGAATGACGGTGTGAGCAGCAGCTCTTACCCACTGCTTGGGCCTGCATAGTCACTGTCACACACTGGCAGTGTTTGTGTGGAAGTTTTACAGCTCTTGTACCTCAGTTTTCCCATTTGTCAAAGTCTCTGTGGGTTATAAGGATTATGTAATCTGTCTGTCTATCCACCCACCCATTCGTCTATCTTTTGTCTGTCTGTCTGTCTGTCTATCTCTCTATCTATTTTAAAATGTTACCTGACATAGTATGACAGAAATGTTAGTGGGGGTTGGAGAGTTAAAAGCACTTGCTGTTTTTTCAGAGGGCCTCGCTTTTAGTCCCAGTACCCACATGGTAGCTTGCACACATCAGTAGGCACATACATGGTGCATATATACATACATACATATATGTAGGCAAAAAATTCATACACATAGAAGAATACAATGAAAAAAATTTAAACATATTAGTGGAGAGCTGGGAGAGGACTGGAGGTGACAATCACAGATGCATTGCCCACTTACCATGGAGATGCCCAAAGACAAGCCAGTTCTCTCGTGGAGCTCCTGAGATTCTTGGTACTGGCTGTGTTTCTTAACCAAGATCCTAGAGATGTTTCGGGGGAAGACTCTGACTATGCCCAAAGTATTATAAATCAGAAGTGTGCTTTGCTGACCAGAAGCCTCCTGTAAGGAGTGTATTTTGTTGGTTTTAGAGTTCATCATTTCTGTCTTAAAATCAAAAGTGCGTGAATCTCCATTTCCCTGTTGTCTATGGAAATGGAGGAAGAACTGTCTGCTCATTGCTGAGGGCAAGACCAGGTTCAGCTAAGTGCAGGGCCCTTGGCTAGGCATGTCTTCAGCCTTTATCCCTCCCTGTGCTACCTGCGCACACTATAGGCAGAAGTATCTGCACACATTTTAGGTGTTCCGTGCTGTCACAGGGGCTTACTTGATCAGGGTTTCCCAGAGATAGCAGATGCCATTGAATGCATGGCTGGAAGCTCCTCTCTGAGCCAGAGAATGCTACTGAGGATCAGAAGCCAGTGTTGTTTCTCAGGAACCCTTGGTGGGCCACAACTCCAAATGAATAGATGAGAGGAGCCTGGGTGAGGGTTATAGGAGTGCTACCCCACGGCCCGCGGGATGCTGGGTGAGGGTTATAGGATATAGGAGTGCTACCCCACGGTCCGCGGGATGCTGGGTGAGGGTTATAGGAGTGCTACCCCACGGCCCGTGGGATGCTGGGTGAGGGTTATAGGATATAGGAGTGCTACCCCACGGTCCGCGGGATGCTGGGTGAGGGTTATAGGAGTGCTACCCCACGGTCCGCGGGATGCTGGGTGAGGGTTATAGGAGTGCTACCCCACGGCCCGTGGGATGCTGGGTGAGGGTTATAGGAGTGCTACCCCACGGCCCGTGGGATGCTGGGTGAGGGTTATAGGAGTGCTACCCCACGGCCCGTGGGATGCTGGGTGAGGGTTATAGGAGTGCTACCCCACGGCCCGTGGGATGCTGGGTGAGGGTTATAGGAGTGCTACCCCACGGTCCGCGGGATGCTGGGTGAGGGTTATAGGAGTGCTACCCCACGGTCTGTGGGATGCTGGGTGAGGGTTATAGGAGTGCTACCCCACGGTCCGCGGGATGCTGGGTGAGGGTTATAGGAGTGCTACCCCACGGTCCGTGGGATGCTGGGTGAGGGTTATAGGAGTGCTACCCCACGGTCCGTGGGATGCTGACTCTTCTTTGTTCTTCATTTGGGCATTTTACTTGGAGTTCATAGTACCCTGTGAGACTGACCATTGCTCTTTCCACTTTACAGAGGAGGGAACCTGCATGTAGGAGGGTAGATAAGTTGTCCAGGGTCCTCGGCTAGGAAGAACTTGAGCCAAGATCTGACCTCAGATGAGTGGAGAGCTGTACCTTCCTTGCATGGTGTGGGGAACTGAAGTTGGTTAGAATTCAACTGAGCCATCTCTTCAGCCCTAGGGGGATTTCCTTTCTTCCTTCCTTCCTTCTTTTCTTCCTTCCTTCCTTTCTTCCTTCCTTCCTTCCTTCCATTTTTTGACATTTTTCTTTTATTTTCAAGATTATAATTCCATCATTTCTCCCTTCTTCCTTCCTCTAAACCCTCTCATTTACCCCTCCTTGCTCTCATTCAAACTCATGGCCTTTTTTTCATTGATTGTTGTTATGTAAAAAAATACACACGCGCACACACACACACACACACACACACACACACACACACACACAGTATTCACTCATAGACAGATAGACAGACAGACAGATTCCTAAATATTCCTAAATATGACCTCTCTCTCTCTCTCTCTCTCTCTCTCTCTCTGTGTGTGTGTGTGTGTGTGTGTGTGTGTGTGTGTGTGTGTGTGTGTATTTCAGAGCTGATCTTTTGGTACTGGATAACCAGTTGACATGCTTTTCCCTCGGGAAGGCGATTTCTTCCACTCTCAGCATTCCTTAGTTATCCGTAGTTCCTGGTGTTGGCTTGAGTCCTTCTTTTTTGCGCATCCACTGTGGCATGTCTCTTGGAGTCATCCTTGTTGAGCTCATGTTCAGGCAGTCATGTTGATGAGACTTTATGGGTGTAGCTTCTGATATCACTAAGAGACAGTCTCACAGCAAACTCCATGATCCTCCAGCTCTTAAGATCGTTCTGCCCCAAGAAGAATCCTTTGATGAGAAGCTTTGCTCCCTCAGTCTGTGGCATGCCCTAGGTAGAGAGAGCATACTGCAGAACCCCTCCCTCCATCAGCTCCTCTCCCTGCTCTGATTCCTAAGGTCTTGAAGGATCTTACTCTGAGATTGTATCTCACCACTCTTGCTTTTCCTACTGTGGAGGATGAGAGCAAAGAGCACTCAGCACAGGGCCTGGCAGAGGAGCCAGTGTTGTTTGTTTGTGTTCCAGGGTGCCCCTTGGGCTTGACCGCAAGTGGACGCACCTCTTCTGGTAACCTAAGGAACATCCAGTTAGGGGCCAGAGAGAGGTGCTGGTTTCTTGCGTGAACACACTGCTGCTCTTGGTCCTACTTCCTGGCTATGTTGGAGGGAAATCTCTAGGGACATTCTTTGATGATGAGGCCTGAAGAGCTGCTTAGGGAAGGGGCGTGCCCAGTGCTCAGGGTTGCCTGCTGGTGGGGCCTGGATGCTTCAATCTCATTAGTCTTGCCCAGGACTGACTTGGAAGAGTCTGCATTAATGATTTCATCACAGAAGGCCTTTCATGGTGGGATCTGCAGTCAGTTCAAGAAATGTTTCTTCAAGAGGCAGATATTCCCACAGCCACACGTAGCTCTTCCTCAGGAGTGGGCTGGGAACTTGCTGCTGAGGAGGTCTCTCAGAGGAGGAGAAATATCCTTAGGCTGGGCTCCTCTGCTCTGACGTCCCCTCCCAACCGGGGTCCTGGGGCCCATCTTGTGGTGCTACCTAGCCTTCTCCACAGACTGCAGATTTCACAGACCTCTCTGCTCCTTGCCAGTGTCTGAAGAGGAATAGAAGTGAGGAGGTGACAGCTAAGTATGAACGTGCTCCCTTTCTCAGAATGTCTCAGGCCTTTTCACCTGCCTCACTGCTGAGAATGATCCCTGCCCTATTCCCTTTCCCTGACTACCCACTGTGTGCATGAGGAACCTGTCTGTGAGGTGGAGAATGAGAGAAGGAACTAGGACATCTTCCTTCCACTATGGGCTGCACAGAGGTCAGGAGAGTTGTAGCCCAGGCTTTTCACAAATCTGCCAGTTTCTCCAAAGCTTGGGAGCCACAGTCTTAAACAGAAGACATGTTCAAAAGGTTTGTGAATTAGCCAGTCTTGACTGGAAAGCACAGTATCTTCACACTTTGACTCAGTGTGATCAGCCTGTAGGCCAGACCCAAATTGTCTATCAACAAAGAGAAGCTCCTGGAATTGCTGTGTTTGAGGAGCCTGCCCCCAGGACAGAGCCAGCCAAGTCAACATCTTGGAGATGATCTACAGATGACTAGTATTCACCCCAGAGATTGTCCACTGATGACAGCATTCACATGGAGATGGTCCACTTATGGCTGCCATTCACCATGGAGATGGTCCACTGATGGCTGGCATTCACTATGGAGATGGTCCACTGATGGCTGGCATTCATTATGGAGATGGCCCACTGATGACTGGCATTTACCATAGCGATGGGCCACTGATGGCTGGCATTCACCATGGAGATGGTCCACTGATGACTGACATTCACCATGAAGATGGTCCACTGATGACTGGCATTCACCATGGAGATGGTCCACTGATGACTGGCATTGACTGTGGAGATGGCCCACTGATGACTGGCATTTACCATAGCGATGGTCAACTGATGGCTGGCATTCACCATGGAGATGGTCCACTGATGACTGACATTCACTATGGAGATGGTCCACTGATGGCTGGCATTCACTATGGAGATGGTCCACTGATGACTGGCATTCACTATGGAGATGGTCCACTGATGACTGACATTCACTATGGAGATGGTCCACTGATGACTGGCATTGACTATGGAGATGGTCCACTGATGACTGGCATTCACTATGGAGATGGTCCACTGATGACTGGCATTGACTATGGAGATGGTCCACTGATGACTGACATTCACTATGGAGATGGTCCACTGATGACTGGCATTGACTATGGAGATGGTCCACTGATGACTGGCATTCACTATGAAGATGGTCCACTGATGACTGACATTCACTATGGAGATGGTCCACTGATGAACGACATTCACCATGGAGATGGTCTACTGATGACTGGCATTCACTATGGAGATGGTCCACTGATGGCTGGCATTCACCATGGAGATGGTCTACTGATGACTGGCATTCACTATGGAGATGGTCCACTGATGGCTGGCATTCACCATGGAGATGGTCCACTGATGGCTGGCATTCACCATGGAGATGGTCCACTGATGGCTGGCATTCACCATGGAGATGGTCCACTGATGGCTGGCATTCACTATGGAGATGGTCCACTGATGGCTGGCATTCACCATGGAGATGGTCCACTGATGGCTGGCATTCACCATGGAGATGGTCCACTGATGGCTGGCATTCACTATGGAGATGGTCCACTGATGGCTGGCATTGACTATGGAGATGGTCCACTGATGGCTGGTATTCACCACAGAGATGGTCCACCGATGACAGCATTCACCATGGAGATGGTCCACTGATGGCTGGCATTCACCATGGAGATAGTCCACTGATGGCTGGCATTCACCCATCAGGCATTGTTCATTTCTCACCACAGTTTCCTTAGTTGTGGGCACATGGGTGCTTTCAAAAAATGCTCAAGACAAATTGAATTGGGAATTCATGTAAGAGCAGCTGTGACTTGAACATTGCCATGCTCTAAAGACGACACATTGAGATCACCAAGGAAGCATGTATCTGTGATTAGGATTTTTTCTCTCTCAATTCAAAACAAAATGAAACAGTCAAAGTGTATTTGCTGTTTTGCCTTCTAGCATATTCTAATTCTATATGTCAGGAAGAGATGAGACACCAACAGTGGGCTTAGGCAAAGAATTTCCTTGCAAAGCTTATTTTTCCCTCCCGGAATAGTGTTGCCAGGCAATTGTCCTGATTTTCCTAGGAATGGAGACAGGCTTCTTGATGCTCCTAGGTCACGGTTGAAGCTCTCTTCTTGGCTGCTGAAAGGATTTAGGTGTGGTGGGATTTGGGTCCAGGCTGCCAAGTCTGTGCTTGAAGCATCCAGGTAGCTGGTGTAGTCAGTGTTCTCTCTGGGCTGTAGGCTGGGCTAATGGGCCAGCTGGCTGCGTGCTTAGCTTGCAGCTTCAGTCCCAGGAAAGACTATCAAAGCTCACCTTTTCAGCCTGCCCCTGTTTGCAAGTAGAGGTTCCACAGGGGTGGCAGGGACAGTAGAGAATCTGAGGACAGTCTTGGATTTGGTTAGAACAGTGCAGTGGCTGCTTGCTGTGCAGGTGAAATGCACAGGTGTGCTCCATGCACAAAGGAGGTGAAAGAGTTGGTGCAATCTAAAGCCAGCAGCTAATGCTGCATTGTGCAGGACTCTGTGGACAGTGTACCATAGCTTCTGCCTTGGGCATACACAAGGGGGCAGTGTACAGCAGGGGACCTCAGGTCAGGCTGAGACACCTTTGAAGTTCTACCAAGACTTCTTTAGATGAAGAAAACCTGACCCCACTAGACCTCAGTGGCATCTGGATTCAGAACTCAAGGACTTGGATCCTTTTTCTCTCTGACTCTGGTCGTCTGCCCTCCTGGCAGTTCCCAGTTAAGTTGGAGGTGAGTGGAGCAGCTCTAGGCCCCATTTCTCAGGACTCAGCCAGGTTCTCAGTGAGTCTTGCTGGGCCTGGCAAGATTGCACTCCCATCCTTATGGAGTTATTGCATCCTCTGATGTATGTATTGCAACCAGAATGAGCCAGCGTGGAGCCTGTGAAGATGAGGGTAGTCCGCTTTCAGGGGGAGAGGGCAAATGCCCTTGATGGATGTCCACAGTAGTGACTCTTCTGAGTAAGAGTCCTCATAGGCCCTGAGCCTTCTAATTCCTTTCTCCACTGAGGCAGCCATGACAGGCAAAACAGGGAGGGCCTTGCAACAGGGTCGCTGTGGCCCAGGGAGCAGACCTACCCAGTAGAAATGGAGGTCCTGGGGAACAGCAGTGTGGAGGATTGAAGGACGTGCCACATCTGCCTGGCCTCAGGGTTTGGGCAGTTAGGTGGAAAATGATGAGCACTCAGTGTCAATATGTTTACAGAAACTTGTGCAACAATCACAGCTCCCGTGGACTCGCCTTTATCAAGAGCTCTAGAGCAGGTGTGGGGAGCATCAGACCTGTAGGAGTGCACTTGTCCTAGGAACTCTCAGTCCCTGCAAGGAAGCTGAGAGATCTGGTCAGTGCAGAGCTGGGATTCTAGACAAGGCTCGTGGACTCCAGAGTCTGTGGGTTTGTCCTGTGCACGAGATCCTGGTGTCAGGCCCTGAGCGTTGTTCCCTTCTGATTCTATTCTGTGACTTGTAAGAAGTTTAATCTAACTCTCATTTTTTCCCCTACAAAATGGGCCTAACAATACTATAACAAGAGTCAGAGACCACCAAAGGAGACGAGCGGGAAGATGCTTTGAAACATACAAATGCAGGTCAAGCGAAGGGCTTTTTTTGAGTGTCACCTCAGTTCACCAGGGGTTGGGAGTAGCAGGTGACTTCGATAGCTGCCTCATCACTCCCACACCTCACATCTGCACATCAGTGAAGGCTTTGCCCTCTTACACACTTCTCTGCTTGGGTCAAAGGTCTAACTAGGAGCAGGATGGTGCTTCCCCTGCCCCTGGGGTTGATTTCTTGACCCTTCCCCCAATGTACACAAGATGTATATGTATTATATTTCCAGCTTGTAGACATATCAAAAGGACATGGACACACCGTCTCCCCAGAGACAAAGCTATTGGCAATCTACTGTGTCCCCCAGAACCTCTCCATACTTGTCCAATACTTGGGTTTTTCTACTTTGCTCCATGACCTGTATATTTCTGCCTTGCTAGAGTTCTAGAACACCTTTCCCAACAACAGATAATTTCTGTAGTTGTTAGGAGCTCCTCGGGTTTTCTTTTATTGTGTGAGAAAGGTGTCACTTAGGCCTCTACTTTGCATGTGACTCTTGCTTTTAGGGTTTCACCAATCCCCAAGACAGCCAGGTGCACCCTTCTATCCTGGTCTTTGTATTTGTTCCGCGTGGCCTCCATTCAAAAGTTCCCATAAATATAGATTCTGTGTCACAAGAAAGTTTCTAGATTGCTCTGTAGAATGACAGATCTGTGTTCAGATTTCAATATGGTATATCCTTCCTGGTCGTGTGTGGAAGTCTTGGGCCCCAGCAGGTGGAGCTATGTTGGGAGATAATGCAAAATAGGAAATGGGGCCTAGATAGAAAAGGGAGGTGGCTAGGGGAGTGCTCTGCCTGATACACCTTGTCCCTGCTCCTTGCATCATGCAGTAAGCAGCTTAGCCCGCTGTACCCTTTCCACCAAGATGTCACCGCTCATCACAGGCCACATGATGGGACCAGGTGAGCCTGAGCTGAAACCTCTGTCTGTAGCTACAAGAAAACATCTCTCCTTTAAGTTGGTTTCCTCAGGTGTTTATCACATTAATGGAAAGCTGACTAGCACAACCTGTGTGCCTGTGAGGGGCAGCCTCCTCAGTGTTGCCAGCACTGTGTCACATGCCTGTGCCACCTTGCCTACGCTGGAAGACATCTTTTCAGATACTCTCTGTGTAGCTTTAAAACTATTTTGTGAGTGTGTTTATGTGTGCGCATGTGCAGATTGGAGGACAACTCAGGAGTTGATCCTCTCCTGACATCCTATGGGATCTGGGGTTGAATTCAGGTTGTCAGGACTGTGTGTAAGCACCTTCACTCACCAGGACATCTTGTTGGCCCTAGGATTTTTGTCTTTTGTTTGTTTGTAACAGATTTATTGATATGTAATTCACATATTTTGCCATAAAATTCAACCTTTAAAGTATATAATGCAGCAGTTTTTAGTATATTTGGAGTTGTGTAACGATTACCAACTGATTTGAGAAAAATTTATCACCTCTCAGAAGAAACTTATACTCATTAGATAGCAATTACCTTTCAGTGCCCAGCCCATTCAACATCCTTAGTTTAACCTCCATGCACTCAGCCTCTATAAATTTACGTAATCCAGACATTTCATATAACATAAATTTATAACAAGATTTTTTTTGTGTCTGACTTCTTTCATTTAGCATGCTTTCAAGGTTCTTGTATATCATTCTTTTTTATGGCTTATAATGTTCTATAGTGAGACTGTAGAATATCACAAAAAATCACATATTTTTCTTAGTCTCTTTAGTTGGTGAGCACTGGGTTTCTGGCTATGAAAAATAATACTATTGGGCCTGCAAGATGGCTGAGCAGGTAAGGGCACTTGCCACTACACCCGACAACCTGAGTTCAATCCCCAGAACCCATGTGGTAAGTGCACTGACTTCTGCATATGTCCTCAACTCTACATGTGTGCTGTGGTATGCGTGTGCATACACACAAATAAATACATAAATGTCGTAACAAATCTTTAAAAAGAATGATGCTGCTGTAAGTAGCTGTGTATAGATTTGGGGTGAGCATGTTTTTTCATTTGCCTAGAAGTATATGCTATAGCATGGGGCAACTCTTAAGTTTACTCTTCTGAGGAACTGAAAACCATTTCCCAGAGGAGCTTCACCTCTGCGAAGGTTGTTTTCTCCATATCCTCATCAACATTTATTAATGTCTGTCATATAAAAAATTATTTAGATTTTAAATTATGAGTATATGTATGTGCCTGAGTGTGAGTTTGTACATGTGAGTGAGTACAGTACCCATAGAAGCCAGAAGAGGGCACTAGTTCTTCTGGAATGGAGTTATATGAGGTTGTGAGCCTGATGGGGGTGCTAGGAATCAAACTTTAGTCCCTGAAAGGGCACCAGATGCTCCTAACCACTGAGCCATCTCTCTAATCCTTGTGTCTGACCTTTTGATGTGACCTTTATGTGAGACTTATCTCACTGAGATTTTTGCTTGTGTCTCACAGTGACTGATGACACTGAGCATTGCCACACTTTTTGTCATTTATTTGTGTCTTTTTGAAGAGTGATCTACTCAGATGATTTCCTTTTCCTCTTTTTTTAAAAATTGAGCTTCAGTAGTTTTTGTTTACATTTTAGCTTTAGATCATTTTGCTGAGGAACAGTATGTAAAAATTTCATCTCAATCTGTGTTGTCTTTAACTTTCTTCTTTTCCTTTTAAAAATATTACATATTTTGATTATATTCGTTCACCTCTCCCAACTTTTCTCAGATCTTTACCCTGCCCACACAACTTTATGTTCTTCTCAAACAGACAAAAAACCAAACAAACCATGGAGTCCGTTTTGTGCTGGCATGAGGCCTGCCCCTGAGTCTGGTTGATGTGTGCCCCCCCCACCCCACCCCCCCAGTTCGCTGATTTTCCCTTACCCAGCAGCTATCAGTTGCAAACAGCCTCTGTGTTAGGACAGATTTTGTGTTCTCTTTCCTCCAAGGTGCGGTTTTGTCTGGTTTGAACTTGTGCAGGTCTTTGTGCTGTCACTCTCTGTGAATTCCTATGGCTCAGACCTGCTGTGTTTGGAAGACACTGCCCTTAGAGTCATCTGTCATCTCCTGGCTCTTAGAACCTTTCCATCCCCTTGAGCCTTGAGGGCAGGGATGTGGTAAAGCCTTCCCCTGTAGGGCTGAGTGCTCCAAAGTCTCTCACTCTGCACATTGCCCTATTGGGTCTCATGCTCACTACCCCATGTTACAAGAAGCTTCTCTAATGAGGGTTGAGTGATTCTCTGGTCTATGGGTATAGCAGCGTGTTATTAAGAGTAATTTTGTTACTGTGCACCTATGTCAAAGTAATAGTAGAGGTTTTTTCCCAGCAGTGTCCTTTGAAATACAAAAGCTGGGTTTTTGTTAAGTACAGTGTTTTTATGCTTTTGGTCTCTAATCTGGAAACCATAGCCTAATCAAGGTAGTGAAGATTTATTCCTTTATTTTATTTTATTTTTCTTTTGTAGTGTTAACTAATAAGCTTAGGTCTCATAACTCCATTGTAAGTTAATTTTTATTTATTTTTATGAGGGTAGGGTCCAAATTCATTCTTTTGTGCATGGAATTCTTGTTGTTCTAGAACCATTTGCTAATAAGACTGTTCCTTTTGCACTGAATTGTCTCACCATCCTTACTGCTGAACACAAATGTGATTGCTCATCTCTGGACTCCATTGGCCACTGTGTCTATCCTTTCTAGTGCGTGGTCATTATCCCTGTGGCCTTGTAAGCTTTGAACTTGTGAAGTCTTCTGATCTATTTTTCCTTCTCAAGATTGTTTAAACTCTTTTAATTCCTTGTCCATGTAAATTTTAGGACAGATTGTAGATTAGGGCAGGAAACTTTTGATTGGGGCTCTGTTGAGTCTGTAAGTAAATTTGAACGGTATTGTGATCCTCAAATCCATGAACATGGAACGCCTTCTTCCATTTAAAACACTTTGTCCAGGGTTTTGGGGTATGCATGTCTTATATTCCTTTCAACATTTTATTGTAAATGTTTTATGTTTCTATAAGTAGGATTGCTTCCCTGATTTCATTATGAGATTGCTCAGTGTCACTGAAATTTCACAGCTGGTTTTCTTGTGCTTATTTCATATTTCATAACCCTGCTGAACTCTATTAGCTCTAATAGTTTTAAAAGGATTTTTTAGTGTTTATATATAACATTATGACATCTGAAAATACAGCTTTATTTCTTCCTTTTTTTATTTTTTGTTGCACAGTTGCATCAGTTAGTACTTCCAGTACCTTCTCATTAATGGTGTGAAATGGAAGTGACCAGAACAGATATCCTTGTGGTAGAGAGAAGCCTTCAGTCTCTTGTGATTAAGTTTAGGCTGCCTATTGAGTTTTCATTTATGACCTTTATCAAATCCAAGAAGCTCTCTTTTATTTTTAGTTTTCTGGACTTTTAAATATCACTTATGTGGCCTGGAGAGATGGCTCAGAGGTTAAGAACATTCTTCCAAAAGTCTTGAGTTCAATTTCCAACAACTACATGGTGGCTCATAACCATCTATAATGAGATCTGGTGCCCTCTTCTGGTATGCAGGCATTCATGCAGGCGGAACATTGTATAAGTAAAAAATAAATTAATTAATAGATAAAAATTACCTGTGTGTGCTAGAGAATCCCCCGCTTCCCCCCTCCCCCACATTATGAAGGTCATGTAATTTGTGTACTTCATCCTTTTAGTATGGTGATTTCCATATGTTAGATCAGTCTTGTATTTCTGGCATCTGTCCGATTTGGTTGTGCAGCTGGGTTTGGTGTGTTAATCTTGTTGAGGATTTCTACATCTGCATTCATACAGGACACCCGTGGTCCCTATGGTGGGGGCTTCAGTTATGAAGAGGCTGATGTCAGAAGGTGGATTTGTGAACCATTCTTTCCACTTTGGCTTCTTGGGGATACTTTTCTTAGACATGCAAATGCACCTGGGGTTTCTTTGTAGAAGGTTTTTGCTTGCTAATTCAATTTCTAGTTGCTCTATTGTCTTAGACTTTAATAGCCCTTACCAACTCTCCACATTGTTCTATATATGGCATTTATTGGCATTGGGGTTTGTGATGGTGGGTTTGGTTTGTTTTGACTTTATTTTGGAGACAGTTTCTCTCTGTTGCCCAAGCTTGCCTGAGCTTTCAGTCTTCCTGCCTCAGTTGCCTGAGTATGTGGAATTAAAGCTACGCACCACCCAGCTAAATGGCACCATGTAGCTAGCTTTATAGCATCTTCTCAGTGGAGCTCTGAGCCACTCAATAATGGCAAATAACCGTGCTTGTTTCTAGTGACTACTCTGCATTTCATCCTTCAGTGATAATTTGATAGTAGCTTGCCCATGTTATAAAGCAGACTCAGTATACGTCATAGTCAAAGCAGACAGTGTTTTCTGTACATGCAGTTGATTGACAGCATCAGTCTAATGAAAAAATTCTGTTGCTTCTCTTGCCAGGAAGCTGCCAACTATTGGCAAGTTTTAAGCCAGGAGGAATGCCTTGATTGAATGTATAAGAATGGCCTTTCTGCACAGGGCAGAGAACAGATAGGAAGGACTCGAAGACTGTAGGGGAGGGAGGGAGGCGTGTGGGGCCTGGTCTGTCCTCTGGGTTGTGTGTTTCAGAAGCTCTTGCTTCTGCTGGCTGTTTCCCAGGCCAGCAGTTATTTGTGCCTGGCTCTGTCCGCCAGGAGGCATTGCTGGAAGGCATGGGGTAGGGCGAGAGAAAAGTCACAGTATGTCCAGCTCCTGACAAATGAAATGTCCCTCTCTGTTTAGCTCCCACACAATGTCCCCAGCTTCTGAGCTCTTTCAACTCCACCTCCTTCCTCTGGCCTTTTCAGCTTTTGTGATGGCAGCAGCTTCCTGCTGATGCTGGATTCTGGGCTGGGTGGGTAGCCATGTTGCCTTTTCTCCTTCATCTTTTTTTATCACTCATACAGACACTTCCAAACATTAAATTCCCTTCATTTCAAAGAGTGACATGCTTCCTCTGCCCTTATCGGTCCTAGCAGATACAGCCATACACACGGCCAAAGCCTAGACTCCAAGTACAGCACCTGCACTAAGGCCAGGTCGGATGTGTCAGAACTGGAGGTATTTGAAAGAGAGGTGGCAGGTGCTGGGGACAAGTGTAAGTGTGTGGAAGGGCTAGTGAGGCAAGCGAGTGTGCGCAGAAGAATGAGGGTGGCTCCTCAGCCCGCTGGACGGGGGTCAACTGAAGCAGTTACCGCACAGGAGGGCTGTCTACCTATCCACAAGAAAGTTGCAGGCCTAGAGTGGAGATGATGAATTCTGATCACCTGGGAGTGCTGTCCTGGGAACCTGTTCAGCCTAAAAGGGTTTCTAGGCTGCTAGTTTATTGATGAGGATCAAAGGATTCTCTGCATTTAAGGTGGGGTGGCAGACAGTCATGCAGAGGATCATGGGGAAGAGGAGAACAAGGCTCTTGGTGCTCCCCGCTGGGAGCAGCGCCCTCTGTGGGTAAAGTGCTCGCTAGGGCTCTGGTCTAGGGAAAGAGGTGTCTGAGTGTTAGGGAACTTTCCCTCTGTGTAGTTCCTGTTGTGGCAGGTGGTGTCCACATACGATGAAGGCAGCAGATAGGCAGTGACCCGAGTGTCAGGACAAGTCAAGCTGAAATCTAAATTGGACCATGGAAAAGTCAACAGTAAAGTAAGAGTTTCCCTATGTTCAAAGCTTAGGTTTTCAGTGAGTTTTCTGCTAAATGTAGGCACACAGTTTTCTGTTTTTCCAGATTTGTGGCCAGTAGCTCCCAGATGGCCAGGCTGGCCACATATCCTACTGTGTCTCACCCACCCTCCTCTCCAGGCTGCCTGCCCGCCCACTCACCTGCCCTTACCTCTTCCCGGCCCACTCCCTAACTGGGTCTGTCTTCTTCCAGCTTGGCTTTATTCTCCTTTCCCTGAGCTGGGTCCACCCTCAGTGACACTGCGGCTGCCTGCAGACCCCACCTCTATTTATAATTAGTACAATCTAGTTTGGCTTTTGTTTAATTATTTCACCTCTGCCACTTGCCTCTCTCCAACTAGAGTGAATAATTAATTAATTCATGCAATCAGCAAATATGTGGTCTCGTGCTCTAGGCTGGGCATTGAAGCTGCACCATGTCTGAGCTGCTTGCCCTATGTCCATGCACTGGCACCAGGGATCGAGCTGCCTCACAGGCTGCTTGCATGAGACTGTTAAAGCTTTGCCCTGGCGTGCAGGCCTACACAGCTGGTGATGAACACTAGTTGTTAAATCAGAAGTAAGGGGTTCTCAGTGTGCTTGGACTTCTGTCTATTTCAGATGAGCACAGATGTGGTCTTGGCCATGCTTTGAGACATATAATCTGGTTTGTAGCTCCTCTCCTGCCGACTCTCACCGTTAGGGTTTATGGACTGCCTTTCACCCTGTTTGCCTCAAGGGCCTCTGTAATGGAGTTGGCTCCTGCACTGTGTGCTAGTCACTTATGTCCTTGTTCTAGGATTCTTAGGGGCCAGACTTGCACAAAGCTGGCCTGACGTGGGCTGCCACCTGGCCTGTCTCTTGTGTTTTGACTGATTGGATCCCTAGTGCAGGCCTTGCTTGGTCACAACCCCTTCTAGTCGCTTGCGGCTGCCAAACCATGTTTAGTGCTCATTTTCTTCCCCCAGATATTCCTGATGCTGTGGAAATGAGGAAGAAGAAAATACACACACCCCCATATTTGGAAAGCTCTGAGCTCTCTTGGGGGCGGGAGCAGAGCACAGATTGTTCTGTGGAAAATGAGGGTGTTGCAGTGTGGCATAGAGTGTAGCTGTCCATAGTGAGCTGGGGAGGGTGCAGAGCAGGAAGCTGAATCCCACTTCGGCTGGCTGTCCCTGCCCAGTGACCTGCAGAGGTGGCAACTTCTGTGCAGAGCATACTGCAACCTCCTAAGACCTCGGGTTATGGAGGGACTACTGGATACCAGGTTCTGGAATGTAGTACTGAGTTATTGGTGGTGATTACAATATATAAGGCTCCTTCTAAACACAGCCTAAGCACTTGCCCTTTATTCCCCTGATCCTTGGTACCCTAGAGACTGGCATAGGTAGGGTTTCCATTTAAGAAGGCTGGTGGGGGAAGATCCATCACTCTACCTCCTCACTGTTGTGTCACCTTGAGATTGGAGACCCTTAGAGACAGAGGCTGGTCCTGCCTGGTTGCGTCAAAGTGTTGAGCAGTGGCTCTTAGAACCAGTGTAGATCCTGCAGGAGGTTATGGAAAGACAGACTTTCCTAAACAGTGCAGACAGCCCTCAGACTTTTAATTTAAGGATATCTGGGTACTTTGGAGCTCTGGACACGTTCAATACCTAGAACCGAGAATCCTATAGTAAGATGATGGGGCCACATCTGTTAGGATCAATGGTTTTTTTTGTGACGTCAGAGGTCGTTCTGTAGCTGTGTAGGCAGCTGCCACCAGGGGTCGCAGGAGCCCCGTCAAGACCCAGACAGAAACCACTGTTGCTCTTGCGCAGTCGCTCCCTTCCAGGTGCATCCCACACCCTACTCCAATTATCTGCCTGTTAGCTGTGTCTTAGCACCTCTTGGTCCCTGCCCCGCCACAAGGCAGGTTGGTGTACTGTCCTACAGGCGAGTTAGCACTTGTAGTCTTGGAGATCCGGATCACTATGCTATTAAACAGGGGTTCAGAGATGCAAGGAGAAAGCTCAGCTTGCCTGGCTTCTCTGTTAACCTGAGGGTCCAGGGACACATGACTCTCTAGGAGGAAGCTGCACACACAGCCTGGGTAAAATGCAACCAGGTTGCACCCAGGTTTACCTACCCGTCTCAGGTGAGGACCAGTCTGCCAAGAGTGCCTGGGACAGCTTCAGCAGAGTCTGGGTTTATACGGGGACCTCTGAAAAGGGAAAGGAAGCCTGTGCCTGGGTAGTGGAGCGCTGGTGGGAGGGAGCTGTGCCCTGTGTCTTCCCTGGTGAAAAGTTCATGGCCCTAAGGACGCCCAAGTGGAAGCTCAAGCGTTTCTTGACAGGTTCTTTGAAGTGACGGAATCATGTCTTAAGCTTTAGGAATTGCACATTGACAAATGACCATGACCTTCTAGGTAAGGCCCTGGGGCTGCAGAACAGACAGTTCTTTGGTCTTTTTGGCCTGTGTCCCAAGCAGCTACTGAAGTAGGAAGCTCTTTGAGTCAGCAATCAGGGTGGGCCCTGCTAATACACTATGAGAGCCAGCACAGCCTAAACCACCTAAGCTTATGTTTCCCTGTTTCCAGAGAGAGGACAGACAGGGAGAGCATAGAAACGCCACTGTTTTTCATTGAGAAGCTGTTCTTCTGTATCTGAAGCTTTGAGAACGCTTTAGGTGGTGGTGGGGGAAGTAATTTTATAGAAAAGTTTGTGCGGTGACTGTGGATGGCAGAAGTGGGTCACTGCGGAGCTCCTGTGTGCTGATTTTCTGTAGTGGAAAGCCCAGGCTGTAGGGAATAGTGCTTGTGGGGAGTGAGGGGGCTGTGATGTCTGGCCTTGATGGCAGGAGAGCTGCTAGCAAGCTGTGCATCCCCTGTGACACCCACCCCCCTTCCCTGCTCTAGAGGTCATGGTTCCACTGTGCTGGGGCGTTGTGGGCTGTATGGAATGGCCACACATCTCAGATTGCTGGTCAGAGCTCCCTGTTTATATTTAGATGCTGTAAGAAGAGCACAAGCCCTTTTACGGCCACTGACCTACATTCATATTTAATGTTGCTTGTGTTGGTCGACTTCTCACTGGTTTTCCTTTTGGAGGCAACAGGACTTCAGGGGGTCCACAGAAAGGTGGAGGACAGAGCTTTAAGTGGAGGTCTGCTGAGGTGTCAGTTCTGAATTGTATTTAAAACTTTAAAATATATATGTTTGCTTATTTATTTATTTAGTGTCTTTGTGTGTAGGGGTCAGAGGGGAACTGGCAGGAGTCAGCTCTCTTCTTCCACCAGGTGCCTTCAGTGCTTGGCCATCTTACCTACCCTGTTCTGAGCTCTTCAGGGATACTGTCAGTCACATCTGCTGCCGCCATTTATTTACTTATTTATTTTTACATTGTTCGAAGAATAGCTTCTGAGAAGTCCATCCCAGCTAGGGCATCTCATCTAGTTGCGGCTCACTGAGGTTTCGTGCAGTGAGGCAAGGACTGCTTGTGTCCTCTAGTCACTGTCACCCTTGCTGTAGTTGGATGGACGGCATGGGTTCCATTTTGTAGCGTGATGCATCTTCTCTTCTCTGGGAGCAAATGAGCCAAGACCAGAGTGACAAGGCATCACACGTGGGCTCAGGGTCTGTGGCAGTTGTGCTAATTGGGATTAACTCTGAGGGGCTGAAATGTGGGCGATGGTTGTTTTCTGCTTGAGGCTTTCCTGTATTTTTAGATACCCCATTTAAAAAAAAAGAAGAAGAAGAAGAGAATTGTCACTGGCACCAGGAAGATGCCTGCTAATGAAGGTGGTGACTATTTGCTCAGTGTTTTCTGAATGCCAGGCACTGGCATTGTCGCTGGCACATGTGTCATTCTGTACTCATGACAAGGAGAAAGAGACTCCAAGATGTTAGTCAGCATGCCCCTGACTCACAGGACAATCGAACTGAGAAGGAAGGGTTCAAAGCCAGCTGTCTGCTCACAGCCCCCACCCCCACCTTTTTTTTTTTAACTTCAGTATTTCTCCCAGAAAATATATAGTTCTGTAGATGTGTTTTGTTTCTTGTTTGTTTGTTTTTTTTCAAACAAAGCTTTAAAATAGCACAACAGAAAAGAGTTGCCCAACGTGATCCGCTGGTTCCAAACCTTGCTAGATAGCCCAGAAACCTCAAGCATAGGCTCTCCTGAGAACCAGTGCGTGAAGACTGTGACAGCACTCTCCAATACAAGAGGTGGAAACAATCCAGAATTTAGCAGTCTATGAATGGATAAAGAAAGTGAACCATTTCTACACTGTGGGATATTATTTGGGAATCAAAATGAGGTTTTGGAAATTAATAATAGTAGTCAAACAGTATCATACCAAATGCAGCTTATCAATGGTTAATCTTATGTTTGTGTACTTTAAGTCCATTTAAAAAGTAATGCAGCTCTAATAATTGCTAAATAACTGTGAACCTTGAAAACATCTTCCTAAGTCTAGCCAGGCATAAAAGATCACATCCTATATGATTACATTTTGTGAGCTGCCTAGAAAAGGCAAATCCATAGAGGCAGAAAGTGGCCTCCAGGGTCTGAGAGAAGGAGATGGCACCGAACTGCTGATGGGGACTTCTTTTTGGAGTGAGGACAATGTTCTGGGATTAGCAGGTCATGTTCCACTGAATTATATACTGTAATACATTTTATAGTATTTGGACAGTATTTCAGTAAAGCTGTTGTTTACAAATTGATAAACAGAGACGTGGATCTAATTCTCCATTGGAGTGTCTCCAGCACTGTTACCTAAAGGCAGTAGTGATACAGGTGATAAGCATCACAGTTGTTCATTTACTTTTGAGGACTTACCATGTGCCAGGCACTGTTGTCTTCATGTAGATTTTTTTGGTTTTTGGTGTTTTGTTTTGTTTTCCAAGTCAGGATTTCTCTGTTTAGCCCTGGCTGTCCTGGAACTTGCTCTGTAAACCAGGCTAGCCTTGAACTCACAGAGATCTGCCTGCCTCTTATTTAACATTCATACACACACACACACACACACACACACACACACACACACACACACACAGAGGAGCCTGGCTTCACAGCCCACATTCTTGGCCATTATAGCTGTAGGCTAATGCATAGAGACTCATGCGTTAGAGCCATGACAGTGTGTAATGTAGGGCCAGGATGCTACAGCTGCAGAATCGGACCGGCTGGCTCCCAGCTCTGCCCGTTTGTATCGTCTTAGCTGAGTTACTTCACAGCCCAGTCCCAGTCATGGAGCTCTTAGATAACGGGTGAGTAGCACTCAGCACCTGCTGTTACTGCTGTATGTTAAGTACATGTTTTTACGGTTCTGTGGCTATTAAATGGTGACAAACCACAGGGTCTCATTTCATGAGTATTTCAGGTTGAGTGAGAATCTCATTTACTTGCAGAATTTCAGAGTGAGAAAGAGACATTCACTGAAGGAGTGTTTACTCTAGCAGGTAAATGTAAATTCAGGATTGCCTTCACTTCTGAGTGTGTTTGTCTGTGTCTCTGTGTGTGTACACATACACACATATATTTAACTCCTAAGAGAGATGGCTCAGAGGTTAAGAGCACTGGCTGTTTTTCCAAAGGTCCTGAGTTTAATTTCAGCAACCATGTGGTGGCTCACAACCATCTACAATGAGATCTGGTGCCCTCTTCTGGCGTGTAGGCACACATGCAAGCAGAATACTGTATAAATAATAAATAAATAAATCTTAAAAATAAAAGCATGTATTTTTTTAAGGATATGCTGAGCTTAGAAGGAAAAGAATTCATGGTGGTCCCCAAAAGGGGCCAGCCATGACTTTCTTTTTTTTTTCCTCTTTTTTTTCCTTTTTTTAAAATTAATTTATTCTTGTTACATCTCAATGGTTATCCCATCCCTTGTATCCTCCCATTCTTCCCTCCCTCCCATTTTCCCCTTACTCCCCTCCCCTATGACTGTGCCTGAGGGGGGGACTTCCTCCCCCTGTATATGCTCATAGGGTATCAAGTCTCTTCTTGGTAACCTGCTGTCCTTCCTCTGAGTGCCACCAGGTCTCCCCCTCCAGGGGACGTGGTCAAATATGAGGCACCAGAGTTTGTGTGAAAGTCATATCCCACTCTCCACCCAGAAGCCACAGAAGTTGTGGCTTGACAGAGACCTCACAGGAGACCCGGACAGCTTCCCCTCCTTCATCCCCAGCGCTTTGTGTCTCCTCTCTCCAAGCCCTGCACACCTCCCCTCCACTAGATCATAGCACACCTGATATCTGTGGGAGCTCTGACACTCTAGAGATGGAGCACAGTTTCAGCCATCCCAGGCTGCCTGCACTATCGCTTTGCGTTGTGAGTCCTGGGCTCTTCCTGAGTTCCCTTTTAGCTTTGGAACTTGAGAGCCTCAACCACAGTCTGACGGCCTTTGAAGCCTACACCATGGTGCTGGGTTATCAGAGATGTGAAATTTTACTGAAGTTTGGTACGTCCATTACAAAGTCCAGTTGCAGACTCCCCTGGAGCCCATTACAGCAAGGCCTCGGGAGGCGCTTTTCCTGTGTGTGGCTTCCGGAGCTGTGGTTGAGGTGAGAGAGAGAACACTGGCAGGTGCTGTAGTTCACAGGTCATCTCGTTACGCTTACAGCTTTTACTGCATCGGGTAACTGAGGAATTGTTATCCTGTTCATTTCTTTGTGATTTTTAAGAGTCAAAATATCCATTTGGCTGTTCAGCTCTGTAGCCAAGTTAGTGTCTTAACAGTCCATAGACTACACAAGCACTAGGAGGCCTGGTGGTCCTGGGGCTGCCTGAGGTAGGACAGCTCTTGGCGGGAGAGAAAATCAGCCCTGGACTTTGATTCATTCGATTCCGCTTGAAACTTATTTTTATTGCCTTGCTGGGGTTGGTCACTGAATTTACTGCTGTTAGCAGCTCAGTAAGAGATATTGCTGGAGGGAGCAAGGGCCAAAGCACGGTGGTTTTGTCATTTGCTAGCTGTGGAGTCCTAAATCTAGTCATGTCTGTAAGATCTGTGAACACCTTCCTTGAAGGTTGGCTACAGGGACCAGAAACTGCGCATCAAGCCCCAGGCATAGTGCTAAACGAGCCTTGATTGGTATGGTTCCGTCTTATACCCAGAGAAGGCCGAGGCTCTCAGATAGAGCCAGACATGGAAGAATTCTGTAGTCCCACTAGATAGAGCAACACAGAAGCTGGACATGTTATGGAGGGCTCCCAGCTGGCCAGTCAGCTGCCCTGTCCCAGAGCGGCCTCCCCTGATCTCCTGGCCCCTAGTGGTACTTTAGCTTTCTTTCTTCCTTTCTTCCTTTCTTTCTTCCTTTTTTCTTTCTTTCTTGATTTTTTTTGAGACAGGATCTCTCTGTGTTACCCTTGGCTGTCCTGGACTCACTTTGTAGACCAGGCTGGCCTTGAACTCACAGTGATCTGTCTGCCTCTGACTCCTGAGTGCTGGCATTAAAGGCGTGTGCCACCATGCCCGGCTCAGTACTTTAGCTTTCAACACTCCACCCTGGACAGCCTGGGAAGGGCGTGACCCTTAGAGCCAGGCTTTGCCCTGGCACCTGGGCTGTCTTGCAATGTCCACTTTTGACTCTTGTGCAACATGTGGGCAAGTCACCTACCTTCTCAGAGACTCTCTCCCCATATGTTTAGAATGCAGACAGTACCTAGTGAGTGTTACTAACTAGCCACTGTATGTGGAAGAGCTTTGACAGCAAGGGAAGATGGACCATAGGCTAAGTGGGTGGGTATTCTGCATTTTTGAAACAGCAATGTGGACAGCCTGCCTGGGTTGTCACATAGCATTTTGTTGTGGCTTGGCTGTGGCTTTGAGTGTGCCCCTAAAAAGGTTTGTGTGCTGGTCCCAGGGTGGCAGTGTTGACTTGGGAGCTAGAGGAAAATGATTAGATTGTTGGGGCACCACCCATGGAAGGTGTTGACGTAGATCTTAAGGAGCTGTGGTTTCTGTGATCGTGGGTGGTTGAAGTAGAGTGCACTTGCTTCTTGTCCCACCATGACATATTTCTTCTTGCGCATGCTCCCACCGTGATTCTGCCCACCTTGTTGTGATGTAGTTAGAAGGCTCTCATCAGAGCTAAGAAGTTACTGTCACCATTACTGAGCCTCTCTGTAAGTAGATGACTTTTCTGAACAGTACCTCATCTCTGGCATTTCATTGTAGCAGATGAGAACAGATGAATACACACTAAGCTGCTACCCTTTGTAACAGAGGCAGTTAATACTGTGATCTTTCTGAGGCATTGGCACTACAGAAGCTATATAGTAAGTCTGTTTTTCACTTTTTTTTTTAATCATGTATTTCTCTGGGGAGGGGAGAGAAAGTCACTAAAACCACCACAGAGACAGACTTCTAAACTGACAAGACCGTCTCAGATTTTAATGGGAGCCAATTTGGGCCCTGACCTCAGGACTTTGCCTCTCAGACAGTGTTGATGTGATCCCAGGCACTTGAGAATTTATGTACTAGTCCAGAGGCCAGTGTTTGACAGAGAAATGAATATTCTGGAACTGAGTTGTGCAGAGGTGAATTTGGTACACTAAGTCAGGGTTCTGCCCTTGTTCTGATGCATGCCGAGTGGAATGTAAAATGAAAGACAGTGTTTTGGGGAAAGAGAGCAACAACAGTTAGTCCAGCACTGGGAGGGGCCTTTAGCCCGAGGGCAGACTCATCGCTGTGACTGTCTTGCTGCCCAGACCTTAGACGTTACAAACCAGCTACTTAGATCTTGAGCACCTCCACGGCGCTGTGCCTAGTGTGTAGTGGAGGGTAGGTTCTGTAGCCAGTTTAAACATCCTTGTTAGCCATGCATGTGTGGCTGTGGACTGTAGACCTAGAGCACTGGTTTTGTCTCTTAGAACCTAGTAAAATAGAAGTATAGTCAAGTTGTGTTGAATAGACTTGGTATTTCCTTGATTTGGGGGCCTAGGCATATCTGTGAACACCTTGGTCTTTGCCAGTGGAGCCATTTTTTTTTTAAACCTTTTGACATACTCTGGGGTAGGGAGGTTAGTTTTCCTTGTATTAAACTCCTGGTTTAAGCTTTAATGTTTGGTTGCTTCTTACCCAAGAAGAGCACAAATTATGAAAAAATGTCTCTTTTTTTTCTCCTGGTGGTTTTTAAAAAGTGAATGTTTAGAAGCTGCAACCTAGCACTTGCTTTTGAGAGGCTCTGGAGCTGTTATGGCAAATGAAGAGTCTTTTCTTTTTATCATACATTGTCTTAAAAAAATGTTAAGAGGTCATAGCAGAGCTCATACTGGAAGAGGCTACTTGATGATTTGAACTGTGAATAAATACTAAAATCTAGAAGTTGAGAAATATTAAATTAATTTTTAGAACTGTATTTATGTTTAAAAAGCTCAATAGAGACATGAAAAGTAAAAATAGACTCATAAAATTTTTAGAGATGAAAATGACAAAGTTTGAGGTATGATTTATGTAGAGTAGATATTGCAATAGAAAATATTAGTGAATTTGAAGACAAAGTAATAGAAATTATCTAAAATTAAAGAAAAGGACATTTTTTTTTAAATGAAAAGAGTACAGAGAATAGTTCTTGTTCTAGTTAGCTTTAACTGTCCACGTGACACAGCCTGTGTCACTAGGAAGGGACAGCTGAGAGATAACTCTGATCAGATTGGCCTGTGATAGAGACGGGCCCAGCCCACTGTGGGAGGCTCCATCTCCCTGGCAGGCTGTCCTGAGCTGTATAAGAAAGCTAGGTTGTTTGAGGCTGGGTCTTTTGTTTTTCCACTGAATATACAGGTGTGCTGCCTCAGAAGCTTTTGGGGACTCTCCTGGCTGTGCATGTTGTTTCTCCACAGGGGTGCAGGGATTACAGGCAGGTGCTACCACGTTTGTTCTGTTCTGTTCTGGGGCTCTGAACTCAGGATCATGGCAAGGACTTTACCCACTGAACCATGTCTGCAGCCAACATAAACGTTTTTGAAGAAATAATGGCTAAACACTTTTTAGTTTTTACAAAACTGTAAACATTCAGTTCTAGGAAGCTCAGTAGAGCTCAAGTACTTTATAGTACAAACTGCTCATAGCCAGTAATAAAGTCTAAGACAGCCAGTAAAAGAGACCCATCTACATGAGCAAACATAAGGGTGAGAACAGGGTTCTGTCAGGAAACATGCAAGTGAGACATGAGGGGCACAGTAGCATAAACAAAAATTGGGAGGAAATAGCAAATGGCCAACCTTGTATTCTCTTCCCAGTGAAATAGCTCCAAAAGTGAAGAGCCAATCCAGCATCTCCCAGGCATAATGCAGCTAAGAAACCAGTAGTCGTTGGACCATACCACCAAATATATTAAGGAATTATTTTGGGCAGAAGAAAAAGACACTTAGAGGAAGTGTAAATCAACACCAGTGAATATTCAGCACCGAAGAGCCCATCTATATTGCTTAAACTAGAGGAGTAAGTTTCTTTAAGTATAAGCAACTACTTTATAAAAATAATAACTATCTAAGATAGGGCTTATACCCTGTAGGAAAGTAAAATATACACAGGACACAAATACTAGCTATAGAAGGACAGGGGAGCTGGGTGTGGTGGCGCACGCCTTTAATCCCAGCACTCGGGAGGCAGAGGCAGGTGGGTCACTGTGAGTTCGAGGTCAGCCTGGTCTACAAAGTGAGTCCAGGATAGCCAAGGCTACACAGAGAAACCCTGTCTCGGAAAACCTAAAAAGAAAAACAAACAAAAACAGAACAAGGGGCATATGGGAGAAATGCAAATTTCAGTAAATGCCACTGTGGGGATTTGTTTGTTTGTTGAGACAGAATTTCCTGGGTAGCCCAGGCTGGCCTCAAATGCATGATCCTCAGCCTGGGATCATGGGCATCTGTCACCATGTCTGGCTAATTGTAAATGTTCCAAACACTAAAACTAAATGAGTATCAGAATGTAGAGTAAAGAAGGTTTGTATGATTTAAATATAATGATACAGTAGATCAAGAGGAGAAAGGATGAGGAGTGTGTCGTGGCCACACGCACCGAATGAGAACCGGAGGGCTAGGTTAAAGTCGGCAGAGGCGGGGCTGAAGCTAAGAAGCCAGTCAGTGACGTGTTACAACAGCTCTGAAGTTCATACACCCAGTAGCAGAGCTTTAAAATGCATGAAGCAAATGTTCTAAGACTTCATGAAGAAGTGGGCAGATGTACCGTTATGCTGGGACTCAGTTCCTCCATATCAATAAATGCTAGAGCAGGAAGGCAGATCAGCACAGCATGAAAAGCAGCCCAGGAACACAGTGTGCTGACTTGTATGGTAACCCACCTAACAACAGAATATACGTTCTCTTCTAGCAAAAGACAGCAATAGCAAGCGACTGTGTTTTAGCTTAGAAACAAGTTGTGACAAAGTTAGAAGAATCCAACTGTGTTCTCTAGTCTATGTCAGTGTCTCCCAAGACTATCTTCAGGCCACTGATTGCTGGAAGAAATGCCCACACTTCGGAAGAGCTGTTCATGCTTCCTGTTTGTCACACAAAAAGATACGGACTAGAATCAACAAAGGCTGAAGGCATAGAGGGAGGAGATCAGGAAAGAACAGGCTGGAACTTCCTGTGAGCAGCCTTCAGTGGTGCTCACGAGGCATTGGTGTGAATATAGACAGCTTGCTCTAACAGAAGACAGTCCCGAGATGCACCGACTGTTGCCCATTTGGTTTTCCAGGAAAGTATATTTCATCAGAGAAGGACAGTCTTCAGTTCTGTGGAATTGGAAAGCTGGAGGCCTGTTCACAAAGAGTTCAGTCTGCAGCGTATGACAGTGTGGGTCCGGTCTTGTGTTCAAATTCTAGAGGAGTACAGATGACAAAGCCTGTTCAAGGGTACAGTGGATTTCATCAAAAGTTTGTTTCTGCTATTTAAAAAATGTGAAAGAAGAGACAGAGACAGAGAGACGAAGAAGTCATAGACTGGAAATATTTATAAATCACAAATCTGAACCCTTGTGTCTAGAATAAAGAAAATTAGCAACCCTGTAAGTGGATAAAAAAATGTAACAGACACTTGACTAAAGAAGATGTGTAGATAACACATGCGCACAGGAGCAGGTGGGTGGTGGCACCAGTGGTTGTGGAAGTATTACTAAGCACAGTGACACGCCCTTCCCGGCCCTCTGCAAGGGTGCTCTTTAAAAATCACACGGTAAAAAGCCAGTTCTGTGCAGACAGCACCCACATACATTGCTGGACAGATGCAAAATGGTGAAGCTAATTTAGAAGAACAGCATGGCAATTAAAAAGTTAAAAAGAAACTTGACATGTGATCCAGCCGTTCCACCCTAGCTATCTGCTAGAGAATATTAAAAACATTTCTGCACTGAGACCTGCCCATAAGTATTCATAGCTGCAAACTATTCAACAGACAGATAAGTGAAGTTGTAGTTAGCCAGAGAAAGAAGTAAGCTAGCAAGCCACGAAAAGCCATGGAGGGACCTTCAGTGCGCATTGCTCCCCTAGAGAAGCCAGCCTATGAGGGCTGCGGATCTCATAACTCGAACTGTATGATGTTCTGAGTCAAGCAAAACCTTAGAGCTTCCCAGGCGTGCTGGAGTAAGTAGTGGGCACTGGACACACAGTGTGGACAATACATGATGTTATACATTTGTCAAATTCTTGGAATGTATAATTTAAAGAGTAAGCCCTAACACCGCTATGGATATTTATTAATGAAAAACAAGGTCACAAACCAAACCTGTCATTGTGAAGTACTGAAAACATGTAGTTTATCATGGTACAACTTTCCCTCAGTAAGCCTTTTATTTTTATTTTTTTAGATTTGCTTATTTTATTTCATGTGTATGGGTGTTTTGCCTGCATGTATTTCTGTGCACTGTGTGCATGCAGTGCCCACAGAGGGCATCACGTATCCTGGAGTTACAGATGGTTATGGCTGCCATGTGGGCCCTGGGAGCTGAGCCTGGGTCCTCTGGAAGTGCTCCTCATTACTAAGCCATCCATCCGCACCTCAGTAAGATCTAACAACTAGCAAAGGCTCTGCCTAGGCCACTGCTGTGGCAAAGCAGTGGCCTTTGAGCTGACTGCTGGCTGCCTGTAAAGACAAGTGGCTCTCACAGCTTTCTACAGCCTAGGGCATTTACAATGTTTGCTGAAAGTGATTTGGATGAAGCCATTTTTCAAGATGGTGTGCATGAAGTTTTGTTTTTATTTCCTGATGCTTAGTGTGTCTGCTTCCCTCTCTGGGGTGGAGTCCACTTTGAATATTAGTCCCTACCATGATGTATGCCCGCTAGAAGACTAAAGACCCGATAAGTGTCTGGTTTGGGGCAAATCGCTTTCTTGGTCATGATAGGTCTCCACTTCTTCAGCTGTGGAAGGGAACTGATCTTTCTGGCCCCTTCCAATTCCAGACTCTCAGGCTTTTAAATGAGATGGAGTGTATGCCTTGTCTTATAGCATTTAAGACCACAGAAATCCTATCCTGAGAATTCTGCCACATCATTCCCCACTGTGTCTTCTCCCTCTGCCTTTTGGTGGGTAGAAACTGAGTCTGATTTCTCTAAGCCCACTGAAGGTCGTTCACCTTTCAGCCTTTCAGCCTTTCATCCATCTCTGCCATGAGTTCCACCCTGGCAGAGTTGTTTGCCCCATCTATGAGAAAAATGCCTCCAGACAGTGCTCTGGGGTTTCTCTGCTCCAGTTACTCCTAAGCTCAACCAAGTGTTGGTGTGAACATGGTAAGATTTCACTAGTTTCTAAGAAATGCTCAGAAACTTACTCTGAGGCATACCCCAGTTACCTAAAGATCTCGCACTAGTGGCTACCTCTTAGAAGATCCCACATCTCCCCAGTAGCACCATGGTGGAGTCGGGGGGGTGGGGGTCAGGCCTTTAACATAAAGGCTTTTGGGGACAGTAGGCTCTAAACTATAGTTGCCAGATTTGCTTATTTTTAAAAATTGTTGAAGAGCTTTGGGCATAGTTGAGTGAGGGTCTTTGCATTAATCAGGATCATCCTGGGTCAGGGTCAGTAGGAGATAAGACCTTTGTTGACTGTGTGAATCCCAAGGGGGTTGCTGGTGTACCTCCAGTCGAGTCTGAAGTCCTGGGAACCCTAAGACCTGGTGGCGCAGGTTTCAGTCTGACAGCCAGCAGGCCCCGAGCCAAGAGCAGCCAGAGCTTCAGTCCAGACAGGAGAAGACCATGCTTTCCTCTCTCCCAGCTAGTGTTCTCTTCCATTCAGGTGACTGGATGAGGTCTTCCCACTTAGGAAGGCAACTTGCTTACTCAGTTTACCAGCCCAAGTGTAAATCTCATGCAGCTTCCCCCTACAGAGGCACTCAGAATGTTTGCCCAAATGTCATAGCACCTCATTGCCTGGTCATGCTGGTGTATAGACATGGCCACCATACTCTTCAGGACTGAAAGAGCTCATGGTGAAGGGCCCACTCAAGTTCAAGGTGAATATCAAGGTAAAATGGACTGCATGTATTGTGAGTGGTCCTGTTCCTCTGCAACTTTAGATGTTCCTTCTGGACCTTCATTTTGTGTTCCATTTTGTCTTTAAAAGAGAAGACCGTCAGGGTGTCGTGTTGCATGCCTTTAATTGAGAAGCAGAGAGAGGCAAGTGGATCTTTGTGAGTTCAAAGCCAGCTTAGTCTACTTAGGGTGTTCCAGACCAGCCAGTATTACAAAGCAAGACCCTGTCTCAATAAAAGAAGGGCAGAGTGGAAGACCCGCCTCTCCGATAATGTCTTACAGAGCAGACACTTCGTGGCCCTCTTGAGTGATACTGAAAAGTAAGTCCCATGAAAACCAACTTATCCAGTTTCTGTGTATTTGCTTTGCTCTTAGGACTTTGTCTAGAGAAGCTGCCTATTTCATCCTCTACCAGTAATCTCCATGTGGACCGGGAACAGGATGTCATCACGTGCTATGAGAAAGCTGGGGACATTGCACTGTTGTACCTCCAGGAGATAGAAAGGGTAGGTAAGAGCCATGTGTTTGTTCCAACCTCTATCACTCCACTTCCCATGCATTCGATCGGATTGTGGGCAGCTGTAGCCTACCACTGCAGAGCCTTTAGCTTGTCTGCCTTTGGGTGCAAACTCTGCTTGCCTTCCTGAGTGTTATGGAAAAAATGGCCTTAAGTGTGATATTTATGAGAAGAAGTGGGTCAGTGTCTATGTGTGGATGTGACAGTGTGGGCAGTCACTCTTGTTCTCCTGGGTTGAGATCCGTGCATCTTTGCATGATCTTCATACCCAGCAGGTCTTCACCTGGGGCTTGGGCAGCTGGACTTTGGTAGTATGGCAGAGGCCTGCTGGGGCGTCACTAGTGTTGGGAGCAGGTTGTGTGTCTCCTGAGACTGTGTGGAGGCCCTAGCAGTCAAGTGCTTGAAAGTGGCAACTGACAAGAATATCATGGAAGCAGAGCCTGAGTGAACGGAGCCCGCTGAAGGCTGGATGGGGTCAGAGTTGGGGCCAGGGATGGATGAGCGTCTTACCAGTTCGGAAGGCTGGCTGTCTTTCCAGCCTGCTCTTTACTAAGCTCCTTCCCTCAGCTCTTCCATCTGTAAAAAGCTTATAAGAACAGTCCTGCTTCATGAAGTTCTTGAAAGAATTCTATTAGGTCATGTGGCTAATGACACTTAGTCTAGATCTAGGAACAGTTAGGATCTTGCTGTCACTGATCTGTAATGGCAGTAACTCCTAAGTTCTTCCGCAGCAATTCCCCAGGGGCTAGCAACCAGGCTTGTTACCTCAGCCCTCGCAGGTCCGGATAAGCTCCTGTGGGATTGTTTGAGGCAATAACCAGGCTCTAAGACGTGAACACAACGAGAAGGTGTGCGTTCCCCGGAGTGTCTAGGCCTTGGTTTTCCATAATGACTGCAAGACAAAGAGGGGCTACCTGAGCCTTGCTAGCTGCTGTGCGTTTGTTGTTGTTGTTGTTGTGTTTCTTTCTTTCCTTGGCCTCCCTGACCCTCCCCCCCCCCACTGTTTCTTTCTTTCTAACGTATAGATGGGAAGTGGTTCTTACATAAACCATTTCAGAGTGTGTTGGCTTGTAGGGAGATTCAGAATTGTCTTTGACAGGGAAAGCTGATTGAGAATTGCAAACTGAAGAGTGGCCGGGAGCTGGGGAGTCATTGAGCTAGCCTTAACTAGCCATGGCTATGGGACATAGTGTTTGGGGTTTTGGTTGATGTCTGGCCCTCTGGCCAGTATGCTGTTCCATCAGAGGGTTCTAAGATGAGTGAATTTTGTTGTTGTCACTGCTCAGAGTTGCTATAGTGATCTATAGTCAGGGAAATGGTCGTGCAGGCTCATTTTGAAACCTGCCTTCCCCTGCCTGCCTGCCGTGGCTGGCACATGCCTGGTTGCACTCAGTTCATCCTAGCTGAGCTTTGCTTCTGACCACACGTCAGTGGTCTTTATTCCTCAGCTTACCATTCAGTTGTCCACTTTGGGGCTGTCCTTCCCTGACAAGGGCAAAGGGGTTCGTCTGTCACATGTGTGCAGGGATCTAGGATGTGGCAGATGGGATCTGTGGCCTGTTTGTGATCATTCGAGAGACCTCCCTTCCTCCCTCCTTCCCTGTTTTCCTCCTTTTTTAGTTTTGGGGATATAGTGACCATAGGGGTTATATTTTGAAAAGAAAATTAGGGCCAGAGCACCCAGTAAGTTTGGTCAGCACTATTAGAAACCAACTCTTTCCTGATACCTAGGCCGTGCTCGCTCATTCAGCCTCCAGGCCACTGCGTGGTCACAGTGAACTGTCCCCCTCCCACCATCACACCCTTGCCGTGCAAAGGGCTCCACAGGTCCTAGACTGTGAGAACCTTGTCTGGCCTACAGCTAAACCTCCTCCTTTCCACATGTCTCTTTCTGACTGACTCTTCAGCATGTGTTTCCTTCATGGAAGCTTTGGACCTGCGCAGACTGCACCGAGGAGAGGTTGAATGAGCCCAGCATCTGTTTTGGCCGCGATCGGTGCTCAGTGGGATCAGACATCCCGCAGCAGTTTATGTTGGTCCATCTGGGAACTGGGAAGACGGGCTGAGTGGAAGTATAGAGTCATAGACCTGATTTGTTTTTAAATTTTGATCTCAGTTGACTTGATTTTGAACTTTTAAAGAATGATGCGGAAGTGAAAACAGAAATTGGCTCTGAAAGAAGTAAAAGCCCTGGCAAGCCTGGGGCAAATAGAATCTGCTTTTCCCTTGCTGTCACTGTCACGGACAGAGGCAGTGTACAGTGGCTTCTCTTGCCCTCCTGCTATGCTCAGGTGAGGAAGCCGTGTTTGCCAGGATTTGTTGACATTTTATTTATCACTGTTGGCTTGTAAGTTCATTCATTAGCAAAAATAAAGTTATGGGAGAACTCTTGAGGTTTCTAATTGTAGTGTGTGACTGACGTTTTTCCAAATCTGAGGCCCCGACATTCTCTGAATCTGCCTTTAATCTTTTTATTCACCCATGGAAGTGCTGGGCAGAAGGGCAGTGGATGGCCTTTCGGAAAGGGGGAGAGTCCATGCTTGCCCTTGAGTCTGCTTAAACCATGAGAGGCAGCAGAGCAGTGAAGGTAGGGACGTGAGTTGGGGCTGCGATCCTATTCAGGACGTTGCTTAGCTGACACTTTAGGTCACTTAGCTTCCCTGTGTCCAGGAGCCTCGCCTGTAAATAGCCATAATAACTGCTGTGTAGTGAGCGTGATGAGCGGCCAGCTTGTGTCTTTCCCAGTGCGTTGTTAGAACACAGCAAATGTTAGCTTAGTGTTCATTACAACCAGTAAAGTTCCAGGTGTTCAGATGAAAATCTGCGGTATTACAAGCACATTGTCTTATTAGGAATTAAGAGACAAGTGTACTAAGTAGCCTTTCAGGGTCATGTGATTGCCCTGGCTGTACTGAAACCTGCTCTTCCTGTTTTTAGGTTCTGGATTGTCCTGTACAGCCAGACGGACTTTGGCCTGCTCATTTATTTCTTGTGCTTCAGCTTTCTGTTGTCAAAGCAGAACTAGTGGGAATTGAGAGAGTAGCGCTACAGAGCTGCTTGCATGCCAGGTAGCAAGCTGGGTGCTGGCTCACTGCTCCCTCTTGTTTCAAATGTGAAGATAGGGTCGAAAGAGATCGAGTCAATGAAAGCCATGTGTTAAATGTTTGTTTAAAGTTGTCCTTGTCAACTTAGGGACATAGAGACATGGACTAATGATGTTCTCTGATAGTTTGTTTTCTGAAAGAGACTAAAGCACAGCAAATACTGTATGGGTAAAATAATTTGATCAGACAAATCAAATCCGGGCAGATAGCATTAACAGTGATGCACAGTGGCTTTGATTAGTTTATATTCAGATAGTGGCAGCATGCCAACAGTAAATAAAGTTTTCTGCCCTGTAAGGTAGTTATGGTAGTGCAGTGATAGGGATAAAGATGACCTCATCCTTGCTGTCATGGCCTGAGCCCTGTGTTTGGCACATGAAGTCATTCCGTCTCCTGGCTCTGCACAGGCCGCCTGGGCAGCTGGTGTGGCGTTGGAGAGCAGGAGCAGCGCCAGGGCGGAGCTCTACCCTCTGCTGACAGCTTGGTTCTTCACACCCAATTTTGGAAAAGAAGCTAAAGCTGAACTGCAGGGCATCTGTAACTACTTATGGGCCACTTCAGTGCTAGCGTGCCAAGAAAAAACACCAGGTCCCCGAGGATTCCAGAGCCCCACCCAGATTCCTTCTTCTCAATGAGCCGCTCAGGGACCACAGGTCATGGCCTGAGCTTGTGATGTCTGCCATGCAACTGAGTGACGGTCAGATTAAGGTCACGGTGTGTCTTGAATCCAAGCTAGGTGCTGCTGCTGAGAGAGGCAGGGCTGGAGTTGAGGGCCAAGCCACTGCACTTGTGGCTTTCAAATGTGAGACAGTCAAGAGACAGTGTCTTGCTCTCAGTTTCTGCCACTTTACTCCGGAGCACAGGCTAGTTATGGACACGTCCTCATAGGAATGACTAGAGATGGCTGGCTCGCCTCTGCTCCGGCACCTCTGATTTTGAGCCTGACTTCTGCCTGCCTGGACCTGAATTCTACATTTTTAGAACTCTAGAAAGATGTGGTGACCAGAGAGCAGCAGTCACTTGTGTTTGTTTTGTGCATTGCTGGAATGCCTTTGTCCTTACAGCAGAAAAGCATTTTCTACCTGCCTTGTTCTCACGATACATTATATTTTATGTTATTTTCATGGTTATGTATTATTTCAGCGATACATGTTATTAGGTCTAACTTGGCAACCTCCTTCAAGCAACTTTTCCCTTCCTTTATGTACATTACTTCCTAGGGGCAAATTGCCCAGAAGTGGGGATATTTTTTCCACTCTTTGTTACCATGTACTGGGGCCTCTAGTCAGTACTCACACCTATCAACTTTGGCAGTTCAGGACACTAGGTATTGCTTCACATCTTGGCAAAGTGTTACAAAATAATTTTCTAGGCGAACATAGTATCTTCCATGCCTAGTTTACATTTTTCAATTATTAATGGGATTGACATTTCCCCCTATACTTGCTTAATAGTTATTATTTTAAAGAATAATGTCAACGAGGTAGGACAGTAAGACAGCTCAGTGGGAAAAGACACTTGCTGCCAAGCGAAAGACCTGAGTTCAATCACTGGGACTCACATGCTAGGAAAGAGTCAACTCGCAAATCCTCCTCTTAACTTACACATTTGCTCGCAGAAGTTACAAGCCCCCTACACACAATAAGTGAATAAACGTAATAATTTTAAAGGATAGTGTTGCTGAGGTGTGATTTACACAGCGCATAATTCACCCATTTAAATTGTATAATTCTGTATAGCTTTTCTATTTACCTGCTTATTTACATAGATGAGATAGGATATCACCAGGCACACACTAGTGTGCCACCCATCAACACTTTTGATTATATTTAGAGCTGTATGAGCATCTCCAGAAGCTAATTGCAGGGTATTTTCATCAGCCTTAAAGGAAGCCTTGTTCCTGCCTGTCACTCCCCATTCTATCCCATGTGACAGCACTGGACTCTTGCTAACCTGTCTGCTTCTGTAAATGTGCATGTTCTGAACATTTCATATGAAGTCACATAATCTGTGATCTATGGTGACTGGCTTCTTTGACTTAGCAAATGTTTTCAAGATCTGTTTGGTGTAGCATGCACTGGTACTTTTTACTGTTATATAATCTTTTATTGTGTTTACTGTATTTTGTTTCAGCGTGTTTTTTTGTTTGTTTTAAGTTATGTGTCTGTGTGTGGGTTCCTGTGAAGGCCAGAAGAGAGCGTAAGATCTGGAGCTGAAGTTACAGATGATTGTGAGCCACCAGACATGAGTGCTGGGAAGCAAACCTGGGTCCTCTGGGGGAGCAGTACTCACTCTTAACCACTGAGTTTTGTTATTATTAAACTTGGATGTTGGAATAACCCCCATCTAGGATTTCAAACGTGTTCCACTCTTCCATATTTAAAAAGACTTAACTCCCAAATCAAGATTAGAGTTCAGTTTGATATAGAAGACATGATTACAAGTTTCGTTGCAGTTTTCAGTACCTCTCTGTGGAGGATTGAAAGAGAACGGCCTCCACAGGCTCACGGCTGTAAATACCTGGTCACCAGGGAGTGGACTGTTTGAAAGGCTTAGGAGGTGTGGCCTTGTTGGCGGGAGTGAGCCACTGGAGGTAGGCTTTGAGGTTTCAAAAACCCCATTCCAAGCCAGGTGGCTCGCTCTTCCTGCTGCCTGTGGATTCAGATATAGAACTCTCAGCCCCCTTTCCAGCGCCATGTCTGCCTGCATCTCTCCATATGGCATCTCCCTGCCATAATGGCAGTGGACTAAGCCTCGGAAACTGTAAGCTAGCCTCATTTAAATGCTTTTCTTTATAAGAGTTGCTGTGGTCACGGTGTCTCTTCACACCAATAAACACTGACCAGGGAGTAGAGTATTGCTGTGGCAGGCCTGATCGTGCTGTTCCTTGGCAGAATGTAGACCTTGAGATTTTGAACCAGGATAGCAATTGCACACCTTAAGTGGTGCTTTATGGGTCTTACTATTAGGAGCACGGGAGACAGAGCTGCTGAGAGCAGAGTGGGTTCTGATGGCCTAGCTCAGGAGGTTTCAGAGGAGAAGAATATTATTAGTGAGTAGCCTACAGACCATGCTGGGATGTTTTGGTGAAGAACATGACTGCTTTCTGCCCTTGTCCAAAAACATCTGATGCTAAAGTGAAGAGTTTTGAATTAATGTCATTGGCAAAGGAGATTTCTTTCTTCTTTAATATTTGTTTGTTTGTTGTTTATTATGTATAAAGTGCTCTATCTGCATGTGCACCTGCAGGCAGAAGAGGACATCAGGTTACATTATAGATGGTTGTGAGCCACCATGAGTTGCTGGGAATTGAACTCAGGACCTCTGTAAGAGCAGACAGTGCTCTTAACCTATGAGCCATCTCTCCAGCCTCGAAAATTTATTTTTTAATTACTTCTGCTTGATATGTTATTAGTAATTTTTCCCAGTGTGTGTTTTGGCCAGCAAAAGCAATGAAGGACATCTAGGTTGGAATTTTTTTGTCAGATGATGCAATTGAATATACATAAAGTCCACACACATGAATCTGTTGGAACTAATAAATTCAGCAGGGTTAGTTACTAATAAAGATTAGTACATAAAGCCTTGTGTTTCTGCTAACAATGAATGGCACTAAAATTAAAATTAGAGCATGTCCATTAATATCAGAAGCTTAAAATTCATAGGAATACATGTAACAAAAACATGTGAATGAAAAGTTAAAAAAAGTTAAAAAAAAGAGCCAGGCATGGTGGTGCACGCCTATAATCCCAGTGCTCAGGGAGGCAGAGGCAAGTGGATCACTGTGAGTTCAAGGCCAGCCTGGTCTACAAAGCGAGTCCAGGACTGCCAAGACTACACAAAGAAATGTGTCTCCAAAAGAAAACAAAAGCAAAAAGTTGAATAAAAGAAAGTGTTAAATAGAAGGACACTCTTTAATAAGCAAAAGATATCCCATGCTTGTGGGTTAAAGTGCATATCTGTTAAAATGCTAGTGTTCTGGAAACTGATTCACACAGTTGACTCAATAACTATCAAAATATGGTCTCCAATTTTGAAGAAAAAAATCAACAAACTGGCTCAGAAATTGTGTGACATTTCAGGGGAGCCGGAATAGCCAAAACAAGTCTTGAAATAAATGAGTCCAGTTGAAAGACTCATGCTTCCTGACCTCAGAACTTATTACAAAGCTACAGTTATCAGCACTCTGCATAGCATGGGCCAGCTTGGTGGGAAAGCTGTTGCCCAGCGTAGACGAATGCCCGATTTCAATCTTTAGCACCAAAACCAAACCAAACCAACAAAGGACATCCGACTATCTATCTATCGGTCTATCATCTCTGTCTGTCTGTCTGTCTATTTATTTATCTATCTCAATCAGATATATTTACATAGCAATATAAAAATGGTAACATGACTGGGAATATTAAATCTAAAAATTAATAATGTAATAAAAACAGATGAGGGAAAAGTCAAACTAGAAAGCATGGATGTACTAATCTCACTATCTGTATCATGTGTCATTGCTTATCATATAAAGCTGAAATATGTAGGTAAAAAAATGATCTCCCCTTTAACCTTGTATGTATATAGTAATTATACACACATGCTAATATACCTATAAATACCATAAACTTAGTATTTAACTTGAAGGAGACTTTTAATGAATTACGTGAACAAAATTATTTTTCTGGCCCTGGAAATATAGTTTGGTGGTCGAGGCTTGCCTGGGACATGTAAGAACTGAGCTCGATCCCTACTGCCAGGAAAGATTTTCTGATTGCATGATTAGTTCCATTACACTTTAATTACTTTTGTCAAGATTAAGTAAATGGCATGTAATGGCTTAAATTCAAAGCTAGAATTTGTAAGATGGCCTCATTTTTGTAAAATGATTTTGTCTCTGCTTAATGCATATGTGCACAGAGATGTCTAGATTGTTATCCAGCAGATGTTATGTGGGTGATTTACTTTGTGGCAGAATTGTAAGGTGGTTTTTAATTCCCTTTGGACTGTACTGAATTAATTTTACTTTTGAATAATAACAATTTCAAAAGTAAAGGCCATTGTCAAAAGAACATGAAGAGTGATTTGGAAAGTTTCAGTGTTGGACCTCTAAATTGCACAGTTGCTAAATGATTCTGGAAACCAGAAAAAGACCTGGATTAGAAATTAAATTGGGGAGTTGGTCACATGCCAGTGAGTTTTGAAGCTCATAGAAATGGATGCTGTCATCTCAAGATAGACATAGGAGAGAATGGGAAAGAACCTAAGATGTGACTTTGCATCTCTGACACCTGACACACTCGAGGAGAAGGAGGGGGGATGGGGGAGAGGAAGAGGAGGAAGAGGAGGAGGAAGAGGAGGAGGAGGAAGAGGAGGAGGAAGAGCTTGCAGTGGAGTGGAGATTCCTATCCCTCTGGGAAGGAAACTACAGAGCCAGAAAAGTGTGATGAGGCGCTGGGATGCAGTGTAGATGCGACCACCCGGATTTCATTCTCCCAGCGGTGGGCACACCATGTGATGTGTTCTTTTCTTTGTGCCCAAAGAAAAGTTTGTGTGTTTGAGAGCCAGCAATTGCTTCACTTATCCTTGGAGAGTAATTTCAAAACCTTTAGGATATTTGGCTTTGGGTCTTTTAAGAAGCCATTTACTTGCAGAAAATGTGAGCACTGTGTTTGCATGTGTGGTTTTAAAATGTGCCATACACGGGCCTGCTTCTCTCTGAGAAATGCTTTGTTTGACTACTGAGTTTAAAGAGTTGCTGATATGTGTTTACACTTCACTCCAAACTCAGCTTGCAAGTCTTTCACCTGAGGAGTTTACAGTTTGTTCTGTTCATTTCAGAACTAAAGATTTAAATCTTTTTAATCTGGTTATCCATGGCACAGGCCAGACTTAGGGAGAGAGAATTATTTCCTCAACTCTTTGAGGGTAGATAAGTCCACTCAGCCTCCTGGCTTGGGCCCTGCAGCCTGGTGAGTTTGTCTTCTAGTGAATTCCAGAGTTAGTGCCAGTTGTGTTGTGTGTCTTGTTGAACCTTGGTGGAGGAATAAGTCTACCTGCCTGCCCAGAGCCATTGGTAGACAGTGACTTTATGCTCTCTGCTGGGACCTGATTCTGCTTCACTCAGCCTCCCTAGCAGCATCTTGGCATTGAGCAGAGACTCCATGTTTGATGATTCTGCTGGCAGCATGCCCTGAGCTCTCAGAGTTAGCATGCTACAGGCTGCCCAGATGCCCCATGGCAGAAGTCATCCTCTGCTGCTAATGCTTGCTCTCAGGAAGTTGGTTGTTCAAGTCTTACCCTGTGTTTGGAGCTAGGGTTTGAAGGAAGTAGGCACTGATCTGTATTGATGAGTTTTCCAATTCTCTCCCCTTCTAGGTAATCCTAACTAATATTCAGAACAGAAGCCCTAAGCCTGGCCCTGCTCCCCACGATCAAGAACTAGGTTTTTTCCTAGAAACAGGACTTCAGAGAGCCCATGTCCTCTATTTCAAAAATGGGTAAGCTTTCTTTGTTGTTGTTGCTTTAAATTCACTTCCTAAGAAGGAAAATAGTCCTTTAATATGCCGTCTCTGGCTCAGCTGTTAGAACAAGGCAGTTTTAAATATGAGTTACAGAACTAGGGAGATGGCTCAGCCGGTAAAGTGCTTGCCCCACAAGCCGGAGAACCCAAATCTACATACAAACCAGGCACGACAGACTTGACTGCACCCCCAGTGCTGGGGAGTGAGGCAAGTATATGCCAGGGGCTAGCTGGACAGCTGGTCCAGCCACACACATACTCGAGCATGTGCGCACGCATGTGTGTGTGCGCGCGCGCGTGCGCGCGCACACACACACACACACACACAGAGTTTTCTATAATTGGAATGTTTTATAAAAAGAATGAACATTAGTTCTTTTTGTGTCCTCTCTTGACTTCCTGTGAAGTTTGAAGTGGGAGAGGAGGGAGGAGGACATGTGGGTGAACTCCAAGACAGGGCAGTGGCCCTGCTAGAGCCATGTCTGGGACGCCCTTTTTCCATATGAATGACACAGCTGCTCTACTTTGTCAAGGGAACCCCAGCACCCAGAATCCCTTTCAATAACTGAACAGTTCAGAAAACTGAATTTTCCAAGCCCAAGAGTTTATGCACATGGGCATGACTATTAGGGTCCTTTCTCCTCAGCCTGCCTCTGGGGGTTAGGAGAAGGGTTGGGGAGCATGGGCGGCTAGGCGGCTCTCTAAGGCACTGCCGTCTGCTTTCCTGTCTTGTTCTTGGGAGAAGTGTGCTGATTCTGTTCCACGTCATTTCAGTTGTCCTTGTTTTGACATTGTGCTGCAGGATAGATGTGCATGCAGACCAACAGTAGGTATCTGGTTTCTCTGTAGTCCTCCTAGGCTTTGCATGGGAGCTCTAGAGCCTGTCCCCTTCCCCTAGGGGCAGTAGTCCAGTAGTGCTTTGAATGACAGAAGGGACACAAGTTCCCACCTCTGACACAGTGAACATTGGAGCTGCTGTCTCTTCATCCTCAAGAGCTTTAAACCTTGAAGTGTAGCTCTCAGAAGGGGTAGCTCGCTGCTACACGCACCTATTTTGTGTTTGTTGATACAATGAATTCTTGATCCCAAATCTTATTAAACTCTTTGAGAAGAAAGGCCCACTTTGCTCCAACGTTCACTGGTTCAGCTCGGCATGGCCCACCACAGACCACAACAACATCCCAAGCTTTGGGTCGCTGGGGGCTTTGGCATAAAGAGGCTCTCCCATCTGATCTCATCTGCACTGGCTGAGATCTGAGCAATGGCGCATGTCACTACCCTGACCATTGTCTCTGCTTCTGTAAATGGAGGGGGCGGAAGGAGGCAGGGGTGTTTTTCTAGCCATCTCTTCATTTCCCTCTTCACAATACATGGTGCCCGTCACAGAGAGGCCCCAGCCCTTGCCTTCTCTGTGTAGCCTGCGGGGGTGGGGGTGCTGATACGGAAATCTAGAGGGAGAAATCACTTCCCTTGGGGATCCCAGGGGCCCAGTCAGTACCTCCTACAGGAAACACCTCTGTGAGAGTGACCATCGTGAGCTGGACAGATCATTTCGATTGGTGAAGCCTGTTTTGCGGGAGATGGGTTGGAAGCAGAACTGTTGGGCTCAGATGTCATCCTCAGGAACGCTGGCCACCCACTGGGTTCAGCTAGAATGTAATTAGGACAGGTTTGCGTGGGGTACATACTGTGGATTGCTTTCTGACTCACGGGAAGTGCCCTTTGACAGCCCCTGGGCCTGCTTACCTTTGAAGCCTTTCTTCCTTTCCTCTTTCCTTATGCTCTTATGCTGCTCTGTCCTCTACAGACCAGGGGCTCCAGGATTCCTCCCATCTGCAGGGCTCCGAGTCTGGGCTTGGCCACACTTGTGGGAGCTACTAAGTTTGTGGAGGTGGGAGTCCATGTTGAGGCCTCAAAAGGTTTTCAGACATTCCAAGTGCCCTAGGGTGCCTGACTCAGATTGGTGGGTTTCTCAGGGTCCTGGGGTCACTCAGAGGGGATCAGCTGTCACTGGACATAGCACAGCATGGAGGAGCCGCTAGCTTACGCTGCAGGGCTTCCCGCAGTCTGTCTTTTGGTGTACTGCTTTTTATCAGTTATCTATTTCTTTTTTCTGTATGGATGAACAGAGCAATTTTCAGTGGTAAGAAAATACAGTATACATGAGTTTGGTAATAAGAGGTAAGAAGGGATAAAACATCTTAGAAACATACTCACATCCATACTTAGCATGTGGGTTATTCTTACATACTTGCAAATTACAGGAATGAATCTTGCTTTTGTAACTCCCCATCTTTGCAGGAGTCACTACCAAACTAGTGGCCTTGAGTATCTTCTGGAGATCCTGAGGCCTGGATCTGCTCCTGGCCCTATGATGTCTAATGCTGCCCAACTGCCTTGACTTTGTTCACTGGTCCTCACACCGCTGTTCCACTTACCTCCACTGTCACCCTGTGACCCTCTTTCCTCCTTCCCCGTCCTTTTTCTTCCCCTTCCTTCCCCCTGGTCACCTTCCAGGCCTCTATCACTTCCAGCCTTCATGTCCCAGGGTTCAACTGGGTTTAACCCCATCAAAACATCACTTGCTTGCCCGCCCGCCTGTCTATTTCAGCTGACTTAGCAGCTAAAAGTGTGAGGAGATTTAGGCTAAGTCTGTTGAAGTGATGACTCATAGAGAAGCGGGCATCTTTTGGTTGCTGAACTCCACAGGTCCGGGCTTGGAGCTGGCCATTCATCTGCAATGGCTGTTCTAGGCAGGTCACTTCTCACTGACAGCGCTATTGGTGTTTCTGGGGAAGCAGCTAGGGCTACTCCGTGGGAGAGCAGAGTCCTCACTAGACACCACAGCCAGTGACAGAGAATGGTCTCATCCTGTCAGCCTTTCTAGGAGGAGAGAACTATTTCTCCCCTGCTTGAGTAACTACACAGAGCTAGAATCATTGAGAACGTGGCTTGGCGGGCAGTGGGGTGGAGCGCCAGTCCTTCGCTACGTTTTGCTTCAGGGTATTCAACCATCTGTTGTAAACCCAGAGCAGCAAAGGGCATTTTGGGTAACTTTGCTTTTGTTTGTTAGCCGTGTCTGGTGAGCTGGGTGCCCCCCCCCCCTTCTGAGTTGGTCTTAAGCAGGGAGGGTTGAGGTGAAAAGGCCTGTTAGACCGCACCATCGGCTAAGGTGCAGCAGTCTGCATGGGAGGCCCTACTCCAGGAAAGCAGCATGGATGAGGCAGATTTAGGGCTCCCTTGAGGTGCTTACAAGTTACGCAAGAGCTTTGGGAGTTCTGTTGTTAGAGGAAACAAACAGACCATTCATCTCTGTTAAGCGCGGGCTTCAGAACGGTCCAATGTTCTCACATAATCTTGTTGACCTTTGCAAAGTATTTAGCTCAGTTGAGTGTCGCCTAGACATAGACGGCAGAAAAAGGGGCACCAAGGCTATACGGGGTGGGGATAAGGAGAGAATCGGATTAGGAAAAAGGGAAATCAGAAGTTTGGTTTTGAACCTGCTCTGTTTGATATGCACCTGCCCTCCTGCTCTGACACCAGGCATAACTCTCCCCAACCAGACTGTAATATCCATTCCAAGTAGGTGCCCTCTTCTCTGAAAGCATGGACTTTTTGCCCTGAAAATTAGAGACTTCCAAAGCACTATAGATATAACTATTTATGTACTAAAAGGAACCATCTGTTTTGTTTAAATGTGGCCTTGGGTCAACTTCATCCCTCATGCCATCAAAACTTGATTACGGAAACAAAAATCCTTATCAATTTTAATTGTGAAACTCCAGATCCACTCTTCTTTGTGATGTAATATGGCCACAGGTACTTGCTTTCAGTTCTTCACAAATACTCACACTTAACTGCAAGTGTGGCTGAATACTCTTCCTCTAGAAAGTGCTATTAGTGCTGCCCAAACTGGGGACAGCCATGCTGGTCTGTCCTTGGCTCTAGCAGGACAGCGTAGGCCACCATAGGCTTCCAGGGTAGGGAGGGCCTGAGCTAGCTGGCAATTTAATCGCATCTCATAAAGATTCTGTCCAGGGCTGGTCTGCCCAGCAGTACACTGCCTCCTGTCTGTCATTAAGCAACAAGAATTGCTTGGAAGGTGAACTGCTATAGGATGTGTGTAGGGTGTTTTTAGTTTTAATAGGGCATGGGCTCTCTCTCTCTCTCTCTCTCTCTCTCTCTCTCTCTCTCTCTCTCTCTCTCTCTCTCTGTGTGTGTGTGTGTGTATGTGTGTGTGTGTTTTAGTTTTAAGAGAGCAGTGGGCTGTGTGTACACGTATGTATGTTGGGGGTGTGCTTGTTCATTCACTTACTTATTCATCCAGATAGCAAATGGTCCCTGTGGAATTTTTATTCCATGAAGAAAATAAATACGTACTTTGTTGCTGTTATAAAACACCATGACAAAAGGCAGCTTAAGGAAGACTTTATTTTGGCTTTCTGTTCCAGAGAGCTAGAGTCCTTAATGCTCAGGAAGCCATGGTGGCAAGAACAGGAAGCTGAGAAATCATATCTCGGCCACACACAGGAAGTAGAGAGTGCAAGCAGGAAGTTGGATGAGGCTATAATCCCTCAAAAGCCACCTCTAGTGACATACTTCCTCAGGCATTGTGGTATCTCCTACAGGCCCCATAACTCCCCAAATGGTGCTACCGGTGGGGCCCTACGTGTTCAGGTACACGAGTCTGTGGACGACATTCTCACTTACAGTGCCACAAGCTGTCCTGGACTCCAGCAAAGGGAATGTTTTCTGGGAGCTTTGATCTTTGGCTCTCTACCTTGTCTCTGAGCTTGAGGATGTTGATGATAATGCTGGCATTGGTTTTTTGGTTTTGGTAGTATTTTTTTCCCAAGACAGGGTTTCTCTGTGTAGCCTTGGCTGTCGTGGACTCCCTTTATAGACCAGGCTGGTCTCGAACTCACAGAGATCACCTGCATCTACCTCCCTGAGTTCTGGGATTACAGGCGTGCCCTATAGGCTGGCATGGTGGCGTTGTTATAATGCCTTACGCAGGCCCTGATTGGCACCTTTTCTTTCTGCACTGTGTGGACTTCCCAAGGTGGGAAAGGTTTTCCATGGCTTTAGTGCCTTAGGCATTTGCTCCCACAGCTTCCCACACCCTAATTTTTTGAAGCCTTTAAACATGTAGTTGAACCTCATGGGATTGAAGCTGGACATAGAGGCACACAACATTTAGCGTGGCCTTTGTAGCCATGTCTCAAGAGTAGACCTTTGAAGTGATGACGTAAGTGTGGTGGGAAAGAGGAAGTCACAACCTGTTTGGACGGAAGCCAAGCATTGCCCCCTTTGAGCCTGCCCGGCTGTAGGACGCTGTCTTGGTAATTTAGTAACATGTGCAGAGTGGGCTTCACTGCTCCAGCTCATGTCTAAAATAAAGCTCTTAAGCCTGCATTCTGCCTTCCCAAGCTCAGGTGTCATGGACACTAGGAGTTTATAAAGAGTCTAGAGGCCCCAGTCTTCTCCAGAGATAGCTCCTTTTTCTTTCTTTCTTTCTTTCTTTCTTTCTTTCTTTCTTTCTTTCTTTCTCTCTCTCTCTCTCTCTCTCTCTCTCTCTCTCTCTCTCTCTCTATCTCTCCCCCCTCCCTCCCTCCCTCCTTCTCTCTGTCTCTCTGTCTCTTTTTTTGTTTGTATTGTTATTTTCAATCCATTCTTGCTTTGCAGACATACTTTTAGCCAACACTTAAAATTGTAGAAACAAATGCTGAGCTAGGGCCCAGAAGAGGACACAGCATCATTTATGACTTTTCTTAGGTATTACTAGAACTTTCTGTCAAAAGAAGAGGAGCGATTGTCCACTGGCTCACAGGTACCTGCATTTTTGTTGATATGACAGTGGCTTTGCAGATGACCCTACCAAGAAGGAGGCTTGTGTCTCTGTTCCCCTGCAAAACCTGCATCCAGTGAGAAGACGTGAGGACTGATGGAGAAATACTCTCAACTGACACTTGTCTTTTCACCTTCCTCTCTATTTTAGGCTTACATTTTCAGTTGCCATACACAGTGCTTTTGGTAGTTCTCTGAGTTGGCAGGAACACACCGTACCTTTCTTCTTGATCTTTTTCCTTCTGCCTTCCTTTGGCTCATTTGTAGCCTCGCTGTCTCCAAGTAGCTGGTTAATGGGCTCTAGGAGCTGGTTACTTTGAACCTTGAAATTACCTCACTGACTACAGTCTCCAATCCTACTCCTAGCCCCAGGCAACTGCAGATGTTCTATCTCTATAGCTTTTCTTTTAGTAGAAATTTTATGTTAATGTAATCACACATATGGTACCCCACTTCTTTCAATATGGTTTTGAAATTCACCTGTGTTGTAACATGTATCAGAAGGGCATTCCTGTGTGTGTGTGTGTGTGTGTGTGTGTGTGTGTGTGTGTGTGTGTGAGATATGCCCATATATTTGTGCATGCCTGTGTGTGCATGTTCATGTGTGTACTTGTATGAATGGGCTTGTACGTGTACATGTGTGGGCATACGAGTGGAGGTCAGAGGACAGCCTTGTGTACTATTCCTCAGGTCTCTCAGTGGCCTGGAGCCTCACCGTGGAGGCTAGGCTATGCTGCCTGGCCGGCGAGCTTCTAGGGGTCTGCCCGTCTCTTTCTCCCATCTGTCCATTGTTGGGTTACAGTTGAGTGCCACTGTGCCTGGCTTGTTGCATGGTTTGGGGGGATCTGAACTCTCACTTGTGAAGCAAGCACTCTACCAACTGAGCCATCTCCCAGCCCTCGGACACAAATGCTCATTCCATTGTATTGTGAGCTACTTGTCACTGAGCCATTCACCAACTGAAGGGCATTCAGACTGTTGCCATTTGTGGGCCACTATAGAAAATACTACCATGAACATTCGTGTACAAACCTTGAAGAATTTATTCATTCCTTGTGCTGATTCCTAGGTAAAGAATTGGTTAAGTTGTTTAGCTTCTTAGGAAATGGATCAACACTTCCAAAGCGGTAATTCTATTTTACATTTCCGCCAGCAGTTAATGAGGGTTCCAGATTTTTTATATTCTCTTTAACACTTGATCCTGTCAGATCTTTTAATTAGAGCCATTGTGATAAGTTTGTCATATCGCTCCTTTTAGTGTGTGTAATGACACCAGCAGCGTTCATGTGCTTGTTAGCTACCTCCTCGTCTTCCGCAGTGAAGCATCCATTCAGAGGTGAAGTGTCGAGATAGAGCTTTCGCTCTGTTTTCCACTGGGTTTTCTTACTGAATGCTGAGAATTCGTTACACATCTGGATATCAGATAGACATTTGTGAGTGTGTTTGCTTATGATTTATACTTCATTTCAGTGGTGTCAGGTAAAGACAGAAAGTTTTTCATTTTGATGAAGTTCAATTTATCATTTTTATTTTATAGATAATTCTTTTAATATTATGTTCACAATAAAACCTAAAGTTTAGAGTAACAGATGTTCCAATCTCAGGGCTCTCCAATTAGAATGGCTTTGATTTTTCTAAAAAATGTTTTATAGAAACTTGGACCCTGCAGCATGTGTCTGTATTTCCAGCCCTGGGGAGGTGGACACACAGGATCCCTGGGACTTGCTGGCCGGCCAGTCTAGCCAGTTTAGTCAATGAGTTTAAGTGAGAGACGCTGTCTTAAAAAATAAAATAGAGGAGTAGAGAGGTGGCTCTGTGGTTGAGAGCTCTTGCTGTTCTTCCAGAGCACTGGGATTCAGTTCCCAACATCCACATCAGCAGCTCACAACTGTCTGCAACTCCAGCTTTAAGTAACCTGACACCATCTTCTGGCTTCCACAGGCCCCAGAACACATATAGCAACTTACACAAACACCACATATAGTTAAAAATCTTTTAAGCAGCTGGAGAGCCATTGAGGAAGGCACTCAGCATTGGCCTGTCTTCCACATTTACTTACATACACACGCGCGTGCGCGCATACACACCAAATAATTTTCTAAATATACTTTATAAGTGGCTGGGGAGGCAACTTAATTAATGTACCTGCAAGGAGTTGGATGCCCAGAACCCATATTTAAAATCCAGACGTGATGGTGTGTGTTTGCTGTGTGTTGGGGAGGTGGAGGCAGGTGGATCCCTGGAACTTGCTGAACAGCCAACCTGGCTGAATCTGCAAGGGCAGGTCAAAGTGAAGACTTTGTCTCAAAAAAGTAAGGTGTGACAGCTTCTGAGAAGCAGCAGTGCGTGTCCTCTGGCTTCTGTGTCTGTGGAGCCTCTCAGAGAACAGCTGTTGTCTTTGTCTCTCTTACCTCTGGCTTGAAGTCTGTCTTATCTAATATTAATAAAGCTGTTCCACTTCTCTTACAGTTACAGTTTATATTGCTGTGTTGCTTTCCGTCCTTTCAGCCTGTCTGTTTCTTTGAATGAAATCATCTCAGCGTATCTCTAACATGTAGCATATTTGATGTTGCTTTTTTCATTCCATAAACTCATTTGCTTTTTCAATGAAGTATTTACATTCATCTGATGTAACTATAGAAATGTTGGTTTTACACTGACTCCTTTGTTCTTTGTCTCTATATGTCTTGTGGGAGGTCTTTCTTCTTTGTTTTGTTTTGTTTGTTTGTTTACTCACTATGTTGACCAAGATGACTTCAAACTCACGATCCTTTTGCCCTGCTGCTTGGATGCTAGGACTACAGGTATGTACCACATGCCTGGCTCCTTTGTTAGGTTTTTAACTTAAAAAAAAAATCCTTGCTGAGCACCGTGGTGCACACCTGTAATTCAAGCACTCGGGGAGGCAGAGGCAGGCAAATCTCTGTGAGTTTGAGACCAGCCTGGTCTACAAATGAGACCAGGACAGCCAAGGTAACACAGAGAAACCCTGCCTCAAAAACCAAAACCAACCAACCAAAAACAAAACAACTCTAAGGATTATAATATGCATATTAATTATCACAGTATTTCTTTTTTATGTTAGTTACATTTATGTGTGTGTGTGTGTGTGTGTGTGTGTGTGTGTGTGTGTGTGTGTGTGTGTTCATTCAGAGGACAACTTCTGAGAGTTGGTTGTCATGTGAGGTCCCAGATAACCAACTCAGGCTGTCAGGCTTGGTGGCAAGTCCCCTGATCTGCTAAGCCATCTCACCATGCAAATTCCATATTAATAATGACTTGATTTACTCCAGCAGAGTTTCATCTTCTTCTTTAAAAAAAATTAGTTTTTCAGATTTTCTTGTATGTGTATGGATGTTTAGCCTGCATGTGTCTGTACACCATGTGCAGACAGAGCCCACAGAGGCCAGAAGAGGGTGTCATATGCCCTGAGCCTGGGGTTACAGAGATTCTGAACAACCGTGTGAATGCTGGAAATCAAACCTGGGTCCTCTGGAAGAGGAGCCGACCCCTAACTTCTGAGCATCTCCCTTCTCCTTAACATTGTTAATGTTTTTATGTTACAAACATGGCAGTGCAGTATACTAGTGTTTCATTATGGTCTCTTTAAAGTAGAAATTTAAGACATAATTAAGGAAATGATGTAGTCTTTTATATTTACCCACATACTGACATTTAGCTGATGTTATTAGTTTATTCCTGGTGATTCTTATTACCATCTGGTGACATTTCTTTAAATTTTTATATTGGGCAGGTCTGTACGTTGTGAATTCTGTCACTTTTAGGTTTTTTTCTGAGAATGGCTTTATTCTGTGTCAATTTTGGAAAATACTTTTACTGGACATAGAAGTCTTGGTTGGAAGTTGAGGGGTTTTTGTTTGTTTGTTTGTTTTGTTTCTTTTCAGCACTTTGAGTATGTCTTCTCCAGTGTCTGATAAGAGTCCCCTTATGCAGGAGCAATTGTTTAGGTGCTGTGGCTTTAAAGACTTTGCCGTGTCTTGCCTTTATTTTGGGGTCTTTGTTTTGTATGTCGCTATTCAGTTTCCTTCCATCTCCATTCTGTACATTAAGGAATTTCTATTCATTTAGGTCAGTGCTTTATGCTGTCATCTGAAGGCTCCTGCTAAGCCTGCTTACAGTTTCTATTTACTAATAATTCAAGTTTGTTTAGCCATTTATTTATTTATAGACAAGGTCTCATGTAACTCAGGCTGGGCTTGAACTCAATTTTTCTGCTTTTCTCTCTTTAGTGTTTTTCATATTACATATATACATACATATATATACATACATACATATATACATACGTACACACACATATATAAATTTTTATTTTATTTTTCCTATGTTCTTTGGTATTTTACCTGCACGTATGTCTGTATGAGGCTGTTAGATCCTGGAACTGGAGCTACAGTTGGTGAGCTCTCATGTGGGTGCTGGAAATTGACCCCAGGTCCTTTGGAAGAGCAGTTAATGCTCTTAACTGCTGAGCCATCCCTCCAGCCTCTCTTTAGTGTTTCTTACAGCATTTGTACCACATTAGCTGTGTTTTAAATCTTTAAAAATCATTTCCAGGGCTGGAGAGATGGTTCAGTGGTTAAGAGCAGTCACAGTCACTGCTCGGGTTCAATTCCTAGCACCCATGCAGCAGCTCACAACTGTCTAACTCCAGTTCCAGATGGTCACACAGACAAACATACATGCAGGTGAAACATCAACACACATAAAAATAAAATAAAGAAAGAAAAAGGACACTGTCTCAAAAAAAAGTTTGAAAAATCATTTCCATAAATTCTTTGATCCTAAGTCCTATGTGGAAGTCTGCATGTTGGCCAGTTTGGAGTGAATTTATATTTTTTTCTAACTTGGTTATACTTGCTATTTTTTTGCATGTCTCATATCAAATACAGTATAATATAGGAATATGCATAGTACATAAATTAAAAAAGCAAAGATAATGCTGACATCATATGCAGAAAATAAATGTAATTTGAAAACTTTCTAGTAATCACAATTATTGTTAGCAGTATTGCTAGTCTGAATCTTTTTCAAGTAACATGGAATAAAGCAATTGGATAGTTACGGAATCTCTAATATTATCATCTCCTGTGTCCTTGAGAACTAGAGCTCTTAGCATACAGAGTAACATAGAAATATCCGAAGGAAAATCATAGCCATAAGTGTGAGTGATTGAGTTGAAAATGTCAGTAGGAAGTGAAGAGGTCTCTGAAAGGTATGGGTGACAAGAGCTGACCAGGGCGACAGATCAAGGGTACCCCCTGTGATAACACCCCCAAGTGATAAATTTACTTTTTGTGGCTTTCTGTTTGTATAGTTTATATAATAAAAGACTTTAAAAATAATAGAGTGGCCAAGTAAAGGTCGAACAGAACAGAATCCAGAGAGGGCAGGAGTGGGGCCAGGTTCCTGGGTCCAGCTCAGCTTGCTGAGCTATTACTGAACTCTACTTTCTCCTTGGAGCTCTCTTTCCCAAGCTTGTTGAGACATGAATTCCTGCCTGCCTTAGCAGGTGGGTGGGAAGCCACTGGGAAGGATGGATGGGTCATCTCAGCAACAGTGAAGGTGACCTTGGTAGTGACATTATCTCAGGATGTCTTCACTGGCCGTCTGCTTCTCTCCCAGCCTGTGGGGACCAACATGTGCCCAGAGGAGCGAGTCTATGTAACCGCTCTTGATGAAAGAGGGGCGTAAATGACAGCAGGTAATGGGCCTTTTCCTGACACCATCTTCTGGGCTAGCTATGAGCTCTGCCTGGGAAGAGTCAAATGAACAAAGCACTGTGTGGTAGAGAACATTCTTAGAAGCCTGTTCTGGTGATGTACATGCAGACTCACTTTTAACTAGTCAGCAGCGTCAGGTGCATCACCTGAGCCTGCCTCCTGAGCAGTGTTTCTGCCCTGAGGCTGAGACCAGCCAGCAGAACTCTCAGCTCTTCCTTGGTCTGCTAGCCTCAAGGCCCTGCCCAAACACTGTCTTCTCTGCTCTCCTGCCTCTGGGGTGAGCTTGGCCTTGGGTTGTGGAAATTAGCTGTGTTCTCCAGTTTGTCTGGTCTGTCAGCATGACAGGGCCATCTTTCAGCTTTCTAGGCACTGGAGATGTATGAGGCTTGGGTTCCATCTCAAACTTTCTGTTTATTGGCTCCTTGGCCATGGACATATTTCCTCATCTTCATGTGTAAAACTATACATGAGACAATTTTGATATAACATATAAGGGAAATCAGCTTTGATTTTGCAATGTTTATTTTTTATTCTTTGTTTGTTTGCTTTGGTTTTTCAAGACAGGTTTCTCAACATAGCCTTGGCTGTCCTGGACTTGCTTTGTAGACTATGCTGGTCTTGAACTCACAGAAATCTAGCCTGCCTCTGCCTCCCAAGTGCTGGGATCAAAGGCATGTGCCACCACCACACCTGGCTCATAATGCTTATTATTAAAGCAAACATCATAGCGCCAGCTTTTGGCTTTCCCCAATAAATGTTTACATGTGCAGTGGAGGGCCAGGTGGTAGGTGGTGGGAGCTGGCACATGATTGGGGGATCTGAGGATGATGTGTTTTGAGTAGCAAGTTAGAGCTTTGGGGTGCCTCCTTCTCCCCATTAGGGGAGGTACTTGTTCCTTTTCTCAGGTAAGGAAAAGCAAGATAGAGGTGATAGTGCCACTCTTCCTTCTCTGTGTTTATGTGGCATCTGGTTCTTTCCTCCAGTATTTCCGATGTCTCACATCCTATCCTCCTTTCCTGCCCTCCGCCTTCTCAGGACCACGCTCAACCTTGCCCTTTATTCCTCTCTAACTTTACATTATTAGCCTTTCCCGGGTCAGGCTAATATCTGGGACAGCTCACCGGGTGCTGGAGGATCCCACAGGCACTGTGCTTCCTCCGGCCACAGGATTCTGCTTCGTTCTTTCCCCAAGAGCGTTTTACTCACAATTTCATGTCAGCATCCCTCCTTTTCTGCTGGTTAGTAACTGGGTGCCTGTAGGTGCTTGTGGGTAGAGTTGGGCTAACGGCCCCAGGCCACCCTCAGGTTTCTACCACTTCCTGTCCAAGGCCCTGCCCTTCCCCCTCTGCTACTGCTCAAATCCCTAGGACCATTGAGGCTATGATTCCTCAAAATTTAAAGGCTTATGTGCCTCCAAATGTGCTCAGATTTCTGTTTCTCATTGTCTTAGCTTTGGAGTGTTGTACTGTGTTTGTCTGGAAATGCAGGTCCTCGTTTCCTCACTGAACAGTGCACCCTTGTCCTCGCACCTGAGCCTTGAGCGTTGAGTTCAGGTGGTTTACTCAGAAGGACTCTTCCATCTCCTTACCACGGCCGGAGCCCTGGGAGAACAGAATGGTGACACGTGCCTTTCCCTGCGACTTTGCTGCTCAGAACCCATGAGCATGTAGGACCCAGTAGTTAGAACATTTCTAACTTCCAGGTTGTCCTGCTTTTTCACTACCATTGTCTTCTAAAGTAAACCCTGAATTGGCTTGGTGCTCAGTGATGCTCTGTGTAAATTGACTGGGCCCACTTTACGGTGCAGACTGTAGGGGCCCAGCCTGTGTTCTCCAAACTGCAGGGGCCCAGCCTGTGTTCTCCAAACTGTAGGGGCCCAGCCTGTGTTCTCCAAACTGCAGGGGCCCAGCCTGTGTTCTCCAAACTGCAGGGGCCCAGCCTGTGTTCTCCAAACTGTAGGGCCCAGCCTGTGTTCTCCAAACTGTAGGGGCCCAGCCTGTGTTCTCCAAACTGTAGGGGCCCAGCCTGTGCTCGCCTTAGGTGGGTCTGAGCAGCGCTTGTCATGGTAGAGTAAATACAAAGCTCTGGACTCACCTCTGTTCTTTGTATCTTTGTATTGCAGACTTATAAAACTTGAAATTCTATTGCCAAGTCCAGTCTTTCTGGTTTGTCCTGGTCCTCCTTCGCTAGTTCAGAGCAGTCTCCAGATGTCTATGCTAAGATAGCATAGTAAAGATTCATGTTCTAAACACCCATGAGTCCCCTCGTTTTCAGTGTTAGAATTGTCTGGGCCTCACCTAATAGCCTTTGTGGGAAGCACTGCCCTTTCCCCCAGAGCACTAGTCGCTCAGGAGATGTCACCACCATTTCCTTGGATAATGAGCACAAAGACAAGAAAGTTTCTTATTCGCTTCATATGACATCATTTTAATTAATCATGCCTCTGTGTGTGCTTGTGTCCAGGCACGTATGGGCTATGGCTTTTACCTACTTACTCATCTCGTTGGCCTCAGCTGTTGTCTTTTTTTCATCATAGGCCAAGCCTGTGAACTAGGGTCTATGTGGGCTATTCATTACATTGTTGGCTTTCAGAAACCAGCAAAGGCAGTAAGCAAGTCAACCAGGGAAAGCCATTTTTTCTTCAGAATTAAATGATTCTATAGAAATAAATATTCTCCTATGTTATAAAGTGACTGGAAGGTAGGTTCTAGTATTCTTCCCTCCCTTGATGGTATAATTTTGAGCATGTCTTAGGGTTTTTCTGTGATTAAAAAAAAAAACCAGAATCTAGAGCCACTTAGGGAGGAAAGGGTTGATTCCACCTCATAGCTTTTAGTCCCCTCATCCAGGGAGTCAGGGTAGGAACTCAAAGCAGGAACCTGGAGGCAGGAGCTGGTGCAGAGACCATGGCTAAGTTCTGTCTACTGGCATACTCTTTGTGGCTTGCTCAGACTGCTTTCTTACAGCACTCAGGCCACCAGCGCAAGAGCTTCACTGTTCACAGCGACCTGGACCCGCCATCAATCACCAATCAAGAAGATGTTCCACGAGTTTGTCCCCAAGCCAGTCTGGTGGGGGCATTTTCTCAATTAGGTTTCCTCTTCCAATATGATTCTAGCTGCTCTTGACATAAGACTAGCTACCTTCGCAGATTATATCCTTAAGGATGGCTGGCATTTAAAAACACTTCCTCCATGTATTTAACTCACCTTTTGTTTTTAGAGCAAATCGGTGAGCTGTAAAGACAATAAGAGAACTGAGCTAGAGGCTCCTCTTTGTAGACGATTTAGACCCGTGAGGTTTGACTCGAGTCCTCACCATACTGTTTCATCTCTCACAGTTTACAGATAAATATAAGGATTCCTCAACAAATACATTGAGGGGCAGCTTCTCCTGTGATAGGTCCATATGGTTACTTTATTAGAAGTATTATTATTCTAAGGATATACACTAAGGAATCCAAGTATCTATTGGATTCTATTGGGCTTCTGGGGTCAAGTTTAAGCTCATTAAGGGGATGGTGAGATTGCTCAGTGGTTAAGCACAGTTACTGCTCTTGCAAAGCACCCAGGTTCAATTCCCAGCATCCACATCCAGAGATTCCAGGGCAGTCTTCGGACCATGTGGACACTAGGCGTGCATACAGTATACTTTCATACCCTCAGGCAAAACACTCATAAAACACAAACGCATAAATCCTTGAGAAAATTGTACATCATTAAGATTCAGTTATGTTCATGAGGGAGGTTTGTTTGTTGGCTCCTTGGTGAATTTCCTGTGGAGGCAGGTTTTGGTGAATGCTCATGTCCTTTGGCTGTGCCCATAGGCTGGAAGGAAGGAGGATTTAAGATAGGACCCATCTTTCTGTGCTTCCTGTTTGAGGAACAAGAGAGACTCAGGGTCTGCTGGTGTAAAGAAGAGCTTGGAGAAGCACGAGTCCTCACAGCTCTCTCTGGCTCTCGTAGCTGTTGGCCTACTTTTTTGTTATGGGCTTTCTTTTGCATGGCTTGCTGAATGGATTTCTTTATGTCCCCAGACCTGGCCCATGTAATATGAACTCCTAGAAGCTACCATCTGTGTCTTGCTTACTGTGTTCCTGTCACCTCACACCGCCTGTCCAGCTGACCAGTTATACACTTTACTTCACATTTGTCATAAGGAAGCCTCAGTTGGTGGAGTCATCCAGAAAATGTTGTTAAGCCTACTACAGCTCTCATTAGGTTTGAAATGAGACATCCAGAAGCCTGGCCTGCTTGTTCACATCCCATTTTGACATGGTTGTCACACCCTCCGCCGCTATATCTAGGCTGCAGCTGCCTTGCTCTGTAGAGTCCTTTGCTAACGAGGCCAAGGCTGTGGGTTTGATCCCTGGCCCCTGACTACACAAGCCATCTGTCTTCACAGATGCATGTCACTGGATCTGAGGCAAAGAGTGTGCTCAGAGGGAGAGGCTAGCTTTTGCTCTGGGGAACCCGAGTATCCTTTGGTATCAGGAAGCATGTAGTTTTTATTCCTGATCTGCATATCTTCTTCTGATGTCAGACATTTTCAGAATAGATGATACCAAGGGTCACAGACATAAAGGAGAAGCAAGATCCTCAAGGTGGGAGCTAAATGCTGTTGACCTTCAGAAGACATGTGGTACATTGTTGGGTTTCTGTCATTGTAAACGTTGACAGTGTCCACAGTGTGGGTGGGTGTATCTTGCTATGTGAGAATTTGCTTTAGCTAATCCCAGTAGTGACAAGAATTAACAGGGAAAGAGATTTCAGAGTGCAGGCTCCTGCTCACCCTTTGCTTTCCTGAGGGTATTCTGGCTCGCTAACCATCAGCTGGTGTCCTGCCAGCTCTGAGGCTGTTGAGACCAGGAGATGTGAGTTTAAAAACAAAAAACAAAAAACCAGCCTGTGCTCTCAATGTGTTCAGTTTATCTGGTGAACTAACATGTGGCAAGTGCTGGCTAGGCACATTTGCAGCTGTGGGGGGGCCCTAGGAAGCAACAACACCTGCCTCTTCAAGAGGACGCTAGGAAACTTCCAAGGGTAACCTTGGCTTTGGTCTTGAGAAATAGCTAAAAGTCTTGGACTCTAGAGACCAAGAGAAACATGTGGAGGCCCAAGATCAGTAGCGTTCCCTAAGCTGCCTGGAAGTTTTCCCTCCTGCAAACACTGGCACTCCCATTGTCCATACAGCTCTCTGAAACGCGCTAGCTATAGAATCCTGCCAGGTGTGTGCCGTGGTGTGGAGGAGAGCCTGCCTGGCCTCCGTGTTACCTGGAACATTGCCTAGGGTCTTAAGAGGGTTTGTCATTCCACTCTCTGCCAGCCTAACCTTAGTGAGGTAGAAGGCGCAGAGAGGCCAGGTAGAAAGCACATTTTCCATGGATCTGGTCATTTGGTTCCTGGTGGTGAAGCAGATACTTAGCCTGCTGCTGTTTGAGGAACTTGGGATATAGTAGTGAGCCAAACAGATCTGTGTCATGGAAGCACCTCTGTTCTTATATATGTGAAGCCACCCAAGCACCACAAGAAGGGGTGGCATCCCCTCTTACCAGAGCATCCTCGGGGACCTGCTGGACCTGGTAGGAAGCTGCTCATTGCTTGGTGAAACAAGCTACTGCTTACACAGCTCAGTGCCTGTAAGGAAGAGAGAAACTAGAAAAAGCCACACTGCTTCTTTGCTCAAGAGATCTATTGTATTGACTCATCCTATAATGATTTTTGCTTAGAATTTTTCAACCAGAGAAATTGAAATTGAGTTCACTCTGGAAGGGTTCCTCATCACCCACAGCGTTCTCCACATTGAGTGTGAAACTTCCCATTTGCATCCCAACTTTGAGTTTTTATGACAACTGAATTTACATTACTGTCCTGCGCCAAACTTGGAAGTCAGTAGATGATGTAGAAACAACCAGTGGAGCTGCAGAGATAACATAGGGGTTAAGAGCACTAGCAGCTCTTGCAGAGGACCTGGGTTCAGTGCTCAGGATTCACATGACAGCTTACCTTTGCAGGGTGTCTGGTTCCTTCTTCTGACGTCTGTGGGCACATCATGCATGCGGTGCACTTACATACACGCAGGCAAAACACTCACTCACGTAAAATACAGATAGATACATAGATACATAGATACGAAGATAGATATAAATGCATAATGAAGGAAAGAGCTTTCTTTTCCTACTCATCTCCCTAGAAGTGAAAGGATAAATTTTTTTTTAAAAAAAATGTTGACTTTGACATTGAATTAGGCCATCATTATCTGAAATGTCCTCAAGTCCTCTAGTCTCTCAGCCTTGGTTTCATGTTGTGAGGTGATGTTGGAGCTCTGGCTCTTTCCAGAGTCTGTCTCCCTCTTGTTTGATAGCACACAGGAGAGAATATTAAAGAGCTATAACTGTTCAGAGTTGTAAAACAAAATGTGTGCCATTGTAAGCTTATGCTAACAATATGAATTTTGAGCTCAGAGTTGGAAAAAGCTGCTACAGCACCACAGAGGGAGCCGCGGCCTGTTGCAAGGATGGAGGTTTGAGAGGGAGATCTTAATATAAGAACCAACACATCAAGACTGCTGGGGGAACACTTCTAGACACCAACACAGAACATTCTGAAAAAGACTCCCATGGCAGATAATTTCAAGGAACTGACAAGTGGGGTTGTATAAGTTCAAAAGTTTCTTTATAGCAAAGGAAGCAATCACCGAAGTGAAGACAACTTACAGAGTGTGGGGGTGGGGAGGTTTATGCCAAATGAATATTAGACAGGGGATTAATAGCTAGACTACAAATAGAAGTGCAGAAAAATCACACACACACACACACACACACACACACACACACACACACACACACACACACACTTTGTGGGGGCGCACTGAACATCCAGTCAGTTAATGGGCTATTGAACTGAGTAGGCAGGTCTCAAAACATTGATGGCCAGTCAACAGTTGAGAAAGACTTGAGTATCTTTAGCTATCAAGGAAATGCACATTAAAACTGCTTTAGATTCCATCCCACCCTAGTCAGAAAGGCTATCATCAAGAAAACAAAGGATAACAAGTGCTGCTGAGGTTGTGGGGAAGGAGGAACCTTTATTGACTGTTGGTAGAAATCGATGTAGAGGCCCCTCAGCAACCTAAATACAGAGCTGCCGTGTGATTCAGCTCATTCTTGGTTATGTACGCAAAGGTCTCTGAAGTCAACAAACCGTGTTTATTGCTGGGATAGTCACAGTAGCCAAGATATGGAAGCAGTCCAGATCTCCTTTGGCAGAATATATAACAATACAAACATACACATACATATATACACATGAATATAAGCACACAATGGAATTGTATTCAGCTGTGAAGAATAACAAGGTGACACTTGAGGAAGCACGTGTGTTTGTGTGGGGGATGAAGAGAGAGGAGGTAGAGGAGGTAGAGGGAGAGGAGCAGAAAGGGGATTACAAGAGGGGGAAGGAAGGGAAGCACTGGGTGAAGTTTCCAACTAGAGGATGATGGAGAAATTGGGGGAGGGAGGAGGATGAATGAGAAAAAGGTAAAATGGCGTATACTTATGAACATTCCACCCACTTTATTTATATGTTAACTTAATTTTTTTTAACTGAAGCAGACTTTCTCTGTGTAGCCCTGGTTGTCCTGGACTCGCTTTGTAGACCAGGTTGGCCTCGAACTCACAGAGATCTGCCTGCCTCTGCCTCCCAAGTGCTGGGATTAAAGGTGTGCGCCACCATCACCCGGCTAACTGAAAATGTAATTGAAAATAAAAAGAGGGAAGAGCAGCTACTGGAGAGGGGGTGCCTTCCCAGGTGTGCTGACAGCTGTGAGGCCAGCCCTGCCTCCAGGAAGGCAAGGCTGTAGAGAGCCTGAAGCGTGAGATTCTAGAGACTGAGATAAAAGCAGACAGAAAAGGGAGGAAAGGAGAAGCAGAGGAGGGTGAAGGGTGGAGGAGACTGTTCCCAACATGAAAACGGTGGGCTTGCCCAACCATAGCCCGAGAGACACTGCCAGCTTTGCCTGTTGGGCTGGGCGCAGCAGTGGTGCTGAGAGCGGAAGCAGCATTGCCTGCCAGTTGGCTGAGCGCACAGCTGGCCCTGAAGCCTGCAGGACCTTTTCTCCCTGGCCTTACTGAGTTGTGGGAACTGCTCCAACCTGAGGGAAACACCAGCACAGAAAGCTTGAGGAAGCAAACTGCAGGAGACGACCTGAGTTCTGACAGCTTGCCAGAGTGTGTGCTGCCTGACGTCATTGCACCAGCTCACTCACGGGAATTCTGACGTCATTGCACCGTCTCAGGCAAGGCTGTTGATGGAATAAATGACCTCATGTCAGGGGTCTGTGGAAACCCTCACAACCAGGGACATTCCTTGACTTTCTAGGTTTCAGTTTAGAGTGGAAACTTTAAGCAACGGCTTGTTCTAGATACTTAATGGAACTCAGAATTTCAGGGACAAGCTAATAGTTTAGAGATATGAAAACGGTCATGTGTATTTTGTTCATTTTCCTCATACTAGATTTGGGGTGCTTGTGGCTATTTCTAATATTTACAATGTGCTGCCCCTTCCCTGCTATCCTTTCCAGGGTGCCGCATTCATTTGAACGGGTCACAGCCTCAGACCTGCTCCATCCTGCAACCTCTCTGCATTTTTTGTTTATGAGCAGAATTCTTCTGAGCTGAGGAGAGCTCGATTCTGAATCCTGAACACAGTCCAGGAACAGGCAGGGAAGGGCTGGAGACAGCTTGCACTCACTCCAAAGGCATCCTTGCGAGCCAGTGTCAGGCTTCCTTCTGCTGTGAGATTATTGCATTCCTCCAGCAGAGGGCCTCCGTCCCGCATGGGAGAATCCAGAGCCAGCCAGAAGGGGGAGTTGGGTTTCTCTAGCCATCGTCTATCAGGCACAGGGCTTCTTCACCTGGCGTAATGGATTTGCTTTCCAGTTTGAGCCATTACCTAAGGAGCACCTCATTAGCTGTCATCACTAGAATGTAGAATTTATGCTCTGTGTGTGTGTGTGTGTGTGTGTGTGTGTGTGTGTGTGTGTGTGTGTTACTTGCATATCAATGGCACAAAATATATATTTGAGCGCTTGGATTCGTGTTTGTTCTTTCCTCTGAGTCACTTCTGCTTTACAGAGCTTGTATTTCTTCTGACCTATGGGGTAACAGAGCATGTGGAAAGCTCCCCGCTTGTCCTCTGGCCAGGTCTTGACCTGAGCAAGCCCTTTCACTTCTATGTAAGCTAGACTGTTGGATTATTTCTGTGCTTCTGTAACTCTATAAATAGTTCATTCTGCAAAAAGGACATGGGAGATGCCCCAAATGACCAGGTCCTGTCTGTGGCCTCCCCAGTTATAGGATTTAGCTTTGCTGTCCTTGCTCAAGGTCTAATTTCCACAATGGCAAAGCAGTTCTTTATGGGGGTCTACCAGAACCTCCCCAGGGACACTGCCTCAGGCATGCCCTTATTTTGTCAGTTCAGAGTGCTGCCCTTTTTGTACACAGTGGGCATTTAATTGGTGATTTGGAAATAAAATTAGCTTCCATGACCATTGCCTTTTAGCTGTAACTGTTTTCTCCCCTCTCCCTTCCCCCCAGAGCACCGAGCTTTAGCCCAGAACAGTGTGCATAGTTGGCCATAGACAGGAATCCCATACAAATGAGTGAAGGGGCAGGCAGAGTACATTGCGTCTCCCAGGGCCTATTCCCTAACTTTTGTTAATGTCTCCAGTGGACTTCCTTAAGCTACTTAGAGTCCTGAGCAAGGGCTTCTTTGTTTTATGCCACCACAAAGCTTCTGACCTGATAGCCTTCATCTGTGTGGGTGAGAGGGCCAGGGGAGTATTTACATCCTGGGCCAGTCAGCCATTATCTTAAAGTTCTTTTGAATGAGAGCTCTGGGAAGTCACATAGGTATAAGATATGAATCAGTCACCCTCGTGGCTGGTGCTTGTATCTTACAGAAGCCACATTTTTATCTCACACCTTTGCATGATTTAAAATGCCACCCAAATGAGAGCCGGCTACCTTGAGCATCTGTCACAGCCTGCTGAGGCTGGCTGACAGTCTTGCACCTGCTGACCTGTTCCATGGCATTTTGGAAAGATGAGATGTGTTCTAATGAGCCTGTTATAAATACCGCTGAGTTATGTCATAGATGGTGGCAGTGCTCAGTGTAAAGGAAATGGCTGGGAGATGTTCCCAGCCAAAGAGGCCAGGCCCAGCATTCCAAGGGAACAAGTAGGGCCTGGGTATATTAGCTAGGATGTTCTAGAGAGTGATTTGTCCCCAGTGAAATATGTTGCTAGCCGTGTCTTTGTGGAGCAGGAAGGATGATGAATGGACTGTGCTCTGATCAAACAGAGGAAGCCCAGGCACAGTCAGTACACAGTGGCCCTCAGAGAGGGCTTTGGCCCTTTGCTTCTTTTGTCAGTTCAGGGTTGGAGGGTTCATGTGGTAGACTTACTAGACTTTCTGTTCTGAAAGATGAGAAGTGATTAGGTGAGGCTGCCCCTCCTCTGTCATACCATTCCTCTTCATCCACACTGCATGCAGTGTCTTGCTCATGTCCTTAACCTGCCCAGTGTTGTCATCTCCCTTTTAAATGACCATACACATTCCAGGACTACTCTAGGGGCCTCTGTGAGTGTGAAAATAGACTCCTGTGCGCTCTTTGCCTCAGAACTAAGTTTTAGGTTTTTATCTCCTTGAGAAAATTTGTTTTGGTCTACAACACACACACACACACACACACACACACACACACACACACACACACACACACAATCATCAGTTGCTCAAAGGCAGACAGGTATATGTAGAATAATCATTTGCTTGAATTCTAGCCAACAGCTTCTCTATAGATAAAATGCATTGAAATCTATGTATAAAATATCAAATAATGCATGCCTGATGGAAACCTTGTCAAATTCTGTGTGCACACAGGAACTTGACAAGAGGAGTCGGGAGATTTAGGGAGCTTCTCAGAGCAGTGGAGACGAGAACCACACAGAACCTGCGCATGGTAAGTGGGGCTGGCCTTTGGCCACCAGGCATTTGGCTTACACGGCACGTGTCCACACAGACTCTGGATATGCAGTACCTGTCCGCTTTAAGCGTGCACTTCAGTGTTTTGGCGCATTTCATATTTAGTTTCAGAACATTGTAACCACTCCCCAACAAAACCCCAAACTCAATAGTGGTTCATTCCCATTCTTTTATTCCCCTAGTTTTTGACAATCACTAATTACGTCTCTGTCACTATGGGTTAGCCTAGTTTGAACATTCCGCATAGAGTTATGTACTGTAGTCTTTTGTGATTGGTCCCCTTCATTTAGCATCAGTATGTTTAAGATTCTTCCATGTTGCCTCAGAATTTTCTTTCATTGCCAAAAATATTCTGTTTTATGAATCTGTCCTAAAGGCCTTCTTCACCCAGCCCTCTTCAGCTGATGGGTACATGGGTTGTTATGGCCAGTGCTTCTGTGAGAACATCTGTGTACAGGTTATGAGTGGGCACATGTCTTCTTTCTTCCTCTGTTTAGAACAGTATGAGGAGATTATGTTTCCCAGAGTTGCCACCCACTTTACATTCACACCAGCAGTTTTGAGGATTCTGCTTTCTCCACAGCCTAACTAGCGCGTGTTGTCATCTTTTTATTTGTAGCCATCTTAGTGAGTACCTAGTGAGTCCACAGCAGGACATGCAGGTGAGGTCCTGAGTACTGGCTGTCTGCATAAGGACATGCCCGTCAAGCCTGCGAAGGCCCAGTGCTCATTGTACTAATAAATGTCCTGTCACAATTAATATACAGCCCTATATAAACCTGCAGTTTCCTTTATCTCTTATCACCCATGTTTGTCCTTAATTGTGGTTGAGAATGTTCATTTGGACAAGGCTAAGAGATTCATATCATGGGAAATACAGGGAAAGCTTCATTTGGGCATCTCCAAGGTTTTAGGATGTAGAGATATGATTTATGGGCCTAGGTAGCTACATGGAAGGCTTTTCTAGAATATGTTGTTAAACTAAATAAGTAGCTTTGCACACACACACTTTTCATCAAGACTTCGCTGATAAGGTCTTGATATTTATATTTTATATTTGTTTTTTATTTATTTATATATTTATCTGAATATATTATTATATAATACATTTTATTTCTTTTATACCTTTTTATTTATAAATTTTATTTATAATATATTTTATAAATTCAGACAAAGCAGTTTGACTTTTTTAGGGCCCTTTAAAGCATAAGAACCAAAAATAAATAAATAAATAAATAAAGCATAAGAACCTGCAATTACATACATGAAATTTTTTGCTAGATAGCTTTTCTCTCACATTCACTTATCCTCAGGATCCCATCAGGGTTTTCAGCTGCTCAATTTGAATTGCTTTAGAAGTACACTGCGAAGGGCAGTGTTTAAAAGTGGAGCATTTCTGCTGACCCTCATAGATAGATAGGTAGATAGATAGATAGATAGATAGATAGATAGATAGATATTCTTCCATTGTTTTTTTGAGGTAACCAGAGCCTACTCAGGTCTGTGTGGTGGCTGGCATTGCCATTGGACATTTCAGCCATGATCTGGAGCTGTTAGTGTGAGGGGGACATGCCCCACATGATCTGGAGCTGTTAGTGTGAGGGGGACATGCCCCACATGATCTGGAGCTGTTAGCGTGAGGGGGACGTACCCCACTTTGCTCTCTGCTGTAGGGACTTGACCATTCCTACTCCATTGAGTGCTGAACTGAGGAGTGCATTGGAATGATCTGAGGAGCTGTGGCCTTAGTTTTAGTCAAGTGCTCTGCCAATAGTGTACATTCCTAACTCCACTGAGGAGGAATGCTGAACAAATGCTTGCCCTCACCTACAAGCTCCAGCATCCCAGTGGAGCAGGTCTGCTGCAGGGCCAAGGAATCCATTTTATAACTACAGGATTCTTTTTACTCTGGGTGATAACTGCAGTTGTATGATGTATTTATGAGATGGTAAAGATGTTTTTGTGAACTTAAGATTTGATGTGAAAGCATAGCAGAAAGGGATTTAAAAGTATATTCATAGCATTCACTCCTAGACTTTCCCAAAGAATTTAAACAAAATTTCAAACACAAACTGGAATATGAAGGTTCATAACAGCACCATTTCTAATAGCCAAAAACTGGAAACAAGCTGAATGAATGGACAAAATGGGGCGTGTCCATCTTGTTCAACAATAAAGGGGGTGGATCCTAATAACTAACAACAGCACTGATGAATCTTGAACATATTGCACTATGTGAAGGAAATTGATCACAGAAGACCCATATTGTATGCATTCTATGAGATCTTCTAGATAGCAAATCCATAAAGACAGAAAACATATTAGTTGTTCTCAGGGTTTGAGATGGGCCTGGGGGGTGAGAATCTACCGCTTAAAAAGTAAAGGGCTTCACTTTGGGGTAACGAAAATGTCCTGGAACTAGAGGGTGGTCAGGATTGCACAACCTTGTGAGTGTACTCACTGCCATTGGATTGTACCCTAAAAACAGTCTCACTGCGGATGGGGGTTGGGAGAGCTGAAAGAGATGGGGGCAGAGGGGGTACTCTTTATTCATTTTTTAAACGTTTATCTCACGGTCATAGTGAGTGGAGGGTGGTTTTGACGGCTGCAGCCTAGCAGAAGCCATTAGCACATATGACTGCAGTGAGAGCAAAGGGAGGCAGTAATGGAGGGCCCAGGGACACAGCTCAGGTACTGTTTAGGTCCTGGAAATTATGTTCTTATGAGATCTTTACCGATGGCTCCATTGGGGATGATCTGGATGCATTTAGTTTCATGCTTTTACAGACATTTAAAGACAGTGGCTTCTCCGCGGGAATAATAAATGGGTAAATTTGCCTTTACCCAGTGGGTCTCAGAAGCCACCAAGCTAATGATTGGGTTACATTTAAGTTTCCTTGGGGAATTTTAAGAAGCTTCATATGGATGCAGCCTAACAAAGTTCTCTTTTGAACACATTTATTTTAGAAGCTCATTCTCAGGGAGCATCAGCATGTTGTGTCTTTCAAAGAGCTTGGAACCTGATGGAAAACACTCTGCTTGTAGCTCTGGGTGACTGTGGATTGACTATCCTGGAATGCAGAGATTCTGTTTGAAAGTGGGGTGCAGGGCGATGTGCACATGTGTGTGCGCATGCGTGCGTATCAATATTCCTTTATCAACAAGACCCTTCTTAGTATATACATACCTCTTGTGTATCGCTTGGGGTGATGTTCTAGGCACTGGCGTGCAGAGGACTCAAGAAAGCATTTTAACCTACACTGGCAGGCGGAGAAAGTCTGGTGGTTTCTGGATTTTCACAGGGAGGTAGCAGATAGCCACCAGCTTTGTAGAAAGCCCTTTCTTTCCAGAAGCTGCAGCTCCCACTTTGCCTTCCCTGTTACACAAAGCAAACTTCTGAGCTTCTAGGTCCTGTATGCACAGGAAGTAGGGCACCCCACTCCCCAACTGCTGCATCCTGTGGTGGTGGCCTGTGACTAAGGGTGCTGGTTCTTCCAGGGTCCGTAGTGTATATGGACATGCTGAGATTGAAGTTGAGTCATGGATTTTCTCTGGTTTTGAGCTGTAGCAAGCATCTGTCACAGGGTGATGAAAACACCTCAGTTCATCCAGGAGCTCTTAGAAAAGGCTTAGAGCTACGTGTGTAGTTATTTTAGGTCTAAAACCTGTTTAGTGTTTGATGTAGACAGGGCATCACTGCAAGTGCATGAAACTTCTTAAACAACTGTTCATGGGCCTGGAGAAGGGTTCAGTGGTTAAGGGCAGGTACTGCTCCTGCAGAGGACTGGAATTCAATTCCCAGACCCACCCATGTCAGGTGCCTTACAACCCCCAGCTCCATGGGGATTCAAAGCTCCTGGCTTCACCTGCATTCATGTATACGTATCCCCCTACACACTTATTCATAATTAAAATAAAAATAAATATTTTTAAAGTGTTCAGATGTCTTAGCATATTATATTTTCCTTTGCCATCCATGGATCTTGTCTCTTACATGGCGACAGCTGATAGAAGGTAATGATGGCACAGATGCCTTAGAACAGGTCAGCAATCATGCTGCTCTCCCTTGTGTTTCCAGACAATAGCCAGGCAGCTGGCAGAAATCTTGTTACGGGGCATGTGTGAGCAGAGCTACTGGAACCCTCTAGAGGACCCTCCCTGCCAGTCACCTCTGGATGACCCTCTCCGGAAAGGAGCCAACACCAAAACCTACACCCTCCCTCGCAGAGCCCGTGTCTACTCAGGAGAGAAGTATGGGACTTGATGTCCTCACCTGGGGACCCCGGGATGGGAAGGGGCTGTGGGAACGTTGAAGGGCTGGGACAGAAGCAGAGGCCGGCTCGCCCATGGGAAGTCAGGTGAGCGCGCTCAACAAGCGGTTCAGCAGAGACACTTCACCCTGCTCCTAGCTCCAGCAGAAGTCCACATGAGTGAGTACCCTCTCCTCTCAGTGCTGGGCCTCCTGCTCAGCTCTCCCCTGTCTGTGTCGCTCTGTGGGATTCTCTCTCCATTTATCACAAGATCCCCAGCACCACGCAGCAGTCAGCAGCCACTGTCAATAGGCACAGCCAGTAGGCATTTGTTTCTTCAGTAATTTCTCCATCTTTTTTTTTAAATCTTGTTTTTAGCCAAACTGAGTATAAGGACAACAAATAATTTGCCAGTGGTTGGAAGGAGATGTCATTTTAGAGCATCTTCACTTTTGTAAGATTTTAATTTGGGACCTGGCTTCCTTAGAGGAAAATGGGTCAGGGGGCTTCTGCCTTGTTAGACCTGGACCTTGCCTGAGCTGAGGAGAGGATGGAGAGGTAAGGGGAGGGGCTGGGAGAAGGTCACTCATCTCCACACTGCCCCTTAGAGCCCTTAGCCTCCCTCTTGGCCCTGTTGCTCAAGCACAAGGCCTGTTGGCTTTTCCAAATCTCTGCAGAGAAAAGAGGTGTTACTGAATGATGTGGGGGACCTCTTCAGTGATATCACATGACAGGGTGCTAAGAAACTACACGTGGCTGCTTTAGGAGTGCTGGAGAGCACAGTAGGGGACAGGCCACCTGGCTTCTGGCTCCTTCGGTGACATCTGAAAACCATGTTGCATCTTCTGAGGGGCCAGTTTTCTCAGGCCGGCTGCTGATTGTCCCTGTGCAGACTCCTGGCTTTTCTTTCTCTCCTCATCATCTTATTCTGTTCGCATTTCTTATGTGGACAAGGGACTGCATCCCTGGCTTTTTCCTGGGACTTACCTAATTTAGTTTTGATCTTCACTTTTCCAGCCAAGCTGAACCTGATTTACTGACTGCTTCCTCCTCATCCTTGTCTTGATTCATGAAACACCTGTTCTGGCACTGTGACGTGCCAACTCCCTCAGGAGGGGATATCTAAAAGCAGATTTAAGATTTAAATTTTAAGTGATTTTTACATCTTCAAAACAAAGTCTAGGTTTATTTCCCACTTTGGAAGCCTCTGAATAGCCCAGGTACCAGGTATGTAAAGGGTATATCGGTCACTCCTTCTCATTAGTGGCACCTGGAGTTCTGTCCCAGTGTGGCCCTACCTCAGAGACAGAAACTCTCATAGGTCACTGGTCTCTTTGGTATTTCCTAAGCATTGGCTTTCTTACTCTTGTGACACTACTTCCTATCAGTGTAAGTAGAATTCTGGGAGGTGGTGCTACACCATGTTACAAGCTTCATTTCATACAGACACACATGAGCTGTTTGATTTCTACCTGTTCTATTGGCTGTAACTCACATACTGTCCAGCTCACTGACTTGCAGTGTACATCCATTGGCTTCCAGTACATACGTGGTTATGGATGCATCACCCAAGTTAGGCTGAAAGTACTACTCTAAAGGTGATACCCAGGACTTCTTAGCTGTCACCCCTGCTCCAGTTCTTTAAGTTTCTATGCAGTTTTAATCCACTTGCTCATTTCTGCCAGAAACATTTTTAAAAGCACTGGGATTTTTATAAGAATTGCCTTGAATTTGTGACTTGTGAACCAGTGCAGATAGTCCTGGCATCTGAACAGTGTTGTACCTTCTGGTCTGTGAGTGAGAGGTGGCTATTTACTTATACTTTTAAAAAATGCCAGGCTGTCGTGGCATGTCTTTAATCCCAGAACTCGGGAGGCAGAGGCAGGCGGATCTCTGAGTTCAAGGCCAACCTAGTCTATGTAGTGAGTTCCAGGACAGCCAGGGCTACACAGAGAAACCCTGTCTCGAAAAAAGCCAGCCCCGTCCCCCGCCCAAAAATCACCTCAGCGATAATTCATAGTTTCCAAGGTGTAAATGTGTGGTTTTTTTGTTAGATGTATTTCTAATTTTTTGGCAATGTATGTGTACAAGTCTTTTTTTTTTCCCCCTTTGCTTTGGAAGGGGATGTGTCCTGTTTAGTTTTGATTGTAAAGGATACAATCTAGAGTCATTTGGGAAGAGGGTACCTTAATTGAGGAATTACCCAGATCAACCTGGTCTACGGGCATACCTATGGGGCAGTGTCTTGATGACTAATTTATACAGGAGGGCCTCTCCCACTGTTGTAGCACCATCCCTATGCAGGTGGACATGAACTTAGGTAACCATGAGCATGTGAGAGAGTGAACCAGAGAACAAGCCGGCAAGCAGCAGTTCCCTGTAGTTCCTGTCTCCAGTTCCTTCCTTGAGTTCCTGCCTTGACTTTCCTCTTTGTTGGAGTGTGACCTAGGAGTTGTAAGATGAAATAAACCCTTTTCTCCTTAAGTTGCTTTTGATCATGGTTGGTTTTGGTTTTGTTGTTTTTTAATCACAGCAACAGAGAAACAACTATTACAGTGGTCAGAGCACATCGTGAAGGAGTCAGTTATTTCCTTCCACCATGTGGATTCCAGGGTAGAAACACTGCAGTTCATAGCGCACGTGAACTGTGTGTTATGTTCAGAACAAAGGTGGCCTCATAGGCAGGCCCAGAAGGGCAGCGAGGCCTACAGCGGACCACCCTTCCCCTCTCTAGCCAGGATTGTCAGCATTTATGTGCTCAGAATTCAGGTCCTCTGGCTTGGTGGCAAGTGCTTTTTCCTGATGAATCATTTCAAAATAAATAAGTGAAAGCATTATTCCCCAATGATCATGAACTGTGTATTCATTTACATCTAACTTTTGTCTAGTGTTGGATGTGAATAATTCACACATACTTTTCCATGTGCCAGTAGTTTATTTTCAGTGCTGTGTGCTATTCTGTTTTATAAATATCAGTATTCCAGTCTGTTCCTTTATGGCCAATTGAGTTATTTCCCTGTTCTGTTTGGGACTAATAGAACCTGTATATGTGTCTCTCATATATATTCATGTGTGTTTAAGCTAGTTTTTTTTCCATCCTTGTTTAAAAAAAAAACATGTTCAATGGCTTGGATAATTACATGTATATTAGACTAGAAAATTAGCACAAATAAAGTAGAAGATTAAAAGCCACCATTGTACCTTCAAGTAGTCAGTGAGAAGGTATTAAATGAGCACCCTTGGATGCAGGCTTTGGGGTGACTTCCCTGGTAGACAGAGGAGGAGGAGGCAATCTCTGTTGAGTGAACCTTTAGGTCTGGGCCTCCCAGTGGGTCATGCAGAGGTTTTGGAAAGGCAAGGAACGTCACAGGATCAGGATGACTTTTGTTGGCTGAGCTCCTTGGTCTCCCCACATTCCCTTTGGAGTCATTGTGCAGAGAGGCCTGCCCCTCCAGGGATGCAGGAATCCCGTCCGCTCCCTAGGGATGTAAGATGACAAGCCACATGGGACTTACCTGATCCCTGCATTGAGGATCCTCACAGACCTGGACTGACCTGATGCAGCACTTTTCCTCTTTGCCATAAGGAAGTTGCTGACCCATATGAGTTGACAGAAAAGGGAAGAGTTGTGGGGAGGGCCATGCCGTCCTCAGGCTGGACCAGCTGAGCCCTGGTCAAGCTGCTCTCAATTACTAATTGAAATCGCCTTCTTTCTCTGAGGTCCTTAGCTAGATTGTGGAGTTGATGAAGCTTCCTGTAGGTAGAGAGCTCAGGACCACTCCTGCAGCCACACAGAGTCACCACAGTGACTCTCAGGGGCCACTGTCTTTACACAGCCACTTCCTCATGGCAAAAGCCCCAGCTGAGAAGAAAGCTAAGATGCAGTTGGGTACAGTTGACTTTGTTTGTTTTCACTTCTTCTAACACATGTATACAACAGGAGAACATTTTGTGTAAAAAACTTAACCTGGCAGACCTAGAAAAAAGCACTGTAACTGTCAGTGCCTTGAGGACCCTCCTTCCCTGTGTCCTACAAAACTGCAAGATACTCTGATGAGTTTATCCAAACGAAAGAGCTGCATGACTTGTCTGAAGGTCCTCCCTGGAGCTGGTGGCATGGCGAGGCTAAGCCTGTGAGCTTCCCGCCCTCAGCCTCTCCTCATGCCGCCTGGGTCTTAGGAGCTGGTCTCGTGGTCTGATGGTCCCCTTTGTCCCTTACGCTGTCCTTCGTGCAACTCCCTGTGGATCTAACCCTGAGTCTTCATACTCTCCAGAACGGAGCCCAGGGCACTCCAGGGTCTGTCTCAGAGAAGGAAACGTCACAAAAGGAAGACCCCGATACTCCCCACCCTGAGCTCTTCCTTGTATGAGCAAGGCAGAGAGGAGGTGACCTCAAATGGGTCTGGAAGGTTTATCAGTTCCCCGGCGGCATTCCAGCAAGGGTTTCAGGCCTGTCTCCTGTAGTTCTCTGCCTCTTCCACCTTTTGCTCCCAGCCCAAGAGCTTCCCAGAGCCCATCCGCCTGCCATACAGAGCGGGCCCAGGAAACGGAATTAGATGCAGTTAATGCGTTGCTTGTTAGCAACTCTGGTAAAAATAACACAACCTAGCATTTAAGCAGACTGGGTGGCTCAAATGGAATTTGGAGATTATCCATGGTCGGAATTGGCTGGCGTTAAGTCATAATTAGCATGGCCTGGGCTCTCTCTTTTCAATTAGTCTGAACAATGCAGGACTAGCTGGCCATTAAAAAATGTTTCAGGCTTCTGCTTTGTTTACAAGGTCCCAATTGCATGTGAGCATGGCCAGGGTGTCAGGAAATAATCAGAAGTGTTCTGTGTTCTGAAAAACCAGATACGACAAGCTGACTCCCCAAAGTAGCTTTGGCTCCAGGCCTGTAGTCCAACTGCCTTGCTGAAGGCCATGCGGTAGCAAACCCCAGAGTCCTACAGGAGGACCGAGCACTGCACTTTCTGTGTTACTTCCAGTGTTCTCTGCAGCAGTAGGAATGTTGCCGATGCTTCAACGAGAACAAGGATTTATAATTATCTGGAAATTGTGGGATTTTGCCTTTTTGGTTATTGTTCCTAGGAAGGTATAAATTTAGTCCTCATTCAGTCATCTTGAGAATAGGCAGTGGTTTGTTTTGGTTTTGGTTTTTAAAAAATAATTTATTTAATTTCTGTTTTATATGCATTGGTGTAAGCGTGTCAGATCTCTTGGAATTGGAATTACAGCCAGTTGTGAGCTGCCATGTGGGTGCTGGGTATTGAAACTGGGTCCTTTGGATGAACAGACAGTGCTCTTAACCATGGAACAATCTCTCCAGCCCCAGTTTGTTGTTAACCAAGCTTATTTTTATTTATTATAAACCTCTTTTCAAAAAGGTTTTTTTTGATAACATGCAGAATTCTACTGTAAAGTGCAGACCGAGGTTTAGAGGAAAGAAGGAGAGAGGGGCTGCATGTTCATTTTTATTTATTTATTTTTATTTTATGTGCATTGTATGTCTATGGGTGTCAGATTTTGGAGTTACAGACAGTTGTGAGCTGCCGTGTGGGTGCTGGGAATTGAACCCAGGTCCTCTGGAAGAACAGTCAGTGATCCCAACTGCTGAGCCATCTCTCACAGAACCAAAACATAGGCTAGGGGGGTGGGGGGGTGGGGGGGTGTTTGGGTTTTTATTTTTTCCTAAACCTCAGCAACATTTAGCTTAAAAGCTTTTTGTTATAATCCAAGATTTTAGATTCAGCCAAATACCATGAGATAGATGAACAAGACAGCTCGTGCATGCTGCCCCAGAATGAAGTGTGTGTTTAATTAAGATAGCTCACAAATTCCTTCAGTGATAGGAAGGTTGATCAGGCTCTGCAGGTGCTCCCAATCTTGTCTTTCATCAGAATGACAAAATAAGATGCAGTGGCTAAGATGAGGGAGGCGGCTAAGATGAGGGAGGTGGAAGATGAGTGCCATCTAGTGCCATGTGTACCCTTGTGTAACGAGCTCTATTATTACATTGTTGTTTTGGATTGGTTTCATGTTCTGTCTCTGTAATCGGTGCATGCATTATTTGGGCTTTTAAGTTGGGTTTTTACCATTTTATCTCACCTGTCTGCTTGCCATTAAAATGTAAAGTTGAAATGTATTAATTCCACAGATTGCCATAGAAATGAGCAAACTGACTCGTGTCCAAATTACATGGTGTTTTTCATGGATTCTGTATAAAAATCGAGACACTTTTATCATTGCATTTGCTTGTATCTCTTGTTATTTTAAAACTGCTGTATACCAAAGTTGGTTTTCTTTATACAGCATTTTTTGTCCTCAAGAAAATACTGAAGAGGCGCTGCTGTTACTGCTCATTAGTGAATCTATGGTAAGTGGAATGCAGTTTTCATTGTTCTTTCCCCAGGCCCAAGAGCCCCGTTCTTGTTGTGGTCACTCCGTCATTATGATGATTTTTGGCCTAGAGAAAAATGTTCCAGAAGGAATGCCTGAGTGGAAGGAGAAGCAGCGGTGCTTTAACAAAGAAAGATGTCTGACTCCTTGGACAACTGGCATGTTCCCTGGTCACCCTGAGCCCTACAGCAGCAGGAAGGGCTCTTGGTTTATCATCCATCTGCCAACTGTGACTGGACATTAGCACTTTCACGTATAAGGAAACTGGGTGAAAATGGTCCCCAAAGGAGTTTGTCAGGGAGAGCAGCCCCAGAGTGGTGTCTTCCTAGTGTGCTGGGTGTGAAGACGATGCTGGGACGGATCACCTGTGGTACATCCGGCTCTGCTTTCCTGCCAGGAGCTGGATGGAACTTGCCAGTGCTCTCACCCTGCTGTCTCCTCCTGACCCTGCAGGATAGCAGGCTGTGGGAATGCCTTCCATTGCCTAGGTCTGCTTTTGTCTGGGGTGTTCTGGCCAGACTAGCAGGCTCCTCTGAAATTTACTCTTGGTGTATGGCCAGGATATTGACTTTTGGTCTATATAGCACTAGGGATGCCAGCCTTGGCTTGAGATGCTGCAATGAAGTAGTTAGAACTACCACAGGCCAATGGTGTGTGTCTGCCACTCGAGCAGAAACACAGGTACCTAGAGGCCCCAGGGCCTTCCTGTCTGCTTCTCTCTTTTTAACATGATGACTTGAGGGCAGAGTAAGCAAAGGGCACACCTAGTATATTGGTTTGTTGCCCCTGTGTGTGAACTGTATTTCAGCCCACCAGGCAGACCATAGATAGACGAATGGGAAAGTGAGAGGAGCCTCCACCCTCAAATTGGTGCTTAAGAGGAGGCAAGGAATATGCTGAGGTGACTGTGGATGAAGGACCAGGAGAGGATTGCTATGTGCTGGGAAGAGGTGGCCAGCACAAGCTAGGCCTTCAGCATGCATAATCCTCTTGCCTCAGCTTAAAACTTGAGGTTCTCTTGCTCTGCAAACTGGCCCAGAGGTGTTTACAGGAGCAGACTGCTTGAGTTACCATTGCTTTCTACCGGGCCGCTGCTGACGTCATTGGGCTCACTTCCTCTCTGGGAAGCTGGTTACCCCGGTTCATCTTACCTTGACCATCACTTGTACCTGGGGTGGTGCCATTTATATTCTCTGCCCTGCCTTGGCAGTGTCCAGTGAGATATACAGGCGATAATGCAGGTAGTGGTCAGGGACCAGTTTGTCAAGTGTGCAAGACTCAGCCGCTTTGTCACTGGTTTGTGAAGGCGTCCAGCTGTTCTGGACTCTTTACAACCTGGCAGTTAATTTCTTCAGTGCAGGCTGATTGGCTGTGCTGTCCAAGTTCGAGATCAGGTGCTCCAATTTGGAATTTAGTAAACAAGACCATGTGTCTACAGCAAGTGCTTCTAGTACAGATGCTTTGGGGTGGTTTCTTCAGCTCACCTGCTCCTTCACGGAAATGATAGAAAACAGTAGTGTTTGGTGTTGAGGCCCTTTGAGGCCGTCAGGCTTGTCTCAATGTGTTCCATTTCTGGAATCATCCCATCAAGGGACAGTGAAATCCTGTGATGTCACAGCTTCCCAACTCTAACACCATGGCTCTCTGTAAACCTCTTCTATATGAAGTTGCCATCAGGGGGCTTTCCCTCCACAGTGTCCTTTGGCACTTTGATTTTTTATTTTGGGGACAGATAAGTCATATGCTCAATTTCAGAACCAAGACAGGAGCTGCCTTGTTCTTTGGATGTCTGGGAAAATGATATTCTTTATTAGTTCTGATTTTAACTTAGAAGCATCGATTTCTCTACCATCTCTCCACCTACAAGGAGTCACTTGAAAGTGCACCACTTTTCACTGCATATAGCAAACTCCTTTTCTCCTGGAGGCAGAGGTTGTCAGAGGAGTGTCTGTATAACCTTACTCAAGTCAGGATTCTGGGTACTTGCTGTGCATCTGTCTAAGATTCTAGGTTATAGCTCCCAAAAGGTAGCAATGCTGTCTGGAAAGAGGACATATTAGGAATAGCTTGAAAACCTCTCCTACATAGAATCTGTGCATTTTGTTTTGTCTTTTTTCAGGCATTGGTCTCAGTATAGAACATTTATAACAAAAAAAATAAGCAGAGACCATCTACAGCAGGCCCTCCTTCCTTCAGAGTGTCTTTGTTGGGCTCAGAAGGAACTGCGCAAAGAAAACAGTGAAACCTTCAAAAGCAGGATTGTTTTCATAAGAGATGACTCACTTTGTAGGAAGCGGCCTGTTTTATATAGTCTCATTTGGCTTTGACATTTAAGAGCCAGGAGTTCTCAAGTGAGTAAGTTCTGACTGGTGGCTGAAACTAAATGCCTTGGACACACACAGAAAGAAGGCATTTTTGCCTCATTAACAAGAGGGAAGGTGTGTGCGTGGCCTTTCCGAATGCCAGGCAGGAAGATAAACATCAGCCTGGGGGACAAGTGACCCCAAAACCTCATGTACCCTTCTAACAAGGACTACTGTGTACACCTTGCTGCTTCTCAGACATGCTATGGAGACTGCTCATTAGGAGAGGTGGGGGAAGCAGGAAGAAACCTAAGTTCAGTGATTTAAAACTCCCAATTAGGGGAAAAAAGAAAATGAGATGGCTATCAAGAATCTAGTCTGTGTGATGTATCTGGATGAATCTAGGCAGAAATTACATTTTAGAAGCAATGAGAACATACTGGCGTGAGGAGCATTTGCTCTTTAGGTAGACGGCCTGGGAAAGCTTGGTTGTTCTGGTGGATTTTTGTACTGAGCACTAGAGATGTGAAACTGGCCAGGGCTCTTTTGAGTCCTCTGTGGCAAAGTGAAAATGGCTCGCTTCCTGACTTGTACATCTGTCCTGTACTTCCCTTTAGAAGATTGAATTGGTCTATGAGGTCTGTTCCCATGGACATGACTGAGGGGAAAGTTTGATTACCTCTGGGACTTGAAGACACCATTAGAGATGGAAAATGCAGGGCTGAGAATCCTCTCCTTCTCCACAGCATAGAGTAGAAGCCAGATCACAGAAAGACACCATGGTGGGTGGGGTGGGGTAGGACTCAATTGAGGAATCCAGCGCCCGTGCAGCTCTGCTGAGAGGCTCACATCTGGCCTCCACTGTGGAGTCAAATCATAGCCTATGTCTGTAGTGCTCTGGGAATTTTGGATCTAAGACTTAAGGTGACAGGTCTGTCACACACTCCTGCCCTGTGAGGCAGGAGAGCCTAGGTGGCCTCTCTGTCACATGGCAGTGCTGGAGTGTAGGCTGGCTCACCATCTGCTTCTCTCTTCTGTGTCACCTTCAGGCCAACAGAGATGCTGTGCTGAGCAGGATTCCGGAACACAAGAGTGATCGCCTCATCAGCCTGCAGAGCGCGTCTGTGGTCTATGATTTACTGACCATTGCTCTTGGAAGAAGAGGCCAGTATGAGATGCTGTCAGAGGTACAGCTGCTAAGTCTGGATGCTCTCCAGGTTGGGGGGATGGCAAGATGACTCTGGGAGGGGCTACAGCTTGTGATCCTTTGTCCCCTTCTGCCAGTGGTATAAGTCACTGGGCCATTGGTCTTTGCTCTCCTTTGTGACTAGGCAAAGCGGCTAGGTAGGCGATGGGAATGACAGCAAGCTTCCAGCTGGGTGTGGGAGGAGGACAGCACTTCCCAAAGTAGACTCCTTCCCAGGGTAATTCCTGTCATAACCAAAGCCCCTCCTCTCGGACACGGATTCCTCAGAAAACAGTTTCACTTCAGCTATGATTGTATAACTCCTGATGACATGCAGTTTGGGACACAAGTACCCTGGGGTTGGTTGGTAGAAACCATTTCATGCCAGAAAGGCACTGTCTTTGTTTAGAGTGCTGTGCCTGCCCAGAAGTGGACGGATAGATTCCAGGTCTTGGGCAAGGGGCCGCAATGTTCTCACCCCCTCTACTAGGAAACACTTAGGACAGACATGTGATGTTTTGGTTTCATGTGGTTAGTTCATCTGAGCTGGGGTTATGAATTATTAAGCTCCTGCCCAGAATACCGAATTTCATATTGGTAAGGCTAAATAAGTAAGGAGACCAACTTATCTTTCCTTTAGCAAAATAGAGAAAGAGGGACAGAAACAACCTATTTTATTAAAATAAACTTTTCTGTGTTATTTATCTTTCTCTTTCTAAATTTATACCCATTGCAACAGCCTCTGGGCACAAGGACAGGGAGTGAAATACAGTAACAGATTGGCTGAAATCAGATCAGAGCTCAACTCACCCTCCAGCCTGTGGTGCCTCACCACATTAGGCAGAACCCAGGAGCAGATGAGCCTGCATGGTTTATTTCTGTTTTTAGTCTTTGCTTTGGTTGCTATACAGGGCAATGGTTACTCAGCCTTCTGAAAAACCAAACCCCCTACAATGTAATGAAACAAGGAGGTGTGACCAGGTGCCCCCGCATACCTAGCCTGCCCTGCTGGGACCCAGTTCAGGCTCAGATTACATCTTGAAGTGACCTGCTTGCCCATTTCCCCATTTATTGGGGTTTTCTTGAATCTATTTGGCTTGTTCGCTGTTCTCATTTACCCTCTACTTTTTTCAAGACTTTTAGTTAAAACAGGAACAGTACATTTTCTGAGTTGAGGTAAAGTTCACATATCAAACTTAGTAATATGAAGTATATAGTTGCGTGTTGTTTTGTATGTCCTAACACTGTATGGCTGTGTTCACCGTCAGTGGGTGTAGCACTGCAATGAGACCCCTGGCACAGGCTACCCATAAACAAGAAGGTGCTGATTGATCCCACAGTCTTGGAGGTTCAGCGTCTATACGACTGTATAGCGTCTATAGAGAGGGCCGCTGCTTGGCTTTGTCACCTTATGCCAGCTAGCAACGGTGAGAGCACCTTTAAGAACAAGTAAGAGGTCACATCTCAAATCAGGAGCAAGAACAAGGAGAAAGGCCCAGATTGCTTCTTTAATTGCGAACCCCCCCCCCTTTGATAACTCACAAGGTACATGAGAACGTCATGGCCCCTATGCCTTGAGGCCCACACCCTGGCAGCCGTCTCCTCTGGGTGCCAGCCTGGACACTAAGCCTTTCACTGCAGTGAGCCCTTGTGGACACCAAGGTCATAGCAGCAACTATCACCTTGAATTCCTAAACATTTTCATCGTAAAAGGAAAGCCAGGTCTGCAGAAATGATTAAGCATGCTTGCTATCCTTGCTGAGGACCAGAATTCCCTCCCCAGAACCTATGTCTGTGGCTCACGGCTGTTTTAAAGGTTGCACACATCATAACTTGTTTCAACACTTCACTCCATCTTATGGATGAGTAACAGCCCATGAAGTTTGGAGGCTTTGGCGTTCTCCTGGCTAATGTGAGCTGTGTTGCTGTGCAGGAGCTGGATTATTCATGAGCGTACTTCTACTCTTCTGTTTAGAAACTTCAGAGCTCCCCTCCCTGTTTTCTTTTAACTTTCTACCTACAATGAACTTTACTTCACTGTTTCTCTTTCTGTCATAAGCAACAGCTCTCCATGCTCCTTGAACCAACCAATATCTTTAAATAAAGAAAATAATAGTTACTTAGAATGTAGAAATTCTGAGCTAGCTAGCCTGTGTCATCTTAGTGACGATCTTTAATCCATCTTCATGAAGAACGGCCTGCGACAATGAGGTGGTGTGTGTGTGTGTGTGAGAGAGAGAGAGAGAGAGAGAGAGAGAGAGAGAGAGAGATACATGGCATGTGGGTATGCAGGTGCACCTTCATGCAGACGAGAAAACAGGATATCAGGTATTTTCCTCTATTGCTTTCCAGGTTATTGCCATGAGATAGTGTCTCCCAGTGAACAGGAAAATCACTTTCAGCTAGATTGGCTGGATTCTCCTTTCTCCACCGTATAATGTTGAAGTTATAGGCACACACAGCCATGCTGTGGGTTCTGGGCGTTTGAACCCAGGTCCTCCTTGCAAAGCAAGTCCTGCTACCCACTGAGCCATCTCCTTGGATAGTTGTTAATTCATATAAACTCATGAACGGAGCCCAGCATTCAGAGCTCAGTCAGTGGCAGCTGAATGCTCAGGTATTGCTGACTCTCCCACTGTACACAGGAACTGCACAGGCACACAGCAGTGCGGAAGTCTACAGGTTGCAAGAGAAATCTCGGCTGGTTATAAAGCTCACACAGAAGCATACAAAAGATGATGAAAGTAGAGAAGCCAGCAGAGCAAAGCTGTGGATTCCCAGCTAGGAACAGGCCGGTTCTAGGGGAGGGGTTTGAGTGTGCCGGTTAGAGCTGAGGAGCCACTGACATCCCAATGGGCTCCTCAAGGGCTGGTGGGGATTAAATACAGTAGTTGCCGAGGCCTGATGGGAAGTACGCGCAGCAGTCCTCCTTATTGGCCATTTTGCTCTGTGGTTTCAGTTTTCTGTGGTCAACCTTGGTCTAAAAATATTAAGTGGAAAATTTTAAAAATAAACAATTCAGAGGTTCAGTTGCTTGCCATTCTGAGCAGCTTGATGAAATCGTGTCCCATCCTGTCTGAAAGCAGAAGACAGAGAGGGTCAGGGGTGACTTACTGCTCCTCCCGCTTGTTCGGTAGCTGTCTCACTTACCAGACTGACTGTCAGGTATGGCGGGCTTGTGTTCAGTACTAACTCCCACACTCCATGGCAGTGCTGCAAGGCATATAGAAGGAAGCAGCTATGTAGGGTTTGGTGTTGACCACACTGGAATAGGATCTAGTCACATACCCCGACTGATCTCTGAGCTGGCCATGTGTGCCTCAGAATCAGGGTGACATCTTCCTTTGTGTGGGCAAAGCCTTTTGTGCCCAGAAAGCATCACTGCCCCAGGCTATTGGGAGGTAAGAGGTTTTGTCTTGAGCCTTCCCACCTCCTGTCCTCAACCAGCCTCATGGCCACAGAGCAGCCTCCCTTCCTTTTGGCTCTTCTCTTCTCTTCTTTTGGCCCACAGACTCCAGGAAAAGAGAAGGAAGAGGCTGTGCTGGCACTCACAGCACTCCTGTTTCTTGCACCCTTGGGCAGCAGGTATGCTGTAAAGGCAGGGTAGAGACCCAGCCTTTGAAAGTGTAATAGCAGCGCAGGGGCATTGTTCTCTTGTGCCCGCCCGTTAGTTCTCAGTGCTTATTCAAGGTGCAGGGCCGCTCTTTGAGCTCAACATTCGCTTTCCTTGGCATGTGCCCACAGCAACATTTCTTTTTTTTTCAGGGCTCTGTTTACCCTGCTAGTGGGCATGAAGAATGGAACAGCAGAAAGAAACCTGAGGTTTATCGCGGCCTTTCTCTGACAGGTTTAAATATGAGCGCAGTGTTTACCATGGCTCCAGTGCTATGAGTTTTCATGGTTTTTTAAGGACTAATTGTGAGCCCTGCTGAAAAGTTTGTGTAGGAAGGAACACTTCTTTTTTCCCCTTCAATTTAAACAGCAGCCCTAGTTGGCATGACAACCCCTCTATTAAAAGTAAGGCCAGGAGCCCTGCTTCCTCTGTTTTTCAGAATGAACCCAAGCTGCTAAGGAGGTTTGTTTCTCGAGTTTGACTATTAACAATCCCATTTTGAAAGAATATTATGGGGTCTTTTTGGAGATGGTGTGTGCTCCCCCTACATAAACATGGCAGCTTTAACAACAGAAGGGATATTTTTATCTTTCCATTGAACTCTTATTCACGCTTGTTTATGGTAAATCTACAATGCTGTGGGTAGAACTGCATGGCTAATGATTGTACCAAAAAGACATTCGTACCTCCCCAACCTAAACACCTCTGTCATCAGGAGGCACTGTGAAAATGCTGCCCACCCCCGACCCTGCTTAGTGGGCTGCCGCCAGCTAGGATGCCTCAGGGCTTCACTGCACACCCTGCCTTGCCCTAGGTACCCATGTGAGGCAGTGATATATGAGGAGCCAGTGCACAGTCCTGGTTCTGAGGGGCCCAGGGAGACCTTGCTGAAAAGACAGGGGGTCACAGCCAGTGTCCACTCACCCTTTCTTGGGTTTTGGAGATAAACTCTCCTGGAAGAGGATTGAGTGCTTCCCCCTCAGATGATTACCAAGGTTGTAAGGGTCATTTAATGAGAATTAGGAAACTTTTAAGAGGTGGACCATGCTTGAGGCAGAGCTGCTCTCTAGATAGACTCTGTCCAGCATTCTGAACCAACCTAGCAGAGCCATTAATGCCATGTTTGTATGACAGCCTGCCCCACAGAATCTCAGCCCCTGCTGCAGTCACCGGGGTCTCCATCTCCACATTATGGAGGCCTTCTTTGTGAGGCATAGCTGTCTCCTCTAGTGAGAATACTTGTACTCCTGCGAGGAGCAAGAGCAATTGAAACTGTAGTGTGGTCCAGCTCAGAGAAACACTTTTCCAGCTGTGCACTGCCTTGTGTTTTATTTTCATTTTTCTTTTTTTTTTTTGTTTTGTTTTGTTTTTAGATTTATTTACTTTATGCATATAAATGCTGTAGCTGCATGTGCACTCACACACACCAGAAGGAGACACCAGATCCCATTATAGATGGTTATAAACCACCATGTGGTTGCTGGGAATTGAACTCAGGACCTCTGACAGAGCAGCCAGTGCTCTTAACTGCTGAGCCATCTCTCCAGCCCTTTCATTTGTTTCTTTAAAAAATTAGTATGCTGCCTTAATCTTTGAAAGGCACAATTTATAAATATTTATTGATGTCCACACTGTTTTACAGCTGTCATCACTATTCTAAACTTCTCCACTATCTCAAATAGAACTGTACATGGTTAGCAGTAGTGCCCTACCCACCCTCCTTCTCTCTCTCTCTCTCTCTCTCTCTCTCTCTCTCTCTCTCTCTCTCTCTCTCTCTCTCTCTCACTCACACACACACACACACACACACACACACACACACACACACACACACACCCTGGCAACATCTAATCTTTCTGCCTGTGAATTTGCCTATTGCCTATTCTGGGTACCTAGTATAAAACAAGTCATGTGGCACATGCCCTTTTATGTCTGGCTTGTTTTTAGGATTCAGCCTAGTTATGGTAGTACATCTGACAGCATATTGTGAGAACTGCATCCTTTTTGTCAGAATAATGTTCCACTATACATATCTGTCACATTTTGTTCATCCATTCATTTGTTTATCATCTTTTATTCATGGATGGATGTGTGACTTGTCTTCACCTCTCTGGTGACTATGCCATGAACACAACCACATTCTAACACTTAGCATAAAAATGATCATTCAATCCATACCCCTTTAGTCTGGCGTGTTCACTTAGCTGGTTTTTGTAAGTTAACCATGTTGTAGTGCTGTGTCTCACAGTGTGATAACAGAACTCTAGCATTCCTGCATTCCTGTTCTCAGTTCTTTAGGGGCGGAGCTGCCAAGTCATACGGAAATCCCCTGTTGAGCTTTCTGAGGAGCTGCCAGCTGTTCTTCACAGTGGCCTTCCCGTTTCCCATTCAGCGCCCACTCTCCTATGCTCACCAGCGTGGGCTTGACTTGTGGTTCCCTAATGCACAGAGCATCCTCTTAGACCCTTGGTCCTTTTGTATATCTTCTTTGAAAAGATGATTATTTGAGCCTTGTGCCCATTTTTCAATTGTTATAGTTTTTAAAATGTATAACAAACTCTTATCAGATATATGGTTTACAGATATTTCTCCTATTCTATAGGTTTCCTATTCACTTTCTTAATTATGTCCTTTAATGCAAAAAAAAAAAAAAAAAGGTTTGATTCTGAGACCAGTGTGCCTTCTTCTGTTGCTTGTGCTCTTGGTGGCTTTCTGAGGAGCCATTGATTCAATGCCAGATTCAAAATCATGGCGATTTACCCCAAATCTCCTAATCAGTTTTTGAGTTTTGCACCTGTACATAGGAATATTGAGCCACTCTGCGTAAACTTTGTATATAATGTGGTATGTGCTTTAGTTTGTATTGTGTTGCTGTGATAAAATGCCCTGATGTGGGTCTCAGTCCATCGTCATAGTGAATCACAGACGCAGGAGTTTGAGGGCAGTAAGTTAATTCAGAGGCCAGGGACATGGCTCAGAAGTTAAAATGTTTGCCTAGTAAGCATAAGGATAGGAGTCCACATCCCTGGAATGCCACATAAATGCCAGGTCAGCATGACAGTCCACCTATAATTTCAGCCTTGGAAGGTTAAGATGAGATCCGCAGAGTAAGCTGGCTAGCAAGACTAGCCATATTGGTGAGCTCTGGTATTGATGATTCTCAACCTCAGGCCTCCACATGTGTGTATACACACACACACACACACACACACACACACACACACACACACACACACACACATTAAAGTCGCCACTATCTGGCAGCCGGAGCTTGTAACATAGCCAGCTGGCTTCCGGAGGCTAGAGCAGCCCCTCTCTTGCAGCTCTGCCTGCAGCAGCACGTGCAGCTTCCTGCAGAGGCATGGCCCAGCTCCAGTCTGCACTGCCCTGCAGATGCCCTGGGGCCCTGGTGGCTCAGTGTTCCCTGGCCTCCAGTGCATCTTGACCCTCACCTTTACAACCTCACACAGTGGCCTCTCGGGGCCTTTCCCCACATATGCCAGCTCTGCCACGCAGCTCTGCCAGCTCTGCCACACAGCTAGCTCTTCCATGCATCTTTTGCACCCTCAAAAGTTCCATACTATCACCATTCCCCAGTCCTGTTACCATTTCAAGATATTGCCTCTGACAGGGAAGGTTTTGCCCTCAGGGTACTCTTCCTAGTGTCCCAGTGCATTGAAGGAGGTTTCTCTGTGATGGTGCTGCTCTCTCTCGTCAGCAGTTACATCATCAGTCTGAACACCATCCTGCCTTGAATGTTTCTCTGCCAAACAAAGGAGTCCACTGGCTTTGAGCTCAATACTTCAGTTCTCGGGACATAGTTAGATTGAAGTCAGCCAGACTCGCCTACAGATGGCCCTCCCTCATTTCCCAGTGGCGTCCCTGTTGTCCTCTGACACCTCATGATCTAGACCTCTGCTGGGAGGATTTCTCAACATTCTTTCCTTTCCAAGCTCTTACCAGAAAGGCCCATGTAATGGCTTCAGCATGTAATGGCTGTTGTAGCCCAGTGTACCAAAAGCTTCCACATTCTAGCCACAAAGCAATTCAAGGGTCTAAAGGCCACCTCGTAGTCAGGTTTTCCTCAGCAAGGTACTTTTCAATACCAACTTCTGTTTTAGGTTGGGTGATTGGTTATACTTTTTCTTTTTTTTTTTCTTTTAAGATTTATTTATTTATTTATTTATTATGTATACAGTGCACATCAGATCACATTATAGATGGCTGTGAGCCACCATGTGGTTGCTGGGAATTGAACTCATGACCTCTGGAAGAGCAGTCAGTGCTCTTAACCGTTGAGCCATCTCTCCAGCCCAGGTTTTACCTTTTCTGTTGCTGTGAAAAAATATCCTGGCAAAAGCAACTCGAGGGAGAAAGGGCTTATATGGCTTGTAATTACAGATTGTGGTCCGTCGAACAAGGGAAGGGCGGCAGCAGGAACGGGAGAGAACTGGTCGCACAGTGCACATAGTGCAGCTCAGAGAACAGCGGGCTGCTGCATGCTGCTGCTGCTGCTGAGCTCCCGTTCTCTAACATGCTGTGGGAGTGGGGGTGGGGGCCCCCACTTCAGTGTATGTGATCAGGGTCATCCCTCACAGACAGTCTCACGGCCTTCTGCCCGGGGAGTCTAGGTTGCGTCAAGTTAACAGTCAGAATTAACCACCGCAAAGACTGTGTAGAAGTCACATAATGCAGCACTTTTTGTTGAAGAGGTTGTTTTTTTTTTCCTTCTTGAATAGACTCACTTCTCTGGCAAATGCCATGCTGGCCATGCTTTTATCCTTATGCAAATAACCATCAAGTCAGACTGGGTCCTCGAGCTGTGCTTTAGTCACCTCGGCTTCAGTCCCACCAGAAATGCTGCCGTCTATAGAGTCTTCAGAATTCACTGCAGGCCTCATGGCTCTTTCTCTTCTGTGGCTCTGTAGACCAGGCTGGCCTCAAACTCAGAGGTCTGCTTGCTTCTGCCTCCTAAGTGCTGGGATAACAGGCATATGGCACCATCCTGGCCTGAAAGTGGGTTACTGTCAATGGTCCCAGTGAAGAGAGAGCTGATAGATGGGACCCTAGCGCCTTCTGTATGTGTTCCTCACGGACGCTTTTGTTGCACGTTTGCTTGCATGTAGTCTGCCACTGGCCTGCCGCTCTCTCGGCCCCTCACTTCTCGCTACAGCCCTTGCCTCCATATGCAAGGTGAAGCTACAGCCACCATCTAAGGGTTAAACCTTGGTGTCCCAAGCGAGGCTAGAGAGGCCAAGAACAAAGACCAAGAGGGGAAAGGCAGCTGAGGAGGAGGAGGAGGCGGAGGAAAGGAGCTGAAGATCGTGCTTTTTGCAAGGTCAATGAAGAGCTACATTGGCAACACCACCGGGGGTATTGGATTTGAGTCAGAACCAGGGCTCCTATACTCCCGTGCACACTTGGCCGAGCTGATTCATGGAGTTGAGAAGGTTGACTGCCAGAGAATGCCATCTGGGACCATTGACAGTAACCCACTTTCAGGCCAGGATGGTGCCATATGCCTGTTATCCCAGCACTTAGGAGGCAGAAGCAAGCAGACCTCTGAGTTTGAGGCCAGCCTGGTCTACAGAGCTACTTCCAGGACAGCTAGTGCTACACAGAGAAACCCTGTCTCAAAACAAAACAAAACAAAACAAAAAACAAAAAGAAAATAACCCATTTTCTGTTTTCACTGTGGCCAGAGGAAATAATGTTGTTTAATTTAAGCATTTTCCAGAGCCGTAAAACATAGTGATCCTGTCTAGAGCAGCCTTACTGTATGAAAGCAAAAGGAGGAACCAGGGAGGAGTGGGGCAAGGATACAGCGTATCCTGTATTTTACTTCCAAAATAAAGAGGAGGAAGCTTGATCAAGCTTCCACATTGTGTGTGTTCCCACAGATGGGAGGGGAGGCTTTTGTTAGTTACTTGAGTCCTGTAAGCATGACTTTTAGAAGCTTTTTCCTAGACCTGTTCTCTGAAGCAGATTGCTCAAACTCCATTTTAATTCATACTTTTATTTTTAATTAATTTAGAAATAAGAGCATCGTTCTGACTTCATCTTGCCACTGTGTGACTCAAGGCAGGTCTTGTTGGCTTTCTGGATCTTCATCCCCATATTGTAAAGCAAGAGTAGGACCAGGTTACCCTGAAGATGTCTACCCACCCTGTGATAGGGTATTCTATGTGTCCAAAACAGTAGTTCCCAAATGGCTAAACAGCTTAGTTAAGTTTTCATTGCTAGAAAAAGCAACATATTATTCATCTGCCTTGTTAAATTTTTTAATGTGTTATAGCACAACTATAAAGAATTACATTAACCACATTTAATAATCAACTCAACTAATAATACAATGTAAGAAAGAAAATCTTCCTAGGCGAAGGACCCTGAAGGGTCTCTGCAGTGAGATCTGTCCAGAAGGAAAGGAAAGAGCTCAGGGTGGTGATGGGTTCAGCCTGGGGCGGCAAGCCAAATGTCCAAGGTGCCTGGTTATTTATCTCTACCCTTTCCCCCGTGGGTTTTGGATGCTGAGTCTCATTCTTGATTTCCCAGAATAGGCCCTGGCTTCTCCCTGCTGTGGTATTGTGCAGCTGTCACTGCCACACACCCAGTTGGTGTAATTGGGCTTTACATACAAGGAAGGTCATTGCTAAATCCCCCTCTCAGGCCAGAAGAGCAGCTTGCTCCTGGAACCTTTCAAAGATGGCTTCCCATGAAAAGCCAAAGGAAGAGAAAGGCAAAGCCCTTATTCCAGCAGGAAATCAGTTTGCAAGTAACATGCTGTCTACCACTCACATGATGATGCCCTTTAGCCTCTAAGGGGTGTACTGCCACACGTCCATGGCATCTGGCAACTGCCACCCAGGCTTCAAAGGGTGACAGAGTGCCTGTCCTTCCTGGTTAGCCAGCATATTGGCTAAGTTCATCCAGTCTTCTAATGATGAAGGTGATTCAGAGGTGCCCATGATGCTGTGTGTCTCTGGCCCACATCTCCACTCCCCACCCCCAGGCCTCATCGCCCTTCCTCTGACACCACAAGTAAGAGGGCTACAGTCTCACCCCTGGTGGCTGTCACTCTCCCATTCCCAGGAACTCTCTCCTACTTCAGATGAGAACTCACGATCTGCTGCCGCAGCAGCTGTCACAGTCTCAGGATTGCAGTGCTCACCCTTCCAGGTGCCGTTGGGAGCACCTCCCTGAGCAGCTTCAGGCGCCGTTGGGAGCACCTCCCTGAGCAGCTTCTGCCCCTCTAATAGCCCAGCCTGAGCCATCTGTCCTCAGAGCTGTTCACCACCCCTCCTGCCATGCTGGGGCTGCGTGCTCCGTCCGGCAGCTTCTCACTTGTGTCCCATACCCCTACTCCTGTGCACATGCGCCTGCTGCCTTCTGGAAAACCTCTTGTCATCAGGACTCCTTGTTCACTAGAAACACTACTAAAATACGAGAGTTCTTTATTTTATTTCATTAGCTTACATCCTCACTAACCTTACAACATTAAAATTGGCAATTTCACTCGGTCGTACACAGATGTGTTTGTGGCTTCTTAAAAGGGCTCATCAGGCAATTGGAGTGAGTACCCACACACTCAAGCAATTGGGGTGAGCACCCACCCACCCAAGCAATTGGGGTGAGCACCCACCCACCCCAGCTAAGAAGAAGATTATGGGCATCAAGTGGCTGCAGTCACAGCACAGTCTCTTCTTGTAATGGAGCTGTGGGCAACCTGAGTTCTTAGAGGTGTGTATCTGAACATTTCTGAGAACATAGGGGAACACTCTCCAGATACTCAAACGGGGGCATGGGGAATAGGGACATCTGGAGCTGTTTTGAAACTCTCAGAGCTGGTGTGCTGGAGCTGTGTAACAGAGATGCCAAGAGCCCACAGGAAGACAGGACTATCTGTGCTGTGACACAGAGTGTCCACACCTGTGGTCTGGGGGGAGGTTAGTTTATTGCTGTTGGCTTACATATTCTCTGTCTCGGCCTCTGCCTGTCTCCCTCCCTCCTTCCTTCCCTCCCTCCCTCTTCCTCTCTTCCTCCCCCCCTGCTTTTTTTATATTTTTATTTGTATGTATGACTATTTTGCCTGCATGGATGTCTGTGTACTATGTGCATGTCTGGTGCCCAAGGAGACCAAAAGAGGGCATCAGGGCCCATGGAAATGGAGTTAGAGATGGCTGTGAGCTGCCATGTGGGCTGCTGGGGATCAAGCCCTAGTCCTCTGGAAGAGCAGTCTGTGCTCTTAACCTCTAAGCCACTGTCCAGCTACTGTCATTGCCTTTGAGACAGGGCCTTACTATGTAGTACATGCTGGCCCCCAGCCTCAGCCTCCTGAGCACTGAGATTATAGGCATAGACCATCAGATCTGGCTAAGTTCTTAGGGTCTTTGGTTGGTTGGTGAGTGTGTGTGTGTGTGTGTGTGTGTGTGTGTGTGTGTGTGTGTGTGTGTGTGTGTGTGTGTGTGTGTTACTCAGGGCAGAGCCCTGGGCCTTGCATATGCTAGGCAAGAACACTTCCTGTGTTGTATCCCCAGCCCTTTTGAGGCACATCATCAGCCTTTCTGATTCCGTATGACTCTTCTGTGGCTTATCAAGGAACGGGGATTGCTGTAGTCCAGAGGGAGGTTCAAGCTGGAAGACTGTGAAAGACACTGTAGAGGGAGTGCATGGCTTGCCTTGATCTTTGCCAAACTTCTTAAAGATAAGCTGAAAATGTATCATTTGGCTGGCTGTCATGGAATCTGTGACATTTCTTGAAAATTCTGCAGAGTGTAAAGGTCTATCCCCAAAAGGCTTTGGGAGCAAGCAGCTCATTAACAGAAAGAGTACGGCTGGAGCCTGAAATGCTTAGGGATCAGGAGGCCTCCTGTTCAGTGCACGATGCTGTACACAGCAAGACAGTGTGCTAAGTGAGGTGTGCGTGCTATGGCTGCCGTCGGCATCTCGGGCTGTCCACTGCTGCCATGATCAGGAGCTTATTGTCTGGGACCAGGCTACTGGACTCCTGCTCACAGAGATGCCATGTGTCACTTAAATCTGTGTGCTTCAGCCTCCTGGCTTTAAGGAGGGTGGTACTTGCACCTTCCTGTGCTGTGCAGGGCTGTAAGGATGCTCAAAGGAGGCAATGCTTAAAATAGTGCCTGGCTACAGCAAGTGCTACCAAGGCCTTGCTGCTCCAGAAGTAAGCAGCCCACACATCAGCCCCAGTTCTATGGCTTGCAGGGGCCTCATATGGAATTAGTTTCTAAAATGAAGAAGGTAATGAGTACTTATTGTAAGCTTGACTTTGGGATAAACATGACAAGTAGTATGCCGTCTGTGTATGTGAGGGGTGAATTTCCTAACCAGAGTGCAAGGATATCCTTCATGCTCTGTTGGTTATAGTGTTGCTTTTCACGCTTGTCTTTAGTCTGTCTGAAACAGATTGTTATGAAACATTGAGGTAAATTTCAATTTAAAATATTTTCCTTATGAGTAAATAGCCATATTGCTGTTTGATGTAAAGCTTGTTTTTCTCCTACTAACCTGTAATGCTAGCTTGTTCTTTCTCCCCCACTCCCCCTTTATTTATTTATTTATTTATTTATTTATTTTTGAACAGGGTCTCATTTTATAGTTCTGGCTGGCCTGAAACTCAGTATGTAGACCAGGCTGGCCTCTAACTAGAGATCCACCTGACTCTGACGCATGAGTGCTGGCCTTAAAGGCATGCACCACCATTGCCTGGTTGTGCTCTTTCATAAATCCAGGTTATGAATAATTGTGAGCTTCTTGTTTCTGTCTATTCATTGGCCAGTTTGCTTGATCTTGTAGCACTACATTTAATCCTTGTTACTACAAATTCAGAAAAAGGTCTTAGAAAAACCAAGATGCCTCTACCTTCAATTATTAAAAATAAATAAATAAATAACAACAAAAATTGAGCTGGCCAAATCGCTTAGTGGGTAAAAGCACTCTCCATCAAGCCTGATGACCTCAGTTTGTGCGTGCATATGTATGTGTGCATGCATGTGAGTGTGTGTGTTCTTGTTTTCTTGTATAAAGTTTGCAGCATGTGAGGAAACCACAGGGTAATGTGAGTTGTCCTCTCCAGTGGCTCCCCACCTTATTTTTGAGGCAAGGTCTCTCACTGAAGCAGAAGGTTGCTAATTTGGACGAGATTAGATAACTGGCCAATGATCTACAGGGATCCTTCTGCCTCTGCCTCGTGGGAACACACTGCCATGCCTGGGTGCTAGAGATCCAAACTGAGGCCCTGTGCTTGCACAGCCACCCCCCCCCCCAGCCCCTCAGAAAGCTGCAGTTGTCTTCTCTCCTCTCCAGCCGCCCTTTCTGCTGTTACTGTGCTAGCTCTTGTGCTTATGTGTCATGTCTGTGTGTCACCATCTCCATGAGCCAGCTCCTGCTCCCAGCCTTTCCCTGTCTGTTAGTGGGAGAGTTCCACCATTATCTGTTCAAGAGCTGGCTTCAGAGCACTGCAGGGAGAGCCAATGTGAGGCACTCTAGGTGCATGGCACAGCCAGGCCAGTCTAAGATGACTTGACATAAGCAGTTGGAGGTTTCTTGCTTGTCTGCGCCTTTCCTTTGCCTTCCTTTAGCTCTCTTGGCTCTTTATCTCATTTTTTCTCAACATCCACCTCACTCTACCTTGACAAAGAAAGCAGTGGTCCCCCTCAATTCCCCCTGACAGCTGGGGTACATTTATTCCAGAAGCCAGGTTCTCTGTGTCTTCTGGGGCCTGGTGTGTTCCCTCAGTCTTCTCTCTGTCTACAGAGAGAAGATTGCTCTAGTCACCTCCACAAGGAAATGAGGACATGATGAAGTAGCCTCTCAGCATCCTGCAGCCTCTGCTCCGTAGACGCCCCCTTCACTCCTCACCTGCACCTTTTTCTCCTCTGGCCCTAGGGCCTGCTGTCCTCCAGTGTGCTACACAGTCTCTCCATGGAACCAAAGGCTTTATTAGCTCTAGCAGCTGCTTGGCCTGTCTCCAGCCTATTGCTCTCTTCCTGAGACCCGCTCTGAGTGGCGGCATGCTTCCATACCCTCTCCCCGGGGTTTCTGTGTCAGTTTCCTTTCTCAATGCTGCTCCTTTCTTCCCCTTAAAGGGAAATGTTGCCCATCTTCCTCCTGTATCGGCTTACCCTTTCTCTTTCTGCCATGACACTGCTACCTAAGAGGGCAGTGTGTGAGTTGTGTGCCACAGCAGGCTGGCCAGCACTGGAGAAGCCAAGAAGCACAAGTGTGCTCTTCCCCTAGTGGTGCCGGGCTGGAATAGGAGAGTGAGGGCAGCTCGTTAACACTGGTCTGGTGGCAGGAGAGCTCAGGGCACAGAAGAAGAGAGAATAACTTGAAAACGCAGCTGTCATCTCAAAGATGACATGGCTCCAGCCCTACCTCCTACAGATCTGTTTGTCCAAATTGGATGCACTGCACTTGCCATGGCCATGTTGAGGCTCAGTCTCTACCCCTTTTCCTAATGTGCCCTTCCTCCCTCCTGACTAGATTTTTGGTTTTTTCCATCATGGCTCAGTCAATGGCCATTCTTGTAAATGTCACTGCTGAAGCTTGTGGTCACTTTGTCCTGTCTGTGGACACTTGTCAGTTTGGTCCTTGTGTTTGGGATACTTGTGTGCCAGCCTCCATCTCTTCGTAGAGTGAAGCTTCTCTTATGTCTGAGTCAGCTGTGAACTGTTCTGGTATCTGCAGGGTGAGAGAACATCTCAGAAGGTAGAGTGCTCTAGGCATTCAAGGCTAATGGAGTCGGCAGACATAAATACTGTGGATGCAGACTCAACACAGGTCTACTTATAACAGTTCTCACTGTAGACACTGTTTTTTCTTTCCTACCAGTGCTTAGAAAGAGCCATGAAGTTTGCCTTTGAGGAGTTCCACCTCTGGTACCAGTTTGCTCTGTCACTGATGGCTGCTGGGAAGGTGAGTCTCTGCTGCGTGCCACTCTGTTCAGGGTTATGCCATTGAACTTCATGAAGATATATCTACCCCGTCACGGGAGGCCAAGACCATTCCAAACTGTCCTATGGCCTTTTCATAATGGACCACCAAAGTTAATTATTTAGGGTCTAAGATGGGACTAAGATGAGGAATTCTTAATTTGCCTTTTTCTTTTTTTTTTTTGCCTGTTATGACTCACTCATGTGAAATATACATGCTTAAACTTAAGTCTTGAACTCTTTTTGAGAGTATAAACATGTCCCAGAGGTGGCTGGGCGGGGTAGGGGGAGTGGGAGGCTGTGAGGGGGGACTGGGCAGAGTCCCTGAGTTCTCTCCTCAGTCTGTAGCCAAAAGCGTGGCTTAGCACTGCTGCTTAGTGGAAGCCTGGGGTGCTTTCACAGTTGAGTGACAGAAGACATGTCTCTCAGTACCTCAGTATCTTTTTTAGTAAAGTGGAGTGACAATCGATGCCTACTTCTAGAGTTATCAGACAAATGCAGAAACATACACAAATATTTAGGGTGGCAGCCCAGTCACGTGCATACTTGATAAAGGTACAGCCATTAGTCACTTGGTGGTCCGTGAACTGTGAAGTCTCACATAGAAGACTCTGTGCTAACTGAGCTCAGAAACCGAGTTTACTCTGCTTTTAACTAGGTGTTTGTTTTCTTATAGCAGCATAAGCTTCTGCAGTCTATTTTTTCTTGTTGTTGCAATGGCTACACAAGCAGAGAATGAGTTAGGCAGGAGCCAAGGCCTATTCCAACTTGCTCTTAATAACAGTTTACTCCCTGTCACTCTGAGTCCCAAGCTCTGGTTCTCACAAACCTGGGTCCCTGCTTGGTTGGGAAACCCGCTCTAAGAAGTCTAGAATGTTTCGTTCTTACAGACCATGAGTTTTACAGAATTGCTCTGTCCTTGTGCAGTCTGCCCGTGCTGTGAAGGTGCTGAAGGAATGTATCCGGCTAAAGCCAGATGATGCCACCATCCCACTTCTGGCAGCCAAGCTTTGTGTGGGTTCCCTTCACTGGGTAAGTGGAGAGCTTCCTCGCTCCTTCTAAGGGGCTCCATCCCAGGACCAACTTCCATGCTTCCATGCCAAGCCTCACTCACCCTAGCGGAGTCAGTGGATTTCCAGCATGCTCCAGGTTTTCTTTTTAACAGAAAAGCTTGAAAAGTAGTGATGGCAGAAGGATCCAGAGGGTCCTAGAAACCTACAAGAAGAACATTAGGACAGGCGGATCTTGGCCCAGGGGTTCTGCTCAAACTATGGCACCAGCCGAGGACAATACAGGTGGTAAACTTTAAACCCCTACTCAGATCTAGCCAATGGACAGGACATTCTCCACAGTTGAGTGGACAGTGGGGTCTGACTTTCACACGAATTCTGGTGCCCCATATTTGACCACGTCCCCTGGATGGGGAGGCCTGGTGGCACGCAGAGGAAGGATAGCAGGCTACCAAGAAGAGACTTGGTACCCTATGAGCATATACAGGGGGAGGAAGTCCCCCTTAGTCACAGACATAGGGGAGGGGAATAGGGGGAAAGCGGGAGGGAGGGAGGGAGGAATGGGAGGATACAAGGGATGGGATAGCAATTGAGATGTAATATGAATAAATTAATAAAATATTTTTAAAAAGGAAAAGAAAAGTAGTGATGGCAGGACATATAGGATCCACGCTCAGAGAGAGGCAGCTCATTGTGTGTGTGACATGCAGGCCTGAGAAGGTTCCAGAGCTTTCTGCTCACCATTGACTTAACACATGTGTAACACAACTTCTTCATGCATCTTCCTTCACAAACACTTTCTTCAGATTATGTTGTTCAAACTTTAATGTGTCAGTAGCCTAATTTATCAAGGCTCTAGTACCTCAGCAAACATAGCATTAGGAAACAGAAACTGCTGGGCTGGCAGCAGAGACTATTGTCTCCTACAGTGGAGTTTTAATTTCTTTGATTCAGCTTCATATCCAGTTAGTTTTTTTATATGAAGACTAATCTGCCCCAAAACCCAAGACTCTGCTAACTTGGGTTTCTTCCCTTACAGTCCTCACTGCCTGTTTCTTTCCATGCATTCTCACCTAACAGGAGAAGGAGAAAATGATTCATTGTTGCTTGATTTCCCTTGAAGGAAGTTAGCAGAGAAAAGGAGCAAGCAGGCATAGGCTCCCAGCCATGCTGCAGTGCAGTGAACTCCCGTGGACAGTTTGGGCTGTGAGCAGAAGGACGGTGCTGAGGGCCTGGAAGGGAGCAACACAGTGTCCCTTGGCTTGGAACACAAGTGGCTGCTGCGCTTCTGCCAACTGCAGCTCTACTTACTACTGTAACAAACAAGTGTTCTTAGAGATGAGAGTAACAAATCTCTTCTGCGTGTCTTTTTTTTTTTTCCCCATTTTATTATTACAGTTTTCAAAGGCCTCAACAGTCCATGGTATAATGAGCTCGCATGTACTATGTCCAGCTTCAGTACCATCAATTGCCACACTTTTAAAGAAACAAATCTCATTCTTTTTCTAGTGAACTGTGCAAGAGGTCTTGTTGAGAGTGCAGTTTGCCAAGTACATATTTCTCATAGGGATCCGCTGGTGCGACGTCCATGTGCTGTGTTCTGTAAACTAGGTCAAGTTTTGAAAATTTTAACAGCTTGTGGCAAAGAAAATCCAAGTCTAAATGCATTCTTTTTGTCATGAAACAAGGGAAAGAACCAAACATAACACATCTCAATAACTTAATTCTTTTTAAACGTATTCCGTTTGACCTCTGGCTCCTGAGTCCACTCTTATTATAGAACCAAGCAGTGAAAAATGAAGATGTAAAAGACAGAAGCCCACAGAATGTGAAGTGACTTTGAAAAAGAAAGCAGATGAGCAAAAGGAGAAAGGTTAAAGAAAGATGAATAGGGGTCCTGGGCCCCGCTGGAAAGGCTCAGGAAAGAGAACTGCCAGGGCAGAGTTGGAAGGTTTGGGGTTGCTTCCAAAGCAACCCATAAACCCGCTTTTAGCGGCAGGTGCTTATGGGAACTGATGTTACAAGTTTGACAGGTTGTTGTTTTTAACTTTCAGTTGGAAGAGGCTGAGAAGTTTGCCAAAACTGTTGTTGATGTGGGAGAGAAAACGTCAGAATTCAAGGCCAAAGGCTACCTCGCCCTGGGGCTCACATACAGTCTGCAAGCCACTGATGGTGAGAGAAGCCCCACCCTGCAGAGCCCGAGACTACGCTGCAGGACCTCATAGTCTCCTCTGTCTTTGGAGGGTACAGAAGCTAGGCCATCCTGGTATCCTAGCCTGTGGGGCCCCCAGTGTACCTATCTTCTTCTCTGTGTAGATTAGAGAATGTCAAAACCTTGAGCTGTGTTCGTAGGTGCATAGGACTAGTGGAGCCCAGGTTCCTAGCCAGTGGGTCTGGCAATCTGTGCTGAGAGTGAGAAGAGCAAGGCCTCAAGAGATGAGAAGTCACCACAACTACACTCCCAGCCTGGCCCTTTCCTAAGGGAAAGGATGAATGTTGGGACTGAGGTGCAGTAGTGTAGGAGAGTGTATAGCCAGAGACTCGAAGGGAGCGGCCCTCACTGCCAGGGACTGTCCACTTCTTCCTCCCTATATTCTAACTCACAAATCTGCACACATGCAGTGTAGCTAACCAGTACCATGGTTTACTCAAGGGCGGTGATTTATATATTTTGGATATACTAAAAAATTTTTGTTGATGGGTTTTTTTTTTTACTTTAAACTTTTGCAGAAAGTATAAGTTGGTTATTTTCTGATTTGTTATTTTTTTTAACATTTTATAAAATATAAAATGAATATCCCACTCCCAAAAAACAAACCTTCAAAGACAAATATATAGCTTAATGACTGATGCAAGGCAAAATGCCCTGAAGCACCACTCAGAGCAGGCAATAGACACTTGGCAGCCTCCTGGGGGAGTCCCTCGCCTGCCCTGTCAGTCACAGTAGGACAGTACCACTGTGACTCCTCCAAATTAACCCACATCTTTCTTTTCTCTACCCTGAAATGCTGCATTTCTGGCATGTCAGTTGTTTTTTCAGTACTGGATTTCTGGCTACTATTTCATGTACATATGTTCTATTGCCCATGCTCAGCCTGTCTCCAAATACTGACTTTGAGGGGAGAGTCTGAATGTCATAGACTTACCCACATAAATTCTTGATGCAGCCTCAACCCCTAAACAGCCTTTAGGACCCATGCACCCTTCCGGGCCTCTTCCAGCACCGGAAGTCCTGTTGGGTCAAGTAGAGGTTTTCTGTAGCTCAGCTGAGGTTCTGAGCAGCTCTGGGTCCAGCTACAGCCCCTCGGGGAAGCTCCCCGCTGCCCTTGTGCAGTGATTAGATAGAGGCCTCCCAAAGTGCAACTACAGACAGACCCCTCAGGACCCTCCCTTACTCCAGTAAAAAGTGCCTTATTTGTTTCCAGGAAGACTATAAGAAGCCATTTCTCTTGTTCTGTACAGGGAGATGTTTGCTCACAGCCAGGAGGGCTCACTTCTATGAACTGATGTTCTTATACCCGTGTTGGGCTTTGGCAGCGCCATTCTTTATGCTGACATTCAGGCGTTGAAATCCTGGCCATTAGCCAGCATGAATTAAACTAGCATCAAACCAGAGTCCTTGGCCAAAGGTCATAGCTGCTCAGTACTGAAGGCTCTCTCATGGCCACTGATGCACTGGTGCTTGAGCATCCTGGCAGAGCTGCTTCTACTGTCTACCTTGGGGCAACCAATGGCTTCTTTCTGGAGTTCCAAATGGTCTAATCATCCCGCCCCACCCCAGCACGCTCCAGGTCTTTTTTAATAGAAATGTGCTTGAAAAGTAGCAATGATGTGATAGGTTAGATTCACACTCAGAGAGCTACAGCTCCCCGTATGTGTGACACATAGGACTGACACGGTCCCAAAGCTCATACTGTCTCCTTGATAGAGTTCCACAGTGATGTCCACCGATCATGGAAAGAGCCCTGGGCATGGGACTAGGTTCCTGTCCTAACAGTGCCTGGTGCAGAAGGCACTCGGGATGCGGTAGCTTGCACGTGGCTTTTGTAGTGGGTTTAGTACTGCCACTCCCCAGCCCAGCTTCTCCTGCCACCTGCTAATAACACGTTTTCTCAGCTTCGTTGCGAGGGACGCAGGAGGTCCTGCAGAGGAGGGCGCTTCTCGCGTTTCGGAGGTGAGTGGGAGTCCATCTTTTCACTTGCTGTGAGTAGTGACAACCGAGCATGACGAGCATGAAAAGGCAGGGCATTTTTAAAGATTATGTAAACAGTGTTTTGCCCCAGGAGTATGTTGTCTTGAGCAGCAAACACGAAACCTCGAAACTCGAAGCAGGGGATCGTTCGTTGCCCTGCTGGGCTACACTTTTAATCTCTTTATCCATTCGGGTACTTTTTATTCATTCCTGATAAAGTGATTTCAGCTTGAGAAAGACAGATACTCTGTCTAGGGAGATTGTTCCTTTATTAGAGGCATTTGTCATCATCTTGAAAAGAGGTCTTTTTTTTTTTCCTGGCTTTTTCTGCATGTCAAGCTGCAGGCATTTACATTAAGAGACAAAGAAGCTAGAGATTTGAAAGTCTCCGAGACACCATGTTAGCAGCCATCCCAAACTCTCTGCCCTACCTTGCGCCACAGTACCTTGGCCCTGTTTCTCTCCTTGTGCCTTTCATGACTACAGAACAATGCATTATCCTGTAAAAGCAGTGAGTGTCCTCATGCCCCTGTGCATACCTGGGAAGACAGGACAAGCAACAGTGCCACCGCGGTACCAAGATGAGGTGGAGGAGTAAAAGGAGTCACTGGGGCTGTTGACTGGACCCAGGGTAGAGCCAGGATCTACTGGCACTAGGTAGTTTTACTGGTTCTTGATTTTACTCGTTGCAGGTATAGTAAAGCTTCAAAATTAAATTGGTCCCTGAAAATACAGCCTTGTGAGGTGAAATCTAGAATTGGAATTGATCCTGCCATTTTAAATACATCTGAGTTGCACTGATTCCTTTAAGCTATGTTAGATACTTACTTACTGCTTTGAAAACCTCATCAGCTTTCCCTGTACCCGCCACCTCTGTTAGATCCTCTCCTCAGAGTTGCCTGGTGCAGATCTGTGATATTGTTCATGTGCCTTTTTCTTGAAGTCATTATCTCTTGGTTTTGCTACTTGAAAGTACCCCTGCCTTGTTTCTGTTTGCAAGCAGACTTGCCCACTACTCCTCACTCTGCTGCTCCTGTTCTCAGTTAATGACAGAAAGTACCCCGTTGACACCTACATTTACCCCGTCTCTGGGGTCGGCTCTTGGCATTAGTGTTTCTTAGCCCAGAGCATGAAGGCGTTTCCATTTCAAATGATTCCAGGCTTTACTTTTCCCAGTTCTAGTTTGTCGAACCCCACACATGATGCCTCAGAAAGTGGCCATCACATCTGTTTCACTTACCTTAAATCAGCACATCTTACTGCTTCTCTAAAAACATTCACAATGGTGGTCTGCCTGGGGCTGCCTGTGTAACTGAAGGTTATGTAACAGCTGTTCTGTCCGCCTGAATTAGTTTCTGTTCCTTTTCCGCTTAGGTTTGAATTCAAAGAGATTTAACATGTTTGTTCATAAGGGGACTAAGGAGCAACAGACCCTCCTAACCTAACTGAGTACATTGCAGAAGGTTAACCTAAATTAATCTTTGTGTGAAATTCAGAATGTTTTCAAATGCATACAGTGATTTTGATTCAAGTAGGCATGGACTATTTTAATGAATTGGAGACCTAATAAAAGCTTTAAAGAAAAGATTTTAAGTAAATAAGAAAGATTGTATTACTTCTTAAATGTAAATAGATAATTTAAAACCACTAGGGTAAGAAGTATTTTTTATTATGTATTTTATATAGTTTCCCACAAAGTTCTGTTTATACTATCACTTTGCTTCTGGCTTTGTTGTTCATTTGTTTTGTTTGAAAAGAAAGTGATACATTTAAAAGACAAATAGGGTTTGCAGATACAGCCTGTGAGAATGAAGTCCTAATCCTAACTAGAGCCAGAATTTGGAAAGCTTTGTTCTCTGGAGTGCTCGGAGGGGCAGTGTCTGAGTGTATCAAAGTGATAATTTATCCAGACAGTGAGATCCCTACCCATGACCCAGGCACCTCAACCAATTCATGTTGAGCAAAAGCATGGGGAAAAAAAATAGCATTGTGTGCAGTGTAGTAAGCTGTTGCTTCATTGGACTTTCACATCCTATTGAGAAAAATAGTCCCAATGATACTGACAGCATGTGTCATGAGTGCACTAGTAATGCTCTCCCATAGGAAGTAGTAACATTACATCATCTGTCTACCATTCAGGGTAGCATGGGGGATGCAGCCTCCCTTGCTCCTCTCCCCTCACTTGGGTTTACATGTGCTTGTTTTGTGTATAGAGGGTGATAGATTGGGGCTGAACTGTCCCCGGAGTGCAGGACCTTCAGTGCTAAAGCCACCTGCACATCTTAAGGTGTAAACTAGTGACCGCTCTAATTTAACCATATGTGCATTCATAGGCTCCATCCTGTTGTAATCAGAAGTGAAGGGGAGTTGAGAAAAATTAGCCAAACAGGGCAACAAGGGGATAGTATAAAGGCCAAGCCTCGGCACCACAAATCCATTTCTGCTTTGCCTCCTTTTTTGGGTCTTCTTAGGTAAGATGTTTATAAGGATACATTACAGTCACCATTGTTGTGAGATCTGTGCCTTATATTTAAGCCAGAATCAGAACTGATCAATATGGCCTATATTCCTTGCTCAGCTCCAGACACTGTTAGAGTTGGAATTTAGGAATGTGCTGGATGTTCAGGGTCTAGCCAGGTAGCCTGAGTCATTCATATTCCAGTAGCATCCCAGTAGGTCTCTAGCTGGGCACTACATCCATGACACTGGGATGGTCATTTGGGGTCTCTCCTTCTGGTGGGGTGGGAAGAGCTCCTTAAGGAAAGGCACTTGTGTAATTAATCTCCAGACTCCCGAGAGCCCCAGGCTTTTCAACGTAAGTACTACAAGTACTACATAACATAGAGGGATAGATAAATGGACGATTGGGTGGGAGTGAATAGGTGAGTGGCAGGTGGGTTAGCAGATGAATGGAAGGGAAGTCGGTAAGCAGGTGAGTTGAGGGATGGGTAGGTGGATAGATGGGTGGGTGGATGGAAGGAAGGGCATGGGTAGAAGGGAGACTAGGTTGATGGAGAGGTAGCTAGGTTGGTGGATAGAGGGGAGACTGTGGATGGGTGGGTCGAAAGATGAGTATGTAGGCAGGGGGAGGACGGATGGATATGTGGTAGCCACTTTTCATGGGAGAAGAATTAGTTAAGGGAATGGTGCTTTGCCAATAGAAGTACTGTGACCATCCTATGATGGAATTTTTAGTTGTCTACATTTCCTTTCGCAACCGGGCCAGATGCTCCTGCATAAGGATGGATTGTGGCGCTGCTTTACATCCATGTAGAGTTTCCAGGCTTGCAGGTGCATGCGCATTGGTCCCCTTGAGGAAGTTAGCGGTAAGCATACCAAAGGGTCTTTGTCCCAGGGAAGCTTAGCTGCGTGAGCAGTCCCACACAGCTGCAGCAAGCCACATAGCATCTACAGGGGGCAAGCCCCACTTATCTTTTCTTGTTTTATTTGGCATTTCCCACCTACTCCCTTTCTTTTCCTAAAGTAGTCCATTTAATTCATTTTGCAAAAGTTCATAAACAGTGTGCACTTTAGGGTGCATTTCATTAGAGATTGGCAGTTGGATTTTCATTATTAGCCTCATTGGAAATTCTTTAGAAGTCACCGTAAGGCACCCTGGAAATAGCAAAATTGCTAGCACTTCTAGTTTGTTTCTTTTACAGGCCTGTGGTTAGTGGTTCACAATCCTTTGTTGAGACCTGGGTGGTGCCTTTGGCCATAACTAAAAACCATCCACACTGAATTCACCAGGTCATCGGCCAGCTTCTCATTTAGTTGGCACTGGATAGAAGCAAGCATGATCTAACTGAATTTGTGGAAAAATACAAATAAGAAAAACTATAGTTCTGACAAATTATTTTTTATGCCTGTAGAAACCTGGCTTTGTTATTTTTGAAAGAAGTGAGATAAAATAAATTACTCTACATAATAAAATGTTTCTTCATAATTGATTTTATATTCTTTTTCACTGGATAATTGAGAAAGACAGAAACCATGACATTTTCACCTCACTTATGAACACCAAAATCCTTTCATATGCAAATGCACAGAGAAACAGTGCTTATGAATCGCACCAGCCACAGTGCAGCAAAAACAACACAATTCTCTTAAATCCAGGCCAGAAAGTTTGAGCGGTTGGGGTTTGTAGCTGGCCTGCTAGTTAGGACTCCCCAGGAATGAGTTTGCTCTACCCTAAATGCTAACAAAAGAAGCCATGGGGCTCATGGGTAAAGTGCTCCCTGGACAAGCGTGAGAACCTGAGTTTGATTCCCAGCACCCACATGAAAGCAGAGTGTGGTGATGTGTGCCTTTAATTCCAGAGCTGAGGAGACAGGGAAAGATGGCTCCCTGTGACTCACTGGCCAGTAGATCTAGTCATAACTTTGAGCCTCAGGTTCAGGGAGAGATCAGGCCTCAAATAATAAAAGAAGGATGGAAGGAAGGAAGGAAGGAAGGAAGGAAGGAAGGAAGGAAGGAAGGGAGGGAGGGAGGGATGAGAGAGAAAAAAAGTGTGAAGAACAATTGAGCAGGTTCTTTCAGATGTGCATGCATAGACAAGCTTACCTGCACATACATGTGTACACACATACAACACACATACACAAATAATAGCAATTTTTAAAAGATTTATTTACTTATTATCTATATTAGTGCTCTATCTGCATGTACACCTGCAGGCCAGAAGAAGGCATCAGATCCAAGTGTAGATGGTTGTGAACCACCATGTGGTTGCTGGAAATCGAACTCAGGACCTCTGGAAGAGCAAAAGGTGCTTTTAACCACAGAGCCATCTCTCCATCCCTATAATAACATTTTTTAAGTAAATTAAATGATTAAGAAAAGGGCAAACTCCAGTCCTGCACACACAGCATTTGCCTAGACAGTGCTCACATTCGTGGATTTGTTGTGCTTTCTGGGATGCACATATTAGAAGACCCTCCCCTCCTCGCCCTCTGCCACCGGGAAAGACTGACAGTTGACTAAGAGGCCTTGTGTCTATAGAAAGCCTTGGCAAGTCAGCCTCAGATGGGTCCATGATGGCTCAGCTTTCTGTTTCACCTGGAATCTGCTTTCTGCTGGTAGAAGCTCCTCCTTTGATCACAGAATGTTGTCAGAGGTAGTGTTTGCTATCCAGGACCCACAGTTTGCAATTAGTCTGTTCCATGTCCCTTTTACCTGCCTTCTCTTCCTGCCAGACTGCTAAGTGCAGAAGCAGGTCCTGTACACTGTCGCATTTTGAATTGCTTCTGATGAAATGCAATTAACTTCCACAGAAAAGCCAGAAAGAAGGGAGAAAAAAAAAGGCAATCTCTTAGGCAGCCAAACCAGCCTCTTTTCATCCGGCAGCAAGGCCAGTTAAGGGAAACATGCCTCGTGGTCTACTGTATTCTCACACAACATAGTTAGAGGAACACAATCAGTAAGCTGCATGGCATTTAGTAGAATCCTCACAGAATGAATGGATGTCTTTCTTTTCTTCTTCTAGTTCAAAAAACAAATAAACAAACCCAAACCTCATTTTATAAGCAGAGCTGGTCTTTGATTTTCATATGGTTTTTCTGAAATCCAGAAATTTGGATGGAGTAGCATTAAGGCCAAACCACATTTAGCCAAAGTAGCCATTGTCTGGCCAAGGGTTTACTGAAAAAGGGTGAATACTGCTTCAGAGCCCGTAGCCTGTGCACTCGGTTTTACTGTGACCCAGTGTGACACTTGGGTTTCTGTTCAGCTAAGGGAAGCATCTCTTGGAGATGCCAGACCATGTGGACTGTGGATCCCTTGTCTCTAGGCTTCTTCGATGGCTATTTTACATGCTGGACCAAAGCCAAAAATATATCCCCGTAACATGGCTGTGTATGGTGGTTGAGACTGTGTTACATCTGTTGGTGGTGTTGGGGAAAGGTTAGTGAAATGATTCATAGTTCAGCCGAAAATGTGGCTTTGACATTAAAATGCAGACAACTTGTGATAGGGCAAACAAAAGTGGCCTAATGTTCTAATAGCAGTGAATACTTTTTCAGGGCCCATAGCCTGTCACCTACAGATCACCAAGCAGCTTTCTACCTGGCTCTGCAGCTCGCCATCTCCAGACAGGTCAGTGTTTATAATGCCCCCTGAGCCTGGTGTGCACTGTCCCCTTTCAGCTCCTTCAGTTGGAGGCATCCTAAGACCGTCCTCCCTTAACTAAGGCTGGCTTGGAAGGGGGGCACTGCTCTCAGGGGAAGCCAGCTTCTCCTAGAAAAGACCCTGGGGTTCAAGTCATGTGAGCATGTGCTGTGAAGAAAGAAGGCCTATGCTGCAATCTTGAGAGTAAATCCACAAATCTAGAGGATCCAGCTTGGGGTCAGATGTCAACATGAATGTAGGACAAGGCGTGTACCCTGACTCCAAGTGGTCACCAAGGAGCCTTGACAGGAACAGGGTAGTAGAACCCAGTGCTAAGCTTCATGGTGGGGATTTAGTCACTGCTTGGAGCCTCATTGTCACAAGGATATCTATGCTTAACTAGAAAGTGCCAGGAGGTATCAACAAGAAACCCCAGATCCTTTAAGATGCATAGATGATATGAACACTCACACAGTTGCATGTTCTTGCTAGAAGATCAAGCCTTGCTGGCCCTCCTCCCCCCAGAGGTATCTTGAGCTGCCTCTCACTTTCTAGTACCCCCACCCAGCTTGAGAAGCTGCAGCCATATGCTTGCCAGCCTACCAGGTGCAAGACCCTACTGGTGACCCCAGTACGTTCATGAGTGCAGACTAGAAGGGTGAATTGGAGGTTGGATCCCAAGGTACGGCATTCCCTGAAGGCTTGGCTGAGGTATGCATTGCTCTTCCCATTTGCCTTGGAATAGTGTTGCAAAGTGGCTTCCATTGGCAACCTGGGAATAGAGGTGACCAAGATGCCTACCTAAAAAGGTTTGTGGTGCTAGTGGAGTATGGCTCACAGCTAGATTGGCCAGGAGCTGCTGCTATAGCAGAGGCAGGCTAAACACTGACCATTTGTTTTCCTTGCACCTCTTCATGAAGCCTTCCTTATATAGTATCAGTCCTTTTCACTTGAGGTTGCAGGAGGGGGACCCATGCCTGCCCTTGCCATTGCCTTGACACTCTAAACCTGGTATGTGTTTGACACCTAGCAGGACTTTTTTATTGACGGAGCTGGCTCTCAATCCACTTTCCTCTAAAGACATCATTTTGAGCCCTCTCTCTCTGCCCCTAAATATTTGACTATTCCCTACAAACCAGCACATGAGGATGGCTTCCCTTGCCTCCCTACTTGAGTCTGAGCGACAGTCATATAGGAGGTTAATGCCATAGAGAGTGGATAAATAGATGGAGCCTTACAGGTGCACTCACATGGATGGTAGGCATGCAGTGTTGACGCACCAGGCCCCTGAGTGAGTGTGTCCTTGTTGACTGGAACAGAAGTCATGACCCTCCTGGAGAGGGTGGAGAGTGATCAGAACAGCTAGAGTCATCCCATTTTCATCACTCAGTGGGGTGATGTGCTCAAGAATTTCACCTCTCTGTACTTCAGCTTTCTCCCTACCAGTGAAACCTATGGCCAGCTCTAACAGCTGTGACTGACTCTAGGGTTCCAAAGAAAGCTTCCATAGCCAGCCCTTAATGGGTGGATCCATGCAGAACTGCAGCTCAGAGTGGAAAACCAGAAGGCTTTGGAGAAAGAAGTCATGGATTCTCCTAAGGGCAGAGGTTCCTGGCTTGGGAAGAGATAGGAGAGCTAAAGGATAGGATTGGAGGCCACACAGCAGTCCCCTGGGCAGGTGTGTCAGAATGCCTCTGTCCACACAGCAGTGCCCTGGGCAGGTGTGTCAGAATGCCTCTGTCCACACAGCAGTGCCCTGGGCAGGTGTGTCAGAATGCCTCTGTCCACACAGCAGTGCCCTGGGCAGGTGTGTCAGAATGCCTCTGTCCACACAGCAGTCCCCTGGGCAGGTGTGTCAGAATGCCTCTGTCCACACAGCAGTGCCCTGGGCAGGTGTGTCAGAATGCCTCTGTCCACACAGCAGTCCCCTGGGCAGGTGTGTCAGAATGCCTCTGTCCACACAGCAGTCCCCTGGGCAGGTGTGTCAGAATGCCTCTGTCCACACAGCAGTCCCCTGGGCAGGTGTGTCAGAATGCCTCTGTCCACACAGCAGTCCCCTGGGCAGGTGTGTCAGAATGCCTCTGTCCACACAGCAGTCCCCTGGGCAGGTGTGTCAGAATGCCTCTGTCCACACAGCAGCCCCCTGGGCAGGTGTGTCAGAATGCCTCTGTCCACACAGCAGTCCCCTGGGCAGGTGTGTCAGAATGCCTCTGTCCACACAGCAGTCCCCTGGGCAGGTATGTCAGAATGCCTCTGTCCACACAGCAGTCCCCTGGGCAGGTATGTCAGAATGTCTCTGTCCCCAGCTCTGTTTTGAATCTAATGTCAGATTCTCCTTTCTATCAAACCTATGAGATATAAAGTATTCAAATACCTACTGAACACGTAACCCTGGGCTGCATGCTTTTAAAATCATGTTGTGAGGCCGGGAAGATGTCTCAGTGGGTAAGAGGTGCTGCTCCCTGGCACTCATGTGACAGCCAGGCACAGTAACACTTCTTTAAGTACAGCGCTGTGGACAGACATGGGCAGATCCTGGCATCTCCAGACTCAGTGAGAGACTCCGACTCCAAAAGCAAAGGTAGAGAGTGGTAGAGAGGACACTCCATGCCAACCCCTGCTCCTACATGCATCCACGGGCAAGCACACATGTATGTACCACATCCACAAGAACATGTCGAGCAGCTGTTGCATTCATGGTCAAGGTTGTCTGGACCTGCTTGAATTTGGATAATCTGCTTTGCAAGTAGTCCTGTAATTTGTTTCTTGCTTCCAGTTATTTTGAGTTGTAGTTTGGAAAGGTGTAGGGTATCATTTGTTTGTTTGCATATTTCCTTCATGTCCAGTGGACAGCCAGACAGCTGGTCCTTAGAAAGCTCTGCTAAAGGTTTCATGGCTTATAAAGTATTGTAATTTCAGTAATGCTCTGAAAAGGGAGAATGCTTCAGCTAAGGCAATTTAATTCCATTAAGAACCCTGCTACTTGTCTGTGTCTCCACTTACAGGGAAATGATCTTATACATAATCAAAAGCACATCGGTTCTGTGGGGAACAAAAATGAGAAAGGGTTTATTTAGAGAGATGGAAAAGATGTGGTGTGAGCAGTTATAGAGAAGTGGGGGTCTCTCCTGTTCCCTTGGTAGTCCTATTACTGCTAAAGAGGATGGGCTCTCTTGCTCGGCCAATAGCCTGGGGCGGCCATGAGGACTCCCCTTAAAATGTGGGTGCGGCTTGATGTGAAGCAGCTCCCAGTGAGCCTGCTGAGACATGGCCTCCTTCTGTGTGACTGCTTAAATGTTCTCTTTGGTTTTGTTTTAACCAGATCCCAGAAGCTCTAGGGTACGTCCGCCAAGCTCTTCAGCTCCAGGGTGATGATGCCAACTCCCTGCACCTCCTCGCTCTCTTGCTGTCGGCCCAGAAGCATTACCATGACGCGCTCAACATCATCGACATGGCCCTGAGCGAGTACCCAGAAAACTTCATGTGAGTAATCCTGCCACGCATCTTCCCTTACCCTGCAATTCCTCCTTTCCAGTCTGTCAAATGTGAGCCCCTCATAGACACTCAAAGAGGACAAAACAGAGAGTCTCTGTTACTCCTGTTTTTCCCCTGGTGCTTAAAAGCAAGCTGTTTCCTAGCTACTCTAAGCCAGCTCAGGCCACCCTCATCTGTCCTTCCCCACCATTTTCCCTAGAACACACACGGTTGTGCCAAGATGGTAGGTGAATATTAAGTAAATACTAATACCAATACACGTGTTAAGCTCCAGTGACTGGAATGTGGGAAGCGGGCTTGAGAGCCTGTTAGTCCTGTGTCCCTGAGGCAACTGCCAGCTCTGGGTGGTTATTTTGTAACTTGGGTCAGAATATTTAAGCTCTCTGAGGCTAGGTTTACTATCTAGGAAATACGATTTTTTGAATAAGTTACTCAGAAAGTATATGTACTGTAAGAATTATCATCGTTGTCATTATAGGCAGCCACAGGCTTGAGCCTGCCTGTCCTCTGGGTCACATGATTTTATTGAGCCCACGGACATGGCATCCACGGGCTCCATACTCTGGCAGCTGGGCCTTGTGTAGGCCCTTACCTTCTGGGCCACTGGCTGCCATTTCATCCTCCGTGGAACTTAGTTACCAGACACAGTGGCCAGAGAGAGCAGACACTCCTGCAGGCTGCAGGGCCACAGATCCTGTGACAGGTGGGGCAGGGGGACAGGGGGAGAAGGGAAGGGATGTGGAAGGTGGCTTTGCTTTCCCTCTGTTTTGTGAAGTGCAGCAGTAGCATTGAAATGGGTCAGCTCTGGCTTGATCTCCCTGCCTCATTTCTCCTGGTGTTTTTAATCAGTGCTTTTTCAGCAGCTCTCCTTGGAAAGCTGGTTCACACATTTCCACTACAAACATTTCTTTGTCTTCAAGGAAACGGCACTTCTCTTCTCTCTATCTCCTTATAATCCAGGAAACTTCTGGGACTGGAGATTTCTTTTGTGAGCTCAGCTGTTTGCAGGGTGAACTAAAGAGCTTTGCTGCAGTTTTGCTTCTTACACATCTCAAACTTGTTCTTGTGACACCTGTATATTTCTGAATTTTATCCCATGGGTTTTTTAGCCCGGTAGAATCTCAAAATGGTTAAATTACTTGAAAAAGTATTTGGTCCTTTTTCCATCTTTATACAATGGTTAAATGTGTGATACAATTGAACTTGATCTCTCTCGTCAGTATTTACCAAGTGCCCTCTATGATTCCTCCCTCCGACACACATGTGCCCATATGTATGTGCACACCCACTCCCACATTAGATACTACACTCCAGCATGTGGTTCCTGTTTCAGCAGCTCACAGTAGCATCCTAGAGAAGCTTCTAGACTAATAGTCACACTGCACAGAAAGCAGTCAACAGTGATGGCCAGTGAGGTAATGCTTCCAGGTGACAGCAGCTGACAGCCTTTCCCAGGAGTATAGCAGTGGAGACATTTGAGGAATGCAAGCCAGTTATTTTAATGTTAAGCTGTACGCTGGAATAAAGCAGAGCATGAGGCAACAGCCCAGGACTTGCTTGCTCTTCAAATATTTGTATTTCTTGCTTTGTGATAGGAAAGCTCTTCTCAAAAATACCTACTACAAGTTTAGAGCTGATGTAGTCTGTGGACCCCATAGCTCCCTGCCAACCTGGGTAAAAGATGTTAGTACCAACCAAACAAGAATGGCAGCCAGTCTTGTCCCAACTGCAAAAAATTATGTTTGTTTTTGCTTAATTTGTCCCCAGCAGAACTTGAGACCCTGAAGGCTAGGGTTGCCTTTAGTTTCTTTTATTGCTAAGCCACAGATAGTAACAACTTCATTGTTGATATTTATGTTCCAACTTGTTCCCTAGGAATGAAAGTCCTTTGATTAGGGGCAACCCTGTCTGTCGTGTTGAACAGTTACCAGATAAGATAGTTGAAGGTCCTCATAGAAGCAGCTGATCCTCCAGCATTACCCCATCTGTATTAGTCTGTTTTCCATTGTTATAACAAAAAGTCTGAGATGGGTTAAACATTTGTAAAGAAAAGAGATTTATGTAGAGGTCCGGAGGCTTGGTGTTAGAGTCTGCTCAGCTTTGGTGAGGGTCTCCATGGCTGTACCACATCTATTACATCATGGTAGATGTGCATGGAGTGGACACATGCACCAATGAGAAGTTGCAGCATGAACAGGAATCAGCAGAGCAGGAATGGTCCAGCTTCGCACTTGTATAGCAGTCTACTCACTAGAAAATTAACCGGGGATCCTGTAAGAATTACATCAGTTGCTGGGTGGCAGCAGCACATGCCTTTAACCCCAGCACTCGGGAGAGCTGAGGCAGATGTATCTTTGAGTTTGACGCCAGCCTTATCTACAGAGCAAGTTTCAAGTCAGCCAAGGCTACACAGAGAAACTGTCTCAAAAAACCAACAACAAAAAATGAAATTATATCAGGGTAGTATCCCCAGTGACATAATTACCTTGGTCTAGGCCCCACCTCTTAATGGTTCTACCACTTTTCAATATAACCACCCTGAGGATCAAGCTTCCAACACCTGAACCCTTGTGGGACACTCAAAGCATGCCCTAAGTGTATACCATATGCTTTGGTTTGGAGGTGTGTCCTCCAAAGACCCACGTGTCAAGGCCTGGTCCCCAAGCTGGTGCTTTGGGGAAGTATCTTGGATCTTTAAAGAATAGTGTATTGGTTACTTTTCTATTGCTATGACAAAACACCATGAACAAGGCAACTTATGAAAGAAAACAGTTATTGGGCACTGACAGTTTCCGGTGAGTCCATGACCATCATGGCAGGGAGCATGGCTGGCAGGCATGCTGCTGCAACAGTAGCTGAGAGCTTTTTTCTTGAACCACAAGCCTAAAGCAGGGAGAAAGCTAATGGAGAATGGCATGTGCTTTTCAAATCTCAAAGCCTGCCCGAAGTGACACATCTCCTCCAACAAGGCCACACCTCCTAATCCTTTCCAAACAGTTCCACCAACTCAGTACCAAGCATTCGAATATATGAATCTATGGGGCCTGTGGTGGTTCGATAGGAATGGCCCCCATAGACTCGTGTGTGAATGCTTGGCCATAAGGAGTGGCATTATTAGGAAGTGTGGCCTTGTTGGAGTAGGTGTGTCAATGTGGGTGTGAGCTTTGAGGTCTTATTTGCTCAAGCTACACCCAGGGTGATACACAGTCTCCTTCTGCTGCCTGTGGATCAAGATGTAGAACTCTCAGCTCCTTCTCCAAAACCATGTCTGTTTGCATGCTGCCATGTTATCCACCATGATGATAATGGACTAAGCCTCTGAAACTGTAAGCCAGCCCCAATTAAATGTTTTCCTTGATAAGAGTTGCTGTGGTCGTAGTGTCCCTTCGCAGCAATGGGAACCCTAACTAAGATTAGGGCCATTCTAATTCAACCCACCATAGGTGGTACCTATAGAAGTTTCTAGGTTATTGGTAATTGTTATTACCACTTGTGGCTTAGGGATAAAAGAAACATAAGGTGCCCCTAGGCCTTAGAGGGTTAGGTTCTGCTGGAGACATCATTAGACCTTGGCTTGTCATCTTGTTGCTTTCTTTTTCTTTATGGTTCACAAGCTGAGTTTGTTCCACTCTGAGTTCCTGGAAAGACGTTGTATCCTAGTTAGAGGCCCAAAGTGATGCAGCCACTTGATTTTGAGCTGGAACCTCTAGAACCAGGAGCCTGGGCTGGCCCTCTCTGTGTATAAGGTAATTGCTGTAGGCCATTCAGTACAATGTCAGACTGAACTGTACAGCATCCCCATTCTCCATGAAATTATAGCACGTGTTTCAGTACCTTAAAAAGCTTAACAGGGACCAAAAGAGTCCAAGCTAAGCAGTACCGTCTCTCACCCATTTCGTCATTTGAAGCAGAACTGTAAGCGAATAAAAATTCAACAACTAGAGCCGGGTGTGGTGACGCACGCCTTTAATCCCAGCACTCGGGAGGCAGAGGCAGGTGGATCGCTGTGAGTTCGAGGCCAGCCTGGTCTATAAGCGGGACCAGGCCAGCCAAGGCTACACAGAGAAACCATGTTTCAAAAAACAAACAAACAAAACAACAACAAAAAAAAAAAAATCAACAACTATAGGGATTGCGATTCTGAGAACCATAGATCCTTTGGCTTTTTGATTGTTTGTTGTTTGAAGCAGGGTCTTATGTCTAGCTTATGTCTTAGCTCAGACTAACCCTAACTTACCTTAGGGCTGAGGATGATCTTGACCTCTGATCCTCCTTCCTCCACCTTCTGGATGCAGGATGACAGGTGTGCCGTCATGCCCAGTTCATGACATGTTCAGAATGGAGCCCAGGGCTTCATGGGTGCTACGCAAACACTCTTCCGACCAAGTTACAGAATTCACATCCTCAACAGGGAAATTCTTTCCTAAAGCAACTCCAAAAGTAAGTTCTGGAGAAGCTGGTGTTTGGGGCCAAGTTCCACATGGAAGGAAGGAATGCAGATGGTTTTTACAGACATTAAGGTTCAGCCCTAGGAGTTAGGCAAACCTGCCTCTAAACTTGAAACCTTCTTCCTCTGAATAAGTCACTTAATTGCTTTGTCTCATCTTTTCCTTTGCAAAATAACAAAATACCATCTCTGAGGGTTATTGTAAGAATTGAGTTAGCTAATCCTTTATAAGGTACGTGTACCTACCTGGTGACTGTTTAATAACTGAAAGTAACTCATATTATTACACTACCTCAGTGGCTCCAAACATATTCTAGGATCCTTCAAAATTGTCATCAAATAATAAGTAGAAACCAAGGAATGTTTATTTAATGTATTTAAGATGTTAGTACAAAACATGAACATTCATTGCTTATTTAAGGAAAAGAACATTAATGGTGCCCATGATTTGTTCTTATGCACATATTTACAGATATTTCCTGTGTAATACAGTGGACGAGTTTCCTTTCTGTCCCATCCTGTTACTACTCACCTGATGGGTTAATTCTTGTCTTGACTTCTATGTTAATCGCTGTCTTACACTTGTAAATAACAAAGATACTTAGCTTTGAACGTTTCATGTATTTTAAAATGTAGCCCATGTGCTACTTGCTTTCAGGGCTTAAGATTATGTTGCTGAGGTTTGGTCTTGTTGCATATTTGCATAATCTAGTGTAAACAGACATGGTCCCTCCTTTAGAGTGGGATGGGAAATGCTGCTGTAAATATTCCCTACAAGTCTCCTGGTACCTGTGCTCACGGGTTCTTGTGGATTCTACGGAAACTCAAAGGTCAGAGGTCATAGGATATGTGTCTTTGTTGTTATTTGTATCCCTGGAGCTATGTAGACCAGGCTGGTCTTGAATTCACAGAGATTTGCCTGCCACTGCCTCCCAAATTCTGGGATTAAAGGCAGACATGTGCTACCCATGCCTGGCTGATGTGTGTATTTTTAATTTTACCAAATAATTCCAAAGCACCAGCCAGGTTATGTTTCTTTCAGCCCAAGAAGCCCAGTGACTCCTGCACTATTATTACCAGGCTTGTTCTCTTTAACAGCGTGGATAAAGGCTAATGATCACATTGCTAGTTAAGTGACATGTCCCTCCTCACCAGTGAGGTCACACTTTTTTTCATTTGTACATTAACATTTAGCTTTCCCCTTTTATATAGAAGTCTTTGCTTATTTTTGTTGGGTTATCTTCTCTATAATTTGTGGGGTTTCTTTATATTTATAGACACAGATTCTTTTTGTTAATATGTGATGGAAAGATCTCCCTAGAAAAATGCCCAGCATTATGAGACAAAACCTCTAAAAGTACCATTGAGTTCTTTTTGTCTTACCTCCTGCTGTGCATGGAGCCTGCTCTTAAGTATGAAAACCCAGCTCTTCTGTGAGTGCTCTAACCACTGAACCATATTTCCAGCCTACTTTGCTTCCTCTTAATCGTCAGTTGTTGAGTAGAAGTTCTTAGTTTCAGAGTATTTGACTTTATGGAGCATATCCTTGATGTACATACACGAGTGTGGAGGTGTTGGGGAGAAGAGTGGAATGTGGGGGTGTACTTCACGTATGTTTGCAAGGGCTCTACCACTGAGAGATATCTTTGGGCCTCTATTGTTTTCAATTTTGAAACCTCACTAAGTTGCCTTGGTTGGCCTTGAACTCACTGTGTAGTCCTGGCAGGCCTTGACCTTGTGACCCTCTGCCCGCAGCTTCCCGAGTAGCTGGGATCACAAGCTGTACCACCAGACCTAGCTCTCACAGTGCTCTCTGTGTCCAAGCAGCATATTAGGATGGTGGTCTCCTAAATTAGCCTCTGAAAGTCATGTAATATTTCACACTGAGACCTAGGGTCTGTTAGAGTTGGTGCCTTTATGAATGTGTGGGGTGCATGATCAGCTGTGTTCTTTTTTCCTTATGTGGCTATCTAGCTGGACCAGTAGCACACATTTAAAGAGCCCTCTTCCCTCTTGCTCCACAGTGCCACTGCTGTCATGAATCAGGTGTCCAAATTATTGTTTCTAGCCTCTTTCTAAGCTTCTCATTTAGTGCCACTGGTCAGTACACCCACTCTGTGTGGTTGTTGCTGTGACAGGGTCTCAAGCCCAGGCTGGCCTGCTCTCTGTTGAATTCTCCAGGTACCTAACGGTGACATTGAACTGATCCTCCTGCCGCCTCCTCCCACGTGATTGATTGTAGATGTATGCCCAGGCTATATAGCACTGGGGCTTAAACCTAGGGCCTCATACATGCTAGGTAGCCCTCCACCAGCTGAGCTACATCGCCTGTCTTGTTCTTACTGCTTTATTATATGAGGGGTTAGCTCCGTGTGCCTTGTGATTTGTGGGTACTTCAAACTTTTTTTAATCAAGTGGGTGTCAGCTGCCAGTTGAAATGGTTGTCTCTCAGACCACTGAGGCTGCCGGTCAGGCCAGGGCCTCTCCTAAATCCCAGACAGTACTCCCACCTCTGAATTTCACTTGAACATAGAATGCTGGATGAGCACAGACACATTGGCTTCATCTTTGGGGATACAGCAAGGCTTTCATAGTCCTAGTGGCATTTGGGGACTTTGGTGTTACAGAAATGTTAGCATTGATGGGTCAAGCTTATGATGCCACCAAGCAAAGCCTTTGCCAAGGTTGGCTTTCTTTCCCTGTAACAAACATGCTTATGCAACTCTCTGGGAGTTTTGTAGTGACCTGAAGTTTGACTCTTTCATGTTTAAGTAGATAAAGTACATGCTCTCATGACCTCATGTACTATTTATTAGTGAGATCCAGATCAAGGGTGCTTTATGAATCTATCAGGTGTTAAGCAAAGCATAAAAAAGTCACTTTTCACTCTTTGGGTCTTGGTGTTTGGACACCTTCAGGTGTGATTTCAACTAAAATAAAACATCCACCTCTCAGGATCAGAGGACACAGCTCTTCTAAAACACTTTCCTCTGCAGGATCCCTAGTCTGCACACTTGGGGAAGTTTTTGCTATGTATCTTTTTATACTAGTGGAAACTATGTGAAAAAACCTGGGCACAAAACATCCACACAGACAGTTATCTACTTAACAGTAGTGACCTATAACATCTACACTGCATTGTAATAGCCATGATAAAAAACGGATCTGGAGAGATGGCTCTGTGGTTCAGAGCACTGGTTGTTCTTCAGAGGACCTGGGTTCAGTTCCCAGCATCCACGTGGGGCTTACAACCATCTGTAACTTCAATTCTGGACATCTGACACCTTCTTCTGGCTTCTGTGGGCACCAGGTATAGATGTGGGTCATTAGCATGCATGCAGGCAAATACTTATACACACAAAATAAAAAATACTAAAACTTAAAAATATTATTTCTCAGGATAGCATCTGAGGTGTGCAGGATGACTGCCCTGCCTTTACTGCTTAGAAAGCCGCAGCACAATTTGTCCCATTTTACGTAATCTCAAAGGAACTCAATTTAAGTTGAAGCCTCCTCTTGAGCAGTGTTTTGATTAGAGGTTACAGAGGGGCTATCATTGTGCTTGAGCTGAGTAATGAGATAACGATTGTGCCCCTTAAAGTAGGGGCTGTACAGATGGCTCAGTGGTTAAGAGCCCTAGCTGCTATCCTAGAAGACCAGGGTTCAATTCCCAGCATCTACATGGTGGCTCACACCTGTCTATAACTCCAGTTGCAGAGGATCCAAAACCCTTTGTGGCCTCTGCAGGCACTGCATGCATGTGGGGCACAGATATATGTGCAGGCAAAACACCCATATACATAAAACATTTAACAAGGCCATATGTAATGTCTGTCTTTGTAATCTCAGCATTGAGAAGGTGGAGACAGGCAGCTCTCCACTGACCAAGTCAGCCAAGTCAGTGAGTTCCAGGCCAGTCTCAAAAGCAAAGTGTGTAACACCTGAGCAATGACAGCTGGGGTTGATGTCCAGCCTCTGTGTGCACACAGACAGTTATGGTGATGGTGATGGCACAGCATTGTGAGTGTACTTGAATGGCAAATGTTATGCTATGTATATTTTACTACATTTATTAAAACAAGAACTTTCATTGACTTTTATTGATGTGTTTGGTTATAGGATGGTTTCTAGTAAGCATTCCTCAAAGTTAGGTGACTAGGTGCCCTTATTGCCTGAGTCAGCGTTCTTTCAGAATAGGAGCCAGAGTGACATAACCCCACGTCATCTTTCTGTGAGGTTGCGTATGTGGTGAGGCCCTTGGTAAACGTGGACACGCATTAGTTGATTGGCCAATGGCTTGAAGACCAACACTGGGGTCCCAACAGAAGACTGGGAAGGCTGGAGAGTGTTTGCAGCTGCGCCTCCCTGAATGACCAGAAGCAGCCAGCCCCAACAGCCTGGTGGGTGATGGTCCCTAAACCTCACTTCCCGTGTTTACCTAGCCAGGCACTTCTGATTTCAATTCTTATGTATCTTGTGCCCTTTCCAGAAGAGCCCCTCTCCTTAGTTAAATTTTGATATCCTTCAAAGTGGGCCAGTCTTCTGTCAGCTCAAGGACAGGTCTGTTTGGCAGATCTGGGAGAAGTCAGACTGCGGCAAGAAGGCCCACAACAAAGCCGTCCCTTTCTAGTCATCACTCAGAACGTTTATATGCTTTAATGTTTTGTCTTTTCAAGATCTCCAAACTCTCCTAGTGTCACTCAGTAATTCGAAGAATCACCTTCAGAATTTATGCAGCGTGCTTTCTGGAAACTGGGTCTGCAGTGCCTTGCCCAGAATGCTCAGCACACCACAACAGCTGGATATCACAGCCCTGCCCAGCAGCCTGGTAGCCATGGGGAAAGTACCTGTTTCCCCTGTCACCCACTTTGCTTCTCACTTGGCACTCTCCATCTTGCTGGACCAAAGGCATTGCTTACCACCTCTTCATAAGTTTCTCTGCTCCCTCTCACTCTGTCCCCTTTGATGCCTTATGCCACCCAGTCAGAGAGCCCTTAGGAAAGAGTCCTGCCTGTGTGTGTAGACCCTGTTGGTTTGAGGGTAGCATGACATGCAGTGGCTCCCTTCATTGAAGCAGGAATTGAGTGATTGCAATCATGGCGGTGTGATTGTAGAGACATTTTCAGCTTCAACCTGGCCAGGTCATTCCCAACGTAGGTGCCATGGCTCCAGAATTCTAATTCAAACTAAGGTCAACGACTGAAACAGGAGCCATGGTGAGGTAAAGTGCAATACTTTGAGGTGATGTATGCCACTTGTTTGTCCTAAAAATACTTCTTGACAGCTAAGGGTGTGTTCCAGTTTATTGACTTTTTGAACTGAGAGGCAAAATGTAAGTAATATGGTCCATCATAAAGACAAGGCAGGCTTAGGATCTAAGTGGAGCAGCCACATCACCAGGCTGTGAACTTGGGTCTGTCCCCAGCCCTGCCCTTCCTGGGGAAGGATAAGATGTAGCCAAGCCCTGAAAAAACAGCTACTTACATAGTCTTTGCCACTAAGGATCTTGTTTTACCCAATCATTGTGGCCTTGATTTTCTGGGAGAGCTGATTTGAGTGTAGGGAGACAGTGCTGCCCCATCGCTCACTGACAGCTGAGACCAGAAAGGAGAAAGGCCGATGAGCTCCCAGATGTGCTGGCATATTGCACCATGTCTCCCGGAGCAGCTGAGAGTGTTAAAATGGCCATGTGTTTAGAACTTCCATAGCAGTTAAGTAGCTCATAGCTGCCACTGAGCCACTGGGTGGGTAGGTCCGTCACCAGGGCCGCTGCCACAGCGAGGAAAGCCTAGCCCTCAGACATGCCTCCTTCTGTTCAGTTGACCAGGAGGCAGAATGCACTTGACACAAGACCAGCTGCCTAGACTGACCCCTTGAAAGCCTGAGAATGGGAATTTCTACTGACAGCTTTCATGTATCAGCAGAGATTTTGGACCTGACCACATTTCAAAAACATTTAAATTTGATGCCCATTTGGGTAAGCATGAGGCAAAATCTCTTAGCAGTTAAACCTGCTTTTATTTACCTGGTTCTCCTGGAGAATATTTGCATCTGCATCCCTAGAAGAGATCTTACCATGCCCATTCTGGGCCCCACCATGTCCACATACTAGTGGGACAGTTGCTCAGTACACTACAGACTTAAAGGAAGATCATGAGGTAGCTGCCTAGCACACCCTCACTGTAGCTGTGTGGGCAACTCTAGGCAGAGTTGTAGCTCAGCCCTCAGAAAGTGCTCAGGGAATCTCCTTGAAAGGATGGGTACCATGTGTTCCATACCACAGTTACAGTGCCCAAAATTGTGATCTTAATGTGTACGGTACACAGAATTCCCACCCAGCTTGGGAACTGAAGGCATGCTCCCAAGACTCTACCAATAGTCTCATCTTTTCAAGAGCCCAGAGTTTGGAACCAGCCTGGGCAACATAGCAAGCCCCCCATTCTAAATAAATAATTTTCTCCCAGGAATGAATAAGCACAGGAAGAATTTCCAAAGTGCAGAGACCATGGGAGCTCTTTCCTGGCCAGTTGTTTTTCTTTTGTTTCAAAACAGAGCACTGAAAGTCTGTCCTCCACTAGGATGGAGGGCTGTGAACTGCAATGGTTTTAACTTTGCATCCACATTCCCTGGGAATCTCGCTGTGTGTGGATTCCAACTGGGGTGGCAGGGAGAAGAGAGATAGAGATTCTGTTTTTCACCAGACTCTTTCCAGTAGATCCTGCAGCTCCATGCCTTGGTCTTTACTCAGAGTCACAAAGTATTCCTGTTAAGGTCTTTTCTGGCATTAGTTGGGAAAACTTGTAACTTCATTTTCTAATAAGATAATAAATAACATGCCAATATGCAGTTAGGTAAGCCAGATGACCTATGAAATTATTTCCTGGGTAACATAAATAATTAGACCACTTGAGTGACGGTTACTGACTCTTTGCAATTAATGAGGCCTCGAGCAGTATTTGATATGTATTAACAGCCACCCGACCTGGCTGGCACTCATTCCTCCCAAGAGTAAGAGGGCTGTGTCTCCAGCACAGGCTCCCCTGGTGAGGATCAGTCACAGTGGCTGAACTCAGGGCTGCAGGCTACTTGTTTGTCATGTGTTTGTGTGTTTGTTTGTTTTTCTGATGTTGGGCCATTAAGAAAGCCCAGCCAAGATAGCCATGGCTCCAGTCAGCACATAGTAGGCCTCTAGAAATGTTGAAGACAGTAAACAGGTAGAGTTCCTTCAGAAGGGTTGGCTGGCTGCATTTGAAGACACGCTTCTCCTGGGCAGGGCTGGCTGCACATGGCCTGCTTCGCCTTCCCTTTCAGCACACCTGTTCCCAAATGACTCATCTGGCTTTAAACCCTTGTCTCTCTCCTCATCACCACATTGCTTTTCATTTCTCATATCGCTCAGATTGGTTGGCTCGGCTGCCAAACCATCTTCTCTATTTAAAATTTCTTTTGAGCACACTTGCCCCACCCACCCTACACCCCCTCCTCTGCTGATCTAGTGTCACGTGCACACTTTCCTTCAGGTCCTTGGCAGCAGCTCCGTTTCTCCAGGTGGGCTGCCCAGCTCTGGAAGGTGGGGGAAGATATCCAGAGCTCTGTGGGCCTGGGCCCCACTGGAGCAAATCTCACAGGCTGTTCTGCACAGCTGCTTTGACATCCTGCCCACATTCCCTAGGTAAGCGAAGGAGGGCTGAGTGTGGGGAGTCTGAGAGTGCACAGAGCACAAGGTCCCAAGTGCACAAGATCCCTAGGATCTGATTCCTAAGCCAGCTGCCGTGAATGCAGCCCACACAACTAGATAGTGCAGGTTTGGGCAGTTAATACACATGTTTCCTTCTTGAGGCACTTAACAAGCAAGAGGAAATTAGAGCCTCAGGCTTTCTTTTTTTTTTTTTTTTTTAACTCTTTGATGTATGTGCACTGGTGTGTGTGTGTGTGTGTGTAGAGGCTATGTGCCACAGTGCATGTGTGGAGGTTGGAGGCCACCTTAGATGCCAGTCCTTGCCCTGTCTCTTGTGTGAGACCAGGTTTCTTGTTTCCTGCTATGTACTCCAGGCTAGCCGACCAATGATCTTCTAGTGATTTTTGTCTCTAGGAGCACTGGGATTGCAGGAAATGCTGTCGTCTGGCTTTAGGTGGGTTCTGGGGATCCAAACTCAGGCCCTCATGTTGACAGGGCAAGTGCTTTACCCACTGAGCCACCTGCTCAGCCCTCACTGAGCATCCTTCATCAGTGAGCCATATTCAGTTCCATAATTTTGAAGTATGCACATTTTAGCTTCATCTTCTCCAGCCCAAATCAAGACCTCTGGGAGTGGACCCAGGAAAATGCTGAAGGAGAGTCAGGTACAGCAGGTGGGGCAAATTCCTGGAAAGTCCGAAAGCCGTCCTAGGCTTGGTTGCTAGATGGCCAGCCTGCCTGATGTATACCACTTAGGCTCTTACTGTGGAGAACAGTGAGAATGCACACTACCACATGGCCTGGATCCTCACTGGAGCAGTCAGACACCCTTTCCAAGCCCTTCCTGAGCCATAATCTTTATTCCAAGAATTATCTTGGGGTTCTTTGAAATTTTCTAAAATAGGGTAAAATATTATTTAATGAATTGTAATGAAAAGTAAAAGTTGGAGTAACTGGAGCATTCAAATACCTAGAATTGTATATTTATCAGACTTTGGAGTGAAAGGCAAATCACAAACACATGAAGAAATGTGACCGTCCTTTAATCTTGTATATACATTCTAGGAGCAGAACCTCAGCACCCAACTCCTCAAGTTCAAGGCCACAGTGCGGTCCCCACTGGGCTACAAGTTCTCAGAGGGCCAGGGACTGGATGCCGCGTTGTATCCCACACAGTTGTATGTGAGAGCTTTAGGTTTTTGGCAGTGGACTAGACAGTGCTGTGCCTCCCTCTTCATTGGTGTCATTGTACAGTTTGCTTCTTGTGTCTGCTTGGAGTCAGATAGATTTAGTTAAATATCTGTTCTGTGAGTCTGGGCAGATTAGCTCTGCCTAATTTGCAGGGTTGTTGTAGAATCAGTGATTAAATATTTCAACTGTCTCGCAGCTGCTGTTGTTGTTATTATTTTACTTGTCTTGGAAACATACGTTTCCTGGCTTATAATTTGTTGTCCTGCAGTTGTGAGCTCTTGCAATATTTGACAATTGTGTTGTCACTGGAGGGGGTTTCCTTCCGTTCTTTAAGACTGAAGAAGTGCCGTCTGTCATGCACTCTGAAGGATTAATAGGTGCGTGAGCAGCCAAAATGCATGGCTTGAACAGGCATTTCAGATAACAACTGTGCAAAGACCCAGTGAGGTGAGGGAGGAGGTGGCCATGGCTTCAGTTGGGCTGTGAACAAGCCAAGGTGGCAAGATCAGATCACAACAGGCACTGCACAAGATACTGAGTTCTCATCACCAGTAATGATGATGTCACTTTTCTTGGTATAGCCAAAGTACCTGAGGGGAAGCAGTTTACGGGAAGACAAGGACTATACTGAGAAAGCTTGGTAGTGGGAGCAGGAAGCGCTGATCAGTTTGTGCTCACAGTCAGAATGCCTTGAGGGGTGAATGTTCTGCACTTGCTTTCCCTGTCTTATTCCGGTAAGGACCTCAGCTTATGAGATGGTACCCCAAGTCTAGGATGGGTCTTCACACTCCAGTTAAACCAATCTAGAAATGTCCTCTCAGACCTGCTTTGTCTTGTAGGTGATGCCAGACCTTGCCAAGTTGGCCATTAAAGTTAACCATCACAGAGCTGGCTGCTGGCTGCTATGTTCTTCTGTTCTTCACTTAGATCTCTGAACAAAATATGTTTTAAATGAGATTGCTGATCTTTGAGCCAGGTCTAGGAAGTATGTAACTTGTGTCATAAGTCATGGCTATTGTTGGTGGCATGGCCAACCTGATCTTACCTGAGTCCCGCTCTCCTGTTCACTGTATCAGGCTGACAGATACGGACCATATCCAACACTGCTTCGTCTTGTGTTTCTTGCCTTGGGATTAACTCAGTGGGTTGAATTCATAGTATCTTTGGATTCAGCAGTATCAAATTAATGCCAGTTGCATTTTCTGCGTTTCTATGCCAGCATTACTTACTTCCCTCCAGATGTTTTCAGCAGCCTTACAACATTTGAGCAGGTGTCTGGGAGGATGGCAAGCGTCAGTTCTGCTTTCAACACTCTTCCTGCCGTATAAAGCCGCCCAAGTTCAGGAGGCAGGCAAAGAGGCAGTGCCCCCTCTCCCTGCTCTCACTGAGCATCCTCAGCCAGCAAGTTGTGCACACAGGCTGCCTGTCTACTTGCCTCCCTGGCTCTTCTTTCTGCCAGGTTCTTTCATGCTGTTCCCACCACCTCATTTCCAGCGTCCTCCCCATCGCGTGTGCTTAGCGGGTCCACTGTTGTTCTTCCTGTCTAGTTCTCTTACATCCAGCCCACACCTTTTCAGCTCCATGTCATGACTCAAGTGTTTGAAAGCTGTTATTTCATGTTAATTAGAAGTTCTTTCCCAGCCAGGAAACCTTTACAGAACTGCTCCCTCAAGCCAAGGCTTCAAGGTACACTCTGGCATCTGTACTTGGGGACAGTGAAAGGAATCATGGCTGATTGCTGCCAAACAAGGAAACATGCTCACCCACTCCAGGACCTTCCTCTGAGCGGGGCCAAGCCACATGACCTTGGTATGCCCTTACCCAAGAACCCAGCCACCTACAGTGACAAAGAGGCCTGTGGGCCCCACAATCCTAGGAGAAAGCTCTCCTTGCCATAAATTGCTCAACAGCCACCCTCAGTTAGGAGAGCTCTCCTAACTCCACCAAAGTAGTCTCCACCAAAGACTGACAGTGGACCAATCAGAGACTTCTCCCTCCTAAGGTGCTGGATTGCTCCTAGCACATTCTGGGCTCATGTAGGCTTCAGCAGGAGTTAGCTTTTGGTTCCTTTTTGAAAATCTTTGAGACCCCCTGATGGCTGCCAGTCACTCGAGGGGGCCCTAGTAGGCTTCAGTGGAATTTTCATCTCTTCAGATGTCATGGGTCAGAGCCAAGCCCTATGCTTGCATCTGGCCTTCCTCTTTGTACCTGCTGCTTGTGGTAAGGGACCATAGCCTTCTCATTACCTGGCCCACTGCTACCTCAGCCCAGGTTCTGCACTACAAACCAAGGTCTGAGGAGGAGGGTGCAGCCCTGACACTTCCCTGGGAGCATCAGCAAGCACCCTTCAGCCTCCTGTGTTCTGTTGGAAGAAAGGGCAGAGCTGAGTTTGGATGGCACTGGGCCAGGCTACTCTGAGCTGCCCATCTCACCAGTAGAGACTTCACTGCTCTAGGTACCCTGGAGTTGGGTATTACGTCACACATGGCTGAGGGGCTTCCCTTGGTCTCATTTCCACCACTTGAAATGCATGTCTTCATCTTCCATGGTTACAGAGAAAGCCAGTGGTGGGCAGATGTGATGAGGGGTCCAGTGAACAGAGAATAGTCATGGACACTATGGAGGGGAGGCCAGGGAGAGGGGAATGAATGCTCAAGTGCCTTCAAAAAGCAACTGACACAGGCCATGGGCACAGGCCTCAGTGTCCCCATCTGTTGGAAAGAAATAGTACCTACCCAGAAAGGTGATTACAGAAAGGACACTACTAGTGTCTGTAAGTGCCGCCTGTGCATAGGAGGACTTTAGCAGTCTGCAGTGGTTCCCTCTTCTGCCTTCATTACAACAAACTGCAGCTGATGCAGCACCCACTAAGTAAGGAAGGTAAAGTAAGAAGGTGGTCAAGGGACCCTTACTTGACAGGGTAGGTTTAGCTGAACTGTAGAAAAATCAGAGAGAGGGTTAAGATCCAGAATCGGGCACACAGAGCTGAAGGAGAAGCAGCAGCGGAGCAGCATCATGAAAGTAAAGAGTCCCGCGCGGTGCGTGGCACACAGCAGGATAGTGGGATGACAGCTTCAAGAACCACTGAGGGGATTTTGACTCGATGTTGAGGTGATAAGGAAACACTGCAATTTCTCTAGCTGGGATGGAACAATCTTTAGCTAGATCTGTAGTAAGGTTTCTGAGAGCTGGGCAAGCGGTGACCAAGAGGACACCTTGTCAGGGACAGTGGTGTGAGTCCAGGGACTAAGACAGCCATAGTCGACAGTCAGTTCTCTGGTGTCTACAGAGAAAAGGACGGTTTGCTTAGCACTCAGGTCTCCGTGGAGGCTGAAGCCATGGGCGATGTTGAGAATAGGTTTGACTGTTGTGAAGGGACTCAAAGTCCAGAGTCTAGCCACTAAAGACTAGGCTAGGCAGGTCAAGAGGAGGCCTGCGCCATGTCCTTTTCCCTCATGTGACTTCAGGCAGTCTTTCTTTTTAAACAGGTATTCCATAACTCATATTGGTCTGCAACTCAGATTATAGCCACTAACAGTAATCCTCCTGCCTCAGTCTTCCATATGCTAGGATTACACGCATGGGTTACCATGCTCAGGTATGTAAGCTTTCGGAGCTTCTGAGAGGGTGAGCATTCTGGAGGGCTCGCCACAGATATTTATATCAACTGAGTCATATCTCCTATGTAATCTTATAAATAAACCAAGGTTCACTTTTTAATGAATTTCTGAAGCTTCATAAATAAATTGGCTTCGTTCTAAAAAGCATGCTTTTAATAAAATCTCTGTGTTCTGAATAAAATTGGCCACTCCAGTGCTTTTAACCTCACCACAACCCATCATCCAGTGCTTGTGTTTGCCTTCATGGTGAGACTGACACAAAGCCACAGGTTGAGCAGCACGTTCAAGCATCCTTGGCCCTGCAGCCACAGCTTCCCCTGGACCCTGTAGGTGCATGGGTGCCCCTCGCTAAGATGAGTGCATTCAAGGCCTGCAGAGGTCCAAGCCAGATGGTCCTGGTGATGAGAGGGGAAGTGGGCACAGCCCGATACTTAATTCAGATGATCTCTCCAATCCATAACCACTCACAAAGAACAACCTAGTTTCTCCAAGAGAGTCTTGCTGTGTCATGCAGACCACAGTTAAAAGCAGGCACCATGCCCAGCAGTAGATGGCTGATATAAAATGAGCTCATTTTTGGAAGGTTTTTGTTTCATAATACTTTGTCTGTTTTTTGTTTTCTTTTGTTTTTAAACCTTACAGGTCTTTTACCTATATATTATGGTTTCTAATTTTGTGTTTTTAATGAGATTTGTGTGTGTGTGTGTGTGTGTGTGTGTGTGTGTGTGTCTATCTGTCTCTGACATTTTTGGCTCTTTTTTTCCTATTTGTTCTGTTCTTGTTTGTTAGTTTTTATTTTATTATTAAACTTTTAAATGCCTTTTTTTTCTAATGAGATTGAGAGAAAGAAAGGGAGTAGATTTGGATGGGTGGTTAGGATCTGGGAGGAGTCGGGAAGGGAAACTGATCAGAATATATTGTATGGAAAAAATCTATTTTCAATAAAAATTAAAATAAAATGAGTGCAGTTGTCCCCTGCTCCAGGTTGAGCCCAGTTCCCATCTGCTGTGGGAGGTGGGCCTCTGGCCTGAGCTGTGCGTTTTCCCCCCCCTCCCGTTGTAGACTGCTGTTTTCCAAGGTGAAGTTGGAGTCCCTCTGCCGGGGCGCAGATGAGGCCCTGCTCGCCTGTAAGCACATGCTACAGATATGGAAATCCTGCTACAACCTTACCAGTCCCAGGTAGGAGGCCAGGTGCCTGTTCTGTGTCCCATTTGCATGGGTATCTGCAAGTCAGCGCCATCTCCTATGGGCATTTGTCTGGCATTAACTCCGTCACTCTCCTACGCCCCAGTTCTCCACAAGTGGTAGATAACAGTGATAGAGCCACATGCTTGTCCATGGCTGATGAAGCCTGCAATTCATGGTTTCTTTTCCCCGCTCCTCCCCACTTCCACCCCATAACTCATGGGCTCTGTTCACTAGTGATTTCTTTCTCTGGCCTGTGAGAAGTCTTTCTGTCTTTCTAGAAATTGATGTATAGATTAGCCAGTGACATAGTCCAAATGAGTTTCCTACAGTAATATTTAAGGGATTTGTGTTGACAGCAGGCCACATCGTATTAAGAAGGGAAGTTACTATGAACACTGTTACAAATAAATTTGAGCTTTTCTGGTCCCAGCACTGCGGAAGCCTTGGGTTATCATGCAAACATGGCCAAATCCAAGAACCACACCATACACAACCAGTCCCACAAATGACACAGAAATGGCATCCAGAAACCCCGGTCACAGAGATACAAATCTCTTAAGGGAGTTGACCCCAAGTTCCTGAGGAACATGCACTTTGCCAAGAAGCACAACAAGAAAGGCCTGAAGAAGATGCAGGCAATGAGTGCCGTGCAGAGGCCATTAAAGCCCTTGTAAAGCCTAAGGCTGTTAAGCTCAGGATGCCAAAGGGCCCCAGCCACAAACTCAGCCGGCCAAGCTCGGGAAGAGGATCTGACGCTACATGGCCAAGGGTCGTAGGCTCTGCCAACCACAGACCAAGCTTCAATCCAAGGCAGAGGCCACAGCTCCAGCTAAGGCCCAGGCTTCAGCCCCAGCTCAGGCCCCAAAGGTGCCTAGGCCCCTCCCTGTGAAGGCCCCATAGAAAAGGCTTCTGCCAATGTGAAGACAGATGGACTGGTGTGACACACCTACCTACACACTATTTACAGATGACCAGTGTCCTATGCTGTTTTTACAAATAAATCCGAGACAAGATATTTTAAAAAATCTTTTTTTGAAGAAGTTAAAATTATGACTCATAAATATAAAATAAACACATGTTAAAGATTTTATTTACTTCATTCACTTGTGAAAGAACCAGTACAAGATTAAGGTCCATTCAAAGAAGAATTTGTACAACATGTGTATAGGCTGAAATGAATAGATGAAAAAAATAGTATCCTATAAGATGGCGGAATATATTTTGTGGGGCTGTCTTTTACACAGGGTAGAAATCAATTGTATCCCCACAGATAAAACTTATTTGTCTTAATGGTTTTCTACAGGTTAACTCCTTCTGCCCCTTCAGAACTGTATACAAGGAAGTTAGTTAGTAAGAAGTTAAATGCTACCATTTTGAGTCAGCACATCTGGGGAAGAACAGCCAGTCAACTCCCAGAAGATCACCAGCAAACACCCATAACCTACTTGCCCCAAGTCTGGGCATACTGCCAAGTAATACAGCAAAGAGTTGTCCGATGATTCAAGTGACTTCCTGCAATTCAAATAGTCAGAGGATTTTTCAAATTCATGGCAAGGTGTTTGGATGACTTATAGTATGCTCCATAGAGTCAGAGGGCAGACAAGGTGTCAATCAGTGATACCAGGAGGATAGGAAGCAGGCAGGTATGCTGGTGGCCATGGTCTGCAGAGACCTACAGAGAAGAAAGGTGGGCTGTGAGTTAGGCTATGACAGTGGAAAGTGAGAGTTTTTACGTTTTAACAAAAATTTCTTCAATTGAAAAGGATATGGTGGCTCACACTGTAATTTCAACTCTGGGAAGCCAAGGCAGGATTGCTGAGAGTCAAGGCCAGACTACAGAGAGACCCTATCTCAACAAACCAACAAACCAAAAAGGCTTCTGCAGTTAAAAAGAAAGTATTCAAAATCAGGGCCTGTGGAAGTGGTGTGCCCTGTAAACTGACCTCAGATAGACCAGTAATCTGGATGGGAGGGAGGGCGCGTGGTGTGTGTGTGTGTGTGTGTGTGTGTGTGTGTGTGTGTGTGTGTGTGTGTGTGTCCTCTCACAGCTCTGAGATTCTGAGATACATTAAGGTCCCTTCATGCTGTCCCATGCTCCCCCTTCTTCTTGGTGAAGGATAAGTAGTCCTGACTGTGATGTTTTCTTTTTCACAGTTTGATCTGAAATAAAGACCATTTTTACAAAAATAAAAAATCCTACATATCTATATAAGCAAAAAAAAAAAAAAAGATGGGAAATGCACGTATTTACCTCCCCCCAAAGCCCCCCTCTGCCAGCCCATCAATGGCATCAGGATTTGGGCGTCTTTGTCCTGTAACTCGGACACAGCAGCCGGTGCTTCAGCTGGTTGCCGTGTGCTGGAGCTCGTCTTTTGCCTGTGCCCCCTTTAGAATGGAGAAAATAAACATCAGTCTTCCCTTTGCCAGTCCCCTCAGTTCTCCACACCTCTCCCACCTCCCCACATTTCCTCCCACTTAGCAACCAAGAATATTGAATGTGCAGAGAAAAAAATAGCAGAATTGGAAAGCCTTTAAAAATACCTAACCGAATGCCTGGGCGCTGGCCACACTCTTCTTTCCTTGAAAGATCTCTTAGGGCCAGAGCAGGGTGTTCCTGCCTGGGGTGGAGATGACCCCTCCCAAAGCCTCAGGCGTGGGGCAGAGGCCGAGCAGACATTCACAGAGCTCCCTGTCTGTTTATTTCAACTTCATTTTCTTGGGGATATAAATAAATGTTTCTCAGCAGCCCTCACCATTGCACAGATTTAGGCATGCTCGGGCAGCTGGGGTGAGAAGTGACACTGGCTAGAAAATGCAGCATGCTGAAAGGGGGCTAGCTCTAGAGTCTGCACACTTCAAAGCCCCCAGATGCAACCTCCAAGATGTCTTTAGGTCATATGGACTTTAGCACAAGGTAGAGTCAAGATAACAAGGATGTGAGAAACATCCTTTACTGAAAATAAATGAAACTGAGAAGATTTTTTTACAGCACAGTTGGTTTCTGTCCAGGGCAGTAGGTCTATGCCAGCTGCCTGACTCCGCTGCCCTTGCCTCTGCGAGCTCAGTTAAGGCAGCCCCTTTGCTCCACCTGTCCGGGTTTCCCAGTCTTATCCAGAAGCTCCACACAGTCCCTCAGGGCACTAGGAGGAGGTGGAGGAAGACAGTGGCCAGATTGAGAGTAGTCCCAACTTTGTGTTCTCATCAGCTGTTTCCTTCTGTAGCTTTGCTTGAGGGAGAGCACAGTAGAAGCCGGCCTCTGAGCTGAGCCTTGCACAGCGTGGACCACTGAGCTGAGCCTTGCACAGCGTGGACTGATGGGGTTCCACCTGCAGGTGTAGGCTGCAGGCCCTGCTCTAAGCAAAGTGTGTGTGTTCTCCCCAGTGCACATTTGGTGAAAATCTGTCATTTCCAGAGCCAGGATTCTCTTTCCCTGCATTTAGGACAGGGATCTGACTCAGGTTTTGTCTTCTCTCTCTTAGTGAAAAGTAAAGCCCCTTAATTCTTCTCCATAATGACTTAGCTGCTCAGAACAGCATCAATCTGACCAGAATCTCACCAGGAAGGTCCCCATGGGCTCACAGCATTCCGAATCACAGCATTTCAGCCAGGGATGGTAGCATTACTTTCACTGAGAACCTCCCTGTTCCAGCACCATACTGGGCCATTTGTGTGCTGCCTTCAATCCCTGCATTAGCCTTGCAAGATAGCTACTGTTACTCCTACTTTAGAGGAAATAAAGCTGAAGCTAACGGAGGCCGCACAACACACCCAAGTTTTCCAGCTTAAATCTGCAGTGGAGTTACCATCAAACCCAAGGCTATCTGACACCACAGCTCTCTCCATGACAGCATGCTGCCTCTGTTGATGACAACCAGTTTCTTTTCTTCTTCTCCTTTTTTAAATTGTCAATCGCTTCGTTCCCCCTCTGATCACTGTGAACCTTCTCTGTCCTTAGCCATAAATTGACATTTCATGGTCGGAAGAAACTTGTTTTCTCCCTAACTCCCATTTCAATCACTTGCCAACAAATAGCATTTACAGTTGACACACACACCGAGATGCATATTTTCTTTACTTTAGGCCTTTTAATAGCTGCCAGCATTCTGGTAGGGCCCTTTAATTCTACAGAGCGTGTTCTCATTCTGTCTTCAGAAAAGCCAAATCACACGGGCAGATGCCATGCTGCATCACACTCATTTTTATTGTTGCAAAAAGTGAAGCTCAGGAGCGAGGAGAGCTTGCGTGGTCGGGAGCGAGGAGAGCTTGCGTGATCGGGAGCGAGGAGAGCTTGCGTGGTCGGGAGCGAGGAGAGCTTGCGTGGTCGGGAGCGAGGAGAGCTTGCGTGGTCGGGAGCGAGGAGAGCTTGCGTGGTCGGGAGCGAGGAGAGCTTGCGTGATCGGGAGCGAGGAGAGCTTGCGTGGTCGGGAGCGAGGAGAGCTTGCGTGGTCGGGAGCGAGGAGAGCTTGCGTGGTCGGGAGCGAGGAGAGCTTGCGTGGTCGGGAGCGAGGAGAGCTTGCGTGATTAGGAGCGAGAGAGTTTGCATGATTAGGGCCCAGACCAAGAGGCTAGAGAAAAGTAGGCCCTAGCTTAGTCAGTGCTCTGTTGTGAGGAGACACCATGACCACAGCAATTCTTATTAAAAAAAAAAAAAAAAGCATTTACCTAGGGCCTGCTTACAGTTTCAGCGGTTTCCCCATTATCATGGCAGGGAGCATGGCAGCACACAGGCAGACGTGGTGCTGGAGAAATCGATAGCTAAGAGTTCTGCATCGAGATCCACAGACAGGAGGAAGGGAGAGACCCCTGCACTCGGCTTGGACTTTTGAAACCCCAAAGCCCACCCCTGTGACACACTTTCTCTATCAAGGGCACACCTACTCCAACAGGACCACACCTCCTAATCTCTCTCAAGTAGTGCCACTCTCTAATGACCATGCATTGAAGTCTATGAGCCTATGGGAGCTGTGCGTACTCAAACCAGAGTATCCCACTCCCTGGCTCCTATAGCTTTGTAGTCATAGCATAATGCCAAAAGAAAAAAAAAAGCACTAAGTCCAACTTCAGAAGTCCCCTAGTCTATCATAGAATCAACAATGTTTGAAAGCCCAAAGTTCAAAATCTCTTCTGAATTCATGCAATCTCATAATGGTAACCCTCTGCAAATCCAAATCAAAAGCAGATCATATACTTCCAATGTACAGTGGCACCGAATATACACTAACATTCCAACAGGGAGGGAAAGAGCACAGTGAGAAAATGCTGGGCCAAAGCAAGACTGACCCCTCTCCTTTCCGCCTCTGCTGTGGGTTTCTGTCTGCAGCCCCTCCCTTGGATGAAATATGTAGTGTGTATCACACCCTGTGCTAGGAGCTGGAGGAGGCTGTGCTAGGAGCTCCAGGGTTCTGACTCCTGGTCTCCCTCCCCCACCACCTTGTCTCTTGTGTTTAGCCTCTGCAGCTGTAGAAGGATTTCTAAGTAACTGTTGTTTACTGTACTCCGAATTCTCATCCCTAACGGGAACATTGATTCTCCGGAGGTGCACATATACGTATGGAGGCGTGGGGACCTCCTGATTTCCTCTCCTGAAACTGCTTTTTAGCACCACTGACCAGGAATGGTTTCCTATCCTTCCTGCCATCTCCCTTAGGAGATTTCCTGGCAGGCTGAGGAGAGGTGAAATGGTTCATGAGAGGTACCCAAATAGAGTCCCAAAGGCTTTTAAGTCAGTGAGAAGGAACTATCTAGAAAGAAAACATCCAATATGGAGGAAAAGGCATCCCAGTTTTGAATGATGTATAGTTGCTTGTTATGCTGTTTTTAAGGGGGCAACGCAGGACATGTGTGCCTGGAAGGTATAACTTGCCAGAATGTTCTATCTGCACACTGCTTCATCCTTACCCAGTCCTGTGCAGGAGGATAATCCTATGGCATCTGGCCAGAAAAGCCCCCCAGGTACAGTGGCCTTGCTCACAGTGATGGCTCACTAGCAAGAGACAGAGAATAAGAGCTCAGATCCCATCAGGCCTCTGGGACCCCAGCTTTTGGGTCCTTCCAAACATCAAGCTTGGCAGCCAAGCTCATGTTCTGAAACTTGCTGAGGTGGAACCTGCTGCCTGATGGCTGCAGCACTTCCCAGTGTGGGCCAGTGGGTGCCCAGGCAGCGCCTTCCTTCCTTTGCACTATCAGTACCTCATGTGTTCCAGAGTCCATTATGTAGAGAACAAAGCCTTTTGGAAACTGCCTGGATGAGCAGCCACTGCAATATTCAGATCACTAACCCTTTGTGATTGTTTATATTAAAAAACACTATGCGGACAGACCAGTATTAGAAACCTTCAGTCCATGGTGCTCAGGATTTTGCTTTGTCTTCTGCTAAGGGAGATTGTTGTTGTTGTTTCCCAGTGTGGAAATAATTAGTAGTGCAGCTTCCAGCAAGCCTGTATGGATGATGTAATAAGTGCGGGCTGACAGTCTGCAGTGAGTGAAGTTTCCTCGGCTTCCTGTGTTTCTCTAACTACGTCTCTGGACATGGAAATTGCAGCCTGTAAACTGTGTTAAGGTTCATAACAAATCTTATTTGCTGCTTTCGAGCAGCAGCAGCTGCACACAGGAAGGAAATTGTTCCTTTATTGTAGATTTCAAATGTCTTAGGAAAAAAATCTCTCCTAGAGTCCCAGACATTGTCATGATAGGAACAATAATAATAATAATAATAACAACAACAACAACAACAGTAATTTGTACCTGTGTTTTAGAGCCTGTAAAGGCTAAGGTCCTTTAGCTGCTTCCCCTGCTCCCCCCCCCCCCATTCAGCCTGCAGTGGGTCCATGTGACAGTGCTAGTGAGTGATGCCATGCCTGCTTTGTAAGCCAAGTTGGAGAAAGGGGAGTGAGAATGATGGGCAGTGCAGGAAGCTGGTGGGCGTGGCTTTCTGGAGGCAGGCACCCCAACCTGCTGTGTTTTCCCCTAAGTTCCCAGGAGCCAGCCTTCTGAGCCCTCTGCTGGGATTGCTCAGGGAAGCGCCTCACACCACCCTCTCTCCTCATGTATTAGGTGGGGGTATTAGCCATGTAAGGGATTTCAAATTGATCTGGGAACACACTCAAGTTCGTGACTGATCACACTGGAAAGCGGGCCCAGGACACCTCAAATCCAGCAGCTGCCCTGGGAGTGATTGTCCTAGAAAGTCTATTGTGCCTGATCTGGATCGGGCCTTTACACTAGAGGATTCTGGACATGATCTGGGTAATGTCCCTCACGCCACAGAGGTCAAAGCCCTGGTGTGGTTGGTGAAGACATCTTGAAGAGTAGTGCATGCAGGAAGGAGCTGGATACACTCATTTGAAACTTTCAAGGCACAGAATGCAGCCATTCTCTCCCTGTCAGGACAGAGAAACTGACTAGAAGAGTTCGCCCTCTCCTCTCCCCTCCCCTCCTCCCTCCTGCTTGTCTCCCCCCTTCCTCCTTCCTTCCTTTCTTTGTGTACAAGATGTTCATGTGTGTACAGGTGCACACACAGCACAGCACATCTGCGGCGGTCAGAAGGCGGTTTGGGGGAGTTAGTTTTCTCCTTCCATCATGTTGGTTCTGGGGGACAAACTCAGGTGAGAGGCTTAGGTGGCAAGTGCTGTACAGGCTGAGCCATCTCACTGTCGAGTCTTCTCTCACATATTATAATGGCATAAGAGTAAAAGCTCCAGGGATCTGGAGCATCGCTGAAACTGTGTTTGGGACATGCAACACTGAAGCCACAGGAACAGGATACCTTCAGGTGTGGAAGGATCCGAGGCACCCCCAGACACACAGGTGCCCTGTGCTTCAGCCTGCTGTGCCAGCTTGACCTTCCTCTTTCGGGTGACTGACTTTAACAGTGTGTTTTGCAGTGACTCTGGACGTGGGAGCAGCCTCTTAGACAGAACCATCGCTGACAGACGACAGCTTAATACAATCACTCTGCCAGACTTCAGCGATCCTGAGACAGGTGAGAGTCAAAGGCCGGAGGGGGGTGAGGTGAGGCTGAGCAGAAGGTGGGATCAGGTGCTGGGGTGGTGTTTGAGATTGACAGGCCAGGAGTGGGGTGGAGGGGAGAGGGGGTGGGGTGGACTGTGGGGAAGGGCCTCAGGCAGATAAGTGGGCACTTGACTGAGATGTACTTCAGCCTCATGTTCCAGTGTCAGTTCACGGTGAGGAAAATAATCTCTTTTACCCAGATTACCTCTTAAATCTGTTTCCTTTGCTTGGGGAACTTGAGCTTTAAAACTGCAAGTGGGTAGTTTCCTCCCTGCTCTGGCTCCTGTAGGCTTTGGCCCTTGTTGAAATCAGCCATTCTGACTTCTAATCAGTTGCATATGTAAGCACACAAGCTTCCAGCAGGAGACGCTGCTGGGTGGCAGGGCCTTCGGAGTTAGTGCTGCTGGCCTCACGTGGTAGCCCACAGCTCTTACTGCCTGTGAGCAAATGTTTCTGCTTGGCTGGTAAAGACCTCTGGGGGTAGTGTGCTCCATGCTCGTGTGTCCACAGCTCCCTGGGTGCAGGGAAGAAAGCACACCTCCCTAATTTTCATAGCTGCAAACAGGCAATTCCCGCAGTAATGCTGGGTCGTCATTGACAATCTGGAGACCCCACAGACCCACAAAACATAATGAAATTCACTCCACTTAGAGCCTTAGAGGTAGTTCCAGAACACCATTAGAACCAGCTTCTGCCATTTCTTCCCAGATCACCCAACAGGGACGCTGTAAGCCTAGGTCTCTATATGACTCGCTTCAGCCTTTATGGGCTGACTTCAGAAGAAGCCCCAGGGTCTCTTTCTTGTCCTTGTGAGCCATCCTAGCTCCTGGCAGAGCCCTTCTGAAGAAAACCTGGACCCATCCTCTGGAAAGTGCACCGCTGGCTGAGTGGTAGGAGTGGGCCTCAGGAGCCTGGTGGTGCTCCCAGGACCCATCTCGTAGAATTTTGATGACTCTTTCCTGATAAGGCTCCCTTCCACCAGATTGAAAATCAGCCCAAGAAGTTCCATCCAAAGACCTTGGGCCCTCCTGTTTTACTGGGCCCAGGAAATGACGCAGTTGTGCTTTGATAGAGTTTAACCAGGCCATCTGGTACTGTCCACAGGCAGGCTCATGTAACCACAGGCAACTCCTGGAGTAGCCCACCCCAGGCTGTGCGTTTGTGGGTGGGCAAAGGCATGCTCTGTGGACACACATCCCAGCTGCCTTTTAAGGCCCTTCTAGAAAGAAAAGGTCGGACTGTTGACTGTGGCCAAAATGAGGTGAAGGTGGGACAGGAGAGCGGAAAGCCAGAGACACTAACTGTGGCCACTGCTGAAATTCAGGCTGATTCCAAAGGGCTGCTGTGGCTGCTGAGAGCTGTCGGCCCCTCTGACCTCTTCCTCATGTTCCCATGAGAACAGCCGCAATGAATCAAAACCTCTTTTTCCACTGGCTTCTCCTAATTTTTCATGAGGCCCCAAGACTTGAATGAATGCTGTTTATCAATAACAAAGAGCTACCGAAAAAAGTCAAGCCCTTTTTCTTGCTGCCCTCTGCTCCTGGGAACATCATGGACCTCATGGCCATGGCTGGTGTTTCTTCTCCCCTCTCCACTTAGTGACACTCATGGGGCTGACCGCTTGGGAAGGCCTCTTAGTCCAAGGAAATCCAAGTCTCTGGAGTTTGGGCTTCTGGTTCCAAACAGCAATGGAGACCACCCCATCCCAGACACCTTCCAGTGACCTTCCCATTACACTATGTAAATGAACTCTCCAAAACCCCTTTCATCTGGCCTGCTGTGGACCAGGGCTATTTACACGGCCTCCTTTAACAGGTCGACCAGGGAGGTAGGAGGCCCTCTCAAGGGGAGTCTTGTCAGTGAGCATAAAACACTCTTAAGATGATAGTGTAAGTCAGAAGACCTAGGACGGGTGGAAATGATGCCTCTGCATTAATTAATAAAAGCCAGTTTTCTTTGGTTCCTTGTGAGGTATCTGGGGGCACAGTTCCCTTAGTCACACGCCTCTGTAGATAGTCCATCTACCTCAGCTGCCCACGGATCTTATCTGTTCCTCTCAGTTTGGTTTCATTTAAAGAGAAAATACAACTTGCAACTGAATCATAAAGACACCTGGAGGTGTGCCGTGGAGAAGTGTTGTCTACATGGTGGACCTCCACCAGCATCACCCTCTTCCTGAAAGCAGCACGCTTAGCAGCTTTCTGATTACCCTTCCAAATATGTGCAAGCATTATTCCCATCCCCTTATCGGAGCAGCTGCAGCTGTGTGCTCCACAGCCACGATGCTCTTCCCCTCCCACACAGCCGAGACAGTGCCTCTGCGGTGCTCCGTGACCTCAAGCTTTACATTCGGGATTCTCACTCAGCCAGCACCGTCTCAGGCATTTTTCTTCCTTGGCTGCAGTTTTTGGCTCCTGTGGTGCTAGCGGACGCTGGCTCATCTTGAGCATCCACTGCAGCCTTGCTCACTTAGGAAAGACTGGGCCACAGAGCAGGAGAGAAAAGGAAGGTCAGCCTGGCTTTGCTTCACAGGAGTGGCTCTGGGAGCAGATTCTGTCTGCCAGAACCGTGCTGACAGGTGGCAGCATGATTTTACTGATAGCCACGCCTGATGCCTATTTTCCTAAACCTAGGGCATCTAGCACAAGCAGTTTCACACATTGCTGACATCAGAAAGAGGCCATGGTGAAAGTAAAAGCAACTTTACATTGTCTTGATCCTGCCACTCTGGGCCACAGAGCCCGAAGTCCCCACTGCACATGGACTCTTTTGATATATATTTGGTTTTTCTCTAGAATTTAAATATACCATAATAGAGAAACTAGTATTCCCATCACTAAGTTAAACATTTGTGTATATACACATACATATACAAGTATTACAAAAGCCCCAGTTAGAGAACATGACATTCCTTCTGTTGTCTCCCTGGCTTCACTTCTTCCCCGAGTAGGTCCCAGCAAGCAAAACAAAAAGAAGGAATCAACAGAGGGACAGTTTTGAGGGCATGAGTCATTGTCTCTTCTTTGGACTGTGTTGTAGTTCTTGAAATGGCAGGGGGGGCGATTAGTTTTCTTTCTTTTGCCTTCAAAACAGGATATGGGGGAAGGGGGTTTTAGAGACAGGGTTTCTCTGTATAGCCTTGACTGTCCTAGACTCCCTTTGTAGACCAGGCTGGTCATGAACTCACAGAGATCCACCTGCCTCTGCCTCCGAGGTGCTGGGATTAAAGGCCTGTGCTGCCACCACCACCACCCGGCATAGAGGGGCTTATCTTTTTTTTTTTTTTTTTTTTTTTTGGCAAAGGGGCTTATCTTTAATCATGGGTGACTCTCACCAAACACCTACCAAAGCAAAATGGCTTTTAACCAGAAAGTCTGGTGCATTTTGTTTGGCAAGGTTTCTGGCTGTAGCTGTGGTGGTCTTTTCATCACCCCAAAGCCCCCAGCATCAGGCCTGAGGGCTGCAGTACAAGCTTCCTTTCCAAAAGGCCGACCAGTGCACACAAAAGGAGACTACTCAAAAAGCTTAGCGTTCCATTGTCATAACACTAGGACCACCACGTGTCACTGCACGCAGCCCACTGCACCTTGGGAGACCTGAGTTTCCAAGTGAACTTTATATAAGTGCTTCTTAGGTAAACAAAACTGTAGAAGTCAAGAAGGGTAGAGTATCCTGCTGAAGGCCCTGCATGTTGTAGATTAAAGATGGATTATGTTCAGTGGATCAACACTGCTGAATCTGTGCCCAGGTAAATCAGAGTTATTTTTACTCTATGATGTTGCAGAGCAATTAAATAACCAGTGGAAAACAGATTTGTTTTCTTTGAAAAGCACTTGTATCCTATTCAAGTAGAGGAGTGACTGTATTACATGACCTCATTTTCTTTGCAGCTTATGTGAGTATATTAAAAGCTAGTTTATTTTTTTCTTTGTGTTTATAAACATTTTTTTTTTTTGCTTTCATTCTTTCTTTATTTTTCTTTCACTTTTAGTGTCAGACTCCTCCTCCTCCTCTTCTCTCTCAAGAACCGAGTCTCCTCTCCACCTGTCTGTGTCCTCTCCTCTTCATTCTCATCCCAAACCTGACGTCCTTGTGTGGCCCCCTGCTGCTCACTCATTCAGTGACCCAGGCCCCCACCCGGAAACTCCACTCTGTAAACATGGTTTTTTTCCTTTCTTCTTAGACCCCCTTTATTTGCCTGTGTTATTGTTTTCTGATAATCTTCCAACTGATAAGCTGGCTAGGAAACCCTCTCAGTGCGTCTGGGGAAGACCTTGCTTATTTGAGAATCCGAAACTGTTGGGGACAGAAGGAAAGTTAAGAGCACAGGTCAGTCTAATCTCCCCTGGAAAGTGAAGCTTTTCCAGAGTGTTCCTGGATCCGTCTGTGCTTTCCTGGGGTAGGCATAAAGTCAGGGAACTGGTGTTACTACAGCAAAGTCAAGGCTGAAGAGATAGATGGCTCTGCAGCTGAACCGCAGTGTTGGAGAGGCAGAGACAGGCCGATTGCTGAGGCTTATTGGCTTGCCAGCCTACCGATTTGGTATGTTCCAAACCAGTGGGAGACCCTGTCTTAAAAAATAAGGTAGGGATGGCATAACAATTGAGATGTAATCTGAATAAATTAATAAAAAAATAATAAGGTAGGCACCTAGCAGGTGACATGCAGGGTGTGGCAGCACACACCTTTAATCCTTGGGTGGTTGAGGCAGGCAGATCTCTGTGAGTTTGAGGCCAGCCTGGTCTACATAACAAGCTCTGGGTCATCCAGAACTACTTAGTGAAACCCTGTCTCAAAACAAAACCAAGCTAGAAACCTCACCTGAGAGTATCTCTGCCCCATACACACAAAAACTTGGACTTATACACATGTGTAACCTGTGTATTACACACATGCATAAACACACACAAAAAAAGAAAAGGCAAGCTATAGTATTTTGCAAATAACCCTAAAAATGTCTTTATTTCAATTTGGAAGTTAATTAATAGCAACCATATATAATAGTAAAAGCCATATTCTTTGTTTGTTTGTTTTATTTTTTGAGACAGGGTGTCTCTGTGTGGCCCTGGCTATCCTGGAACTCTCTTTGTAGACCAGGCTAGCCTTGAACTCACAGTGATCCACCTGCCTCTGCCTCCCAGCTGCTGGGATTAAAGACATGCACTACCATGCCAGACTGAAAGCCATTTTCTAAAGATGAAAACACCTGCCTATCAACATTGATGGAGCTCTTGCACCCCAGAACCTTCCACTACAAGGCCAATGCCAGCAGGTTACAGAGAAATGGTGCTGGAAACTGGTTTTCAATTGCAGAGAAGGGAGATGCAGGGTTTCTATCATGAAAATATGTAGTGACAGAACAGCACCTTTGCCTAATCTTGATTTTAAATAATACAGAAGTTTTGAAAATCTACTTTAGGAAGTGCCAGGACTGGTCAATTAAAAAAAAAATCCCCATATTAAAGTGAAACACACTGGTTGGTGAAGTCCTTAAAAGGGACCTAAATATGGTGCTCACTGGGAGAGCCTGGCCTTGCTTTCCTTCACTCATTTATTTAATGTTCACTCTCCTGCCAGCAGTGCTGGCAGATTTAATCTGCGTCTGTGATTTATAAGGCTCATCTTTGTTCCAAATGCTATTACATGCTGAACAAAAGCCCATAGCAGGCTGCTGCCAGGAGGGCCCACTCTGTCTGGTGTGCTCTTTAGGGTGGCTGCTGCTGTTATGTAAGCCTCCATACAGGCAGGAACAAAGGCCACCCAAAGCCACATTCACTACAGCTGTGACTATTGACCTCACTCATCTGCATACAGCAAACTTCAAGCTTTGCTTTTATGGCAGCCCCAACTCTATGAAATGGAAGATAAAGGTAATATTTATAAACTGTTAATGTTATCTTTTTATGAACCTCAGACCAGCACTTCTCTTAATACAGTGCCTAGGGGCAATTGCCAACTTTGATTTTTTTTTTTTCAAGAAAAAAAGTTTTTTCTCTTACACTGGCTTCTGTTGAGTTTATTTCCTTAAATGAGACCCTGTGGCTCTAGAACAATATTATCTGTTTGCACAGCCACCCGTGGCTTGTGCGCCAGTGTTTATCATCCAAAGACCCCTGAGTTTCTTCTGAAATTATGGCTCTTCCAGTGGGGCCCTTCAAATCAAACTAATTAGTAAATTGTTGGAGCAGTGAGCACCCACTGGGCTTCCTGCTAAATATGGCATGCCCCTGCCAGTGCTCTGTGGTTATTCTCAGTGAAGCCATGAGCCATTGTCCCGTCCTTAGGGAGTGCCTGGCTGGTAACCAGCTGTTCCCAAGGCTCTTTTCTCCCTCATAGATGCACTTGTTAGTTTGAGAAGAAAAGCCACTGAAAATAGAGTTTCTTGATCTAATTTTAAGGAGTGTCAACCCTCTTGTCTAGGGATGAAAACTAGCCTAGCTCTGCGCTCCAATGGACCTAGGGTTAGAGCTATATATGTGGGGAGATGGAAAACCTGCTGGTTTCATTGTTTTTCTCTTCCTTTTGGAATTTCCTGCTCTGGAAACAAAGCCTGCGGCACGAACTGGTCAGTTTCCATGCGCTGGGTGAACAAGCCAGTGTGGAAGGGGATGCCTGATTGGCTTTCTTTACTTAAAACAAAAATCACTGTTAGTGGAAAAATAAAATCTGATTCCAGCCAGCCAGACTTATAGTTGGAAGGTTACTAGAACCTTCTTGGTTTTTAAGCTTTAATTTTGAGTTTTCAACTGTTTTGTTCTTGGTTTTAATTTTTGGTTTGATCTGTTGTCCCAAGGCAGCTCTCCAGAAGCACACTTTCATGGTTTCCCCTCCCTCTTTTCAGTTAGTAAGTAGTCTTCTGATCTGTTAACCTCTCAGGGTCTCCGGAGTCACACTTCCCTCCACTGTTGAATGTCTACTGTGGTTTTCGAGTGTTGGGAATGTTGGGATATGATCATCTCACTGTCACCTGCTTGCCCACTCCACCACCCGGGCACACTGCCTGAGACTCCGGGGAGTCAACACAATGGAGGCAGTGCTGCCCTGAGGACTGCAGAGGAAGGAAGGCAGGAGAAACGCCTGCGTTAGGGGCCCAGAACAGATGAGAAGTACCTCTAATGGAATTGTGTGACTCCATCCTTCCACAGTGGAGCTGGAGAGATGACTTAGCAGTTTAGAGTGCTTCCTCTCTTCTGGAGGACTCAGTTCCCACATCACGTGGCTCACAGTGGCCTGGAACACCAGCTCCAGAGGCTCTGATGCCCTCTTCTGGCCTCAGCAGTCATGTAAACATGTAGCATATATTCTACACACACACACACACACAAACAAATAAAGTAATCCATAATAGGAAATAGGTGCGTTTTTATTACAGCTCATTATAAAAAGATTTTACCATCAGGCCCCTTTAAACTAAACCTCTCTGAGAAAGTTTTTTGGTTTGTTGTTTTTTTTTAAATTTGATTTTCTAAAAACTAGGCTATATTAAAGCCTTTAAGAGTCTTCATTTGAGACTTGCTACATTTATACAAAAGACTTAAGTACTTTTCATAGAACAAGTCCAAGTCTTTGAGAATGGCCAGTTCTGCAAAAGAAGATTTCTCCTTGTCTGTAAAACACCTACAGCTACATGCCCCCTGTGTGGTGTGACAGTGATTGATCCTTATTTTAAGGCCCAGCCATGTGCCTTTCTCCTTGAGATGTAGCTCTGGAAGATGGGACTCTGCAAACGGAACGTCTGTAGAGACTGCATGAGTCCGGGAGGACAGGGACCCCTCCACACCGCCTCTCTGTCTGAAGGCCTGCACCCTAGAGGCCCTGTTCTTGGCTGCCCTAGCAGTTGCTGTTGGGGAGAACAGGGTTTATGAAGTTTCAGTCCCTCTCCCAATATGTCAGAAAGCCAACAGTGCTGACTGGGGCTCTTGGCTCCAACCCTCCTAAGAAAGTGAAGGCTGCTGCCCTGCTGGGGAGTAAATTCCCAGAAGAGGGGAATAACCAGAACAATGTGAAGACGTAGTCAGAAGCATCGACAGATGGAGAAGGGCGTTCAAGATGGCAGGGGGTTTTCACTTTCTGTCATGAGTACCACAATCTGAAAGTGAATAGTCAAATGGCATATTTCTCCTCCTTCTCTCACAAATGAAGACTTTTTGAAAGAGCATATGTGTATGAAAACATTAGTGATAACCTTCACTATTTTGTGAGGTTTACATTTTTTAAAAAGCCCTGATAATCTTTTTCAATTATAACCTTTCTTTGCTATTTACATTTAGTCAATATTAATTTAATATGATTTTCCTTAATTACTTCTGTGGTGCCTTTCTTTCAAGAAGGCTGAATGGAATTATAAGCAATTGACAAGCCAGTGAGTGTCCAGAAAGGGCATCACCAAGCCTTGGCAGGTGTTCCCCCATGGCACTACAATGATGGGTGACCATGCTAAGCTTAGAGCAGCCTCCCCAGGCAGAGGGCAACATAGTGGCTGCCAAGTGAGTATGCAGTGAGGTGGGCGAGCTGCCGAGGAAAGGAAACATCTGCCCGCTGTAGTCCTCCAGAAGGTACTGTCTCCAACCCGGAGCCACCGGTGTGGATCACCTGACAGCTAACATCTCCTGCATGCTTGTGAATGGCTCCCCTTCATGCTTCTGTGTGACCACTTGGCCCACCAGCCTTGGCACTACCGCCTCAGCCTCGCATGCCCCCTGGAGGTGACATAGCCCTGTCTCTCCCTGCCCCGTGGGCTCCTGTCATGAAGCTTTGCCCTAGAAAGAGCTTCTCCTTGGGAGAAGACGTTGTGTCTGTGCTAACTGATCGAGCTCCATTGAAGTGGCTGGGAAACAGATTCATCTTGGAGCTGTGGGTGTGGCCCCCTTAGTCTCTCCCTCACTTGGGAGTAAAATGGAAGTTCTGCTGAGACCGGAGGTCTACAGTTGTTAGAGGAAGCCAGTGGGAGGCAGCAGTTGTCTGCTAAGCTGCTGTGGCCCTGGCCTTGCTGTTCCACTGATGGACATGCCACAGAGAGGGGAGACAGAGGGTGACAACACAGTGGAAGAGCCACTGCCTCAGAGAAGCAGGGTGGCCTTCTAGGAAAGACAGACAGACCAATCTTAACCCCTTGGGGATTACGGAAAGAGAACGAAAACTTTTCATCTAAAGCAAAGGGCACGGCTAATTTTGTGGCTGAAATAGGAGTGGCTTCTCTCATCTCTTTCTCCTCCCAAAATTGAAGCTGTTGCTGATCTCTTCAGGGTGCTCTGGTGTGGGGGAGGCAGGTGTGGAGACTAGCAGGTCACAGCTGCCAGCAGGCTGCAGTGTTGGACAGGTGCGTTTCCGAGCCCTGCTTAAGAGTCTTTTCCTATTAAAATGAGAAGGATTTAAGCAGGCTGTCAGGCAGGATGCTTAGTCATTCAGATTGCAGTAAAGATCTCCAGTTCTTCAGAGGAAAGCAGAAAACAAAGGACTGCTTTCTCTCCTTATTGTCATTGTTTGGGGGCCACAGGCTCTAGGTAACAGACACCGAATGAAGGCTATTGACAGATAATATGGAATCGTTAGGGGACAGAGGGAAATGAACTCCAAGCTCCACCAGAGTGGCTTGATCTCTTCTCAGAAAAGATGTGAGGGGGGCAGGCATGGGCTGCAACAGTATGAGGCAGAGAGAAGGTGGTGATAAATGGGATGTGGCAGCTACATGTTCCATCCCTCTCCCGTGTTTTTCACAGGAAGCAATCTAGTTAATCCTCCAGAGCTCCCCAAATCCTGCGATGAGTCCTTTGTGTCTCCTGCTGCCTCTCTTTTGCTAAAGGATGCTTCCCACACATACATATCATGGCAACTGTCCATTGCTGCTAGCCCTGGGATAAGCACCAGGTCACTGGGTAGACAAGGTCGTCTTCATGCTGAGAAAACAAGAGAAGAGAAAGGAATTGCAGGGCTCTTCTGACGCCAGCCACTTGTCTCATCCCACCAGACAGCCAAGAGGGCAGCCAGAATAGCAGTGTGCGCCCTTTATTCAGGGCCCCTAGTTAGGAATGTGCAGGGTGAGCACACCTAACTAAGCCTCCTAATTTTACCTAACAAAGTTGTTCGCTTTAGGGTCCCTTTGAATGATGAACTCTGGTGACTAGGTAGAGTGCATATGCAGTTGCCACGTTGAAATCTATATGAAGTCAACCACAAACATCTCTTTCTGGACAAAGGAGCTTGGCTGAGGCTGAGGCAGGGTTTCTGAGCCGCTCTACATGTGTTAGGAAACCTCAGGAGGAGTTCAGAGCCTGGGTCTGTAGTGCCCGGGGTCTGAGGCCTTGCTTCTCCACCCCAAGGTGGCCCAGCAGGACCTAGAAGAAACCCTATCTTAGGAATCAGAACAGGTCTTCCAATGTCATTCATCTTCTTACCAGGTGGCCCAGACAGCCTTTTCTCTTAAGGGCAGGAGGGTAACAGAATACATGGGCCAAGGAAATTCACGTTGCCCGGTTTCAGGGCATCTTATCCCTTTGGACCATTTGAGCAGTTAGCTCACAAGCCTTAGGCCAGCTGTTAGGGCAGAGTCTCACCTGCCTCCATCAGCTCCACCTGAGCTCATCCAACAGTGGCTTTGCCCAGCCGCTGTATCCTAAGGGAAGGGATGCTCTATCTCCTTGGCAGGGCATGGCAGCTGCAGCACACAGCACTATGTTCCCTGGGTTACAGCACTGATAAGCGCTTCTCAAGTTAATGTGATAAATAAGAGATGCAGAGCAGCCTGGGCATCTTGCCTGGCTCATCTGTTGAACCTGATAATTTGGAAACATCTCTCCAGAGTCTTAGATTTCAAGTTGGAAATTTTTCCTTTAGTCTCCCTTCGGATTTCTTTTCCAAGACTCTGTCTCCTCTTTTCCCCTGGGTTACACACGATGTGCTTTTGCTTTGGTGAGAGAAAAAGGAATTCCTTAAAGATAGATGGAGAGCCCCGGCATTTCCTACTGTGTACCCTCCTAAGCCCCAACCACCTTATAGGTTCTTGCATGCCACGTCAGTTCTGCTCAACAGTAAAATCGCTGCTGTGCTGCTGTGCTGCTAGCCTTCCTCCAATGGAAGAATTCTTAGTATGTCATTGCAGAGAACAGTAGGCGCTAACTCCTGTGTGCTGTGGCCACTTGTTTATTACCTTCTGTTAAAAGCCTCTGACTTCTCTAAGACCTGTTCACCACAGCAAGGCCTTCTGCCCTTGTGATACGTGTAACCAGGAATTGACTGAGAACAGGAAAGGATTTCTGACCATCTTCCCCATCCTCTCCATTTAATGGCTTAATTGCATTACAGGGAGAATTCACTAAACGACATCAGTGTTTAACTCTGTGTCTGAGGTTTCCAGAAGTGGCACAGATACACTGAAAAAGCCCTTGGGAGCAGTGAAGGTTAGAGCCTTCCCCCATGATTAGGAAGAACAGAGCCACCGTGACTTATTTATTTTGAATGTCCTAGAGTAAATGGTGGAACCACTGTGAACCTGCCCAATCCCATCTGAGTGTCATAAAGAGATATGTCTCTCCATGCTACTCTTTTATTTATTCTACAAACACCTACCCAATGCCTAGGATGGGCTTGGCATTGCTGAAGTGACTTTGAAAAAGCCTAAACAGAAGACACCTTGATGTCTTTTAGAACCACACCATTGAGTAAGGAAGGCAGGTACATCTATTTTGAAGCGTATCATCTGCTTGGTAATAATGACACTCATCTGAAAGCCTCAAGGACCCAAGGCCTCTTTTACTAAAGACACAGCAGGAGGCTGGCTGGAGCCTGCCTGCAGGAGGTGGTTCTTATGGCTGGATGTAGAGGTTGGGGTTAGAATGAGACAGTGTTTGCATCCTAGTTTTACCAAGTGGCCTTATGGCTTTGGGTGGCTACATGACCCATCAAGTCTCGATTCTGTCACTTAAACAGTGTAAAGTGCTGTCCATGGGGCCAAAAAGTATAGGGTGCTCTTTAAAACTCACCAGCACCACTGCCACCATCGTCATCATTTGCCAGACCTTATTATACTAAGCATTAATTAATTCTGTCATATTTTAGATATTGCAAAGAAAAATAATTTGGGCAGGGGTTTAAAGATCTTTCAGTTCCTTTGTTTAGCAAAAGACAAAATAGCTAATCCCAAAAGTCACTGGTCCTTTAGCAAGGGATCTGTAGACTGTGGAACAAAGTTTGTGTGGCTTTTCTATAGCTGCAGTGCATTATCTTTAGATAATCAAGTAACTGAGCATGTTAAGTGTGTTTCAGTTCCTAATGTGGCAATATCAGTAGGCAAGGCCCAGTGACCCTCTTGGCCTTCTTCATGATTTTCTAGTATCCAAAAGGGACCTAAGACCAAAAAGTCTTGAGAACTTCTTCCAGACGCTAAGCCAGTGAAAGACACTGTTTCAAAAAACAAGGTGGACAGTTCCAGGAGTGACAGCCAAGGTTGTCTCCTGGCTCCCCACACTCACACGTGCATATGTACCAGCACACACATAAGCACATACACACACATAAAAGGTACAGCAAGGTGCAAGCAAAAACACTCATGAAAATGCTAACTCTAAACATACCTTGTCTGAAGCAGGATAGATTCATAGCCAGGCCTCACAGGTTTCTCTTATGAAGTGTCACCATGCCATCAGTGCCCTTATTCTCAGGCAACAGTTTTCTCTGGAGAGCCCCAAGGCCCCTCCTGGGGCTTCTGACTTCTCCAGAGTCCTCCAAGGCCAGTCGGCTTAGGGTTTGTTCATGGAAGGTAGAATGCTTTCCTTCTATAGACTGTGGGTTCTAGCCACCAAACCCCTGTCAAAGATGTAGATGCACTTAGAAGAGTTCATCTTTCTATGGTATTGAAACACTTAAACAATATGGATGTTCAGTTGTTAGTGTAACACCCACTTTTTGTTTTGTGTTTGCTTTTTGAGACAGTCTTACTGTATAGCCCAGGCTAGACTTAAAGTCACAGTCTTGCCTCATGAGTGCTGGAATTAGAGGCATGAAATATCATGCCCAGTTTGCCAAGCCTGCTAATAATAAGTAACCCGATGATGATGATGATGATGATGATGATGATGGTGATGATGATGATGATATGACTAAGTATTAGCATATTATAAAGGCCAACTGAGATATTTCTTAAGTTTACAATTTTATATTACCCAATATGTAATGAACTTAATTTATTTTCATAGTGAGCATTTATCTTTACCTGTTATCACTGTTGTAGATTTCATAAGTTGATAGCTATTAACATAACAATTTTGCAATGTTTGTCTCCATGCTGAATTTCCTGATAAATGATATATTAAAAATGTTTAGGTGAGCTGGGCATAGTGGTGCATGCCTTTAGCTCCAGCACTTAAAAGGCAGAATAACCTCTATGAGCTCAAAGCCAGCCTGGTCTACAGAGAGAATTCCAGGACAGCCAGGGCTGCACAGAGAAACCCTGTCTCAGAAAACCATAAATAAATAAATAAATAAATAAATAAATAAATAAATAAATATTGTAGGTGAATGTGTATATGAATTTCTGAGTTGTAATAACTGAGAACCTTCCTCTGGATTCTGAACTGTTCCTCTAAAACTGACTGAACATTGGGAAGAAGTAGGAGCAAGCTCCTGGTTAAGGATGTCGGTTCATGCACCACTCCTAAGTCCTTGCTTGGCATACGTCCCAATAGCCTTTCAAGAAAGCAGGTTTAAGAAAATAGACAGGTGTGCCTGGTTGGCAGCACACACCTTTAATCCCAGCACTCAAGGAGGCAGAGGCAGGCGGATCTCTGTGAGTTCAAGGCCAGCCTGGTCTATAGAGCCAGTTCCAGCACAGCCAAGGCTACACAGAGAAACCCTGGCTCGAAAAACCAAAAGAAAAAAAATATTTAAAGAAAAAATAGACAGGTGCGTGTTCGAAGCCCAAGCATCCAGGCCATTCTCCCACTCCAGGGTTAGCCTGAAGAACAGGAACTGCTGTATACGAAGCAAACATGTGCTTTTCCTCCAGTGTTAAGTCAAAGAACTTGATTCTCCATTCATGGTGTTGCCCATCTCTTGAAGGGCAAGATGCACTAATTATTAGGAAGTTGCTGGGTTGTCTTGAGAATGTCTAGCCAACTACCCCAGCTTCTGCCCCAAGAAACAAGCATGGCCTCCTCTGCTGTCACCCATGCAGTTCCTTGGTTTAGGTCCTACCATCTGGGTGCTTTGTAACGTCCCCTTGTAGTCGTCACCGACGCTGTTTGTTAACCTTGAGTTTCTGCTGTGTGTCAAGCTGCACTCCCTCCTGCCCCAGCACTCACGTCCTCACGTCACGCCGGACTGAGCTCCTGGCCTAGCAGAGTGCTTAGCACAGCATGTGCCCCTGTGTGTTGACTAAACGGTCAGCTAGGCAAAAGGTGAAACTAAGATTCTAGCCCATCGTGGTTGCACCCCCCCCACCCCGCCCCATTTCTTTAGGAGTGATAACTCGCATCCTGGGGAAGGGGTGTGTATATGTTCATACTCGTGTCTGTGTTTGGGAGGGGGTCAGTGGTGAGGTATGAGGCTTGTGGTCCCCCTTTAACTCCTAACGTAGTCTTGAAACCTCCCACAGGCTCCGTCCATGCCACATCAGTAGCAGCTTCAAGAGTGGAGCAAGCACTGTCGGAAGTGGCCTCATCTCTGCAGAGCAGTGCTCCCAAGCAAGGTCCACTGCATCCCTGGATGACGCTGGCACAGATCTGGCTCCATGCAGGTACCACTCCCACTCAGCCATTGCCCCTTTGGGCCTCTGTCTGCTTATCCTTCCCACAAGCTGCAGCTGATCCTGAGGCTGCTGGCTTCTGCAGCGCCTAGTTGGCTGGTTAGCCCAGAACTCCTTAGCTTTTGGGAGAACTCAAGAGTTTTTGTGGCCAACCACCAAACTGATGGCATCTGTACAGGGACCATGAGCTACCCTTCATCTCCTCATCCCTCCTCATGACTTCACTTGACCAGGCATTCAATAGAAAATTGGACTGGGGACACCTGAGGGATTTGCAGGGTGAGGGGTTCTTGTACTATAGAGGGATCCAGTCTTGCACCCCATGCTGTCTCTCCAGAGTGAACTCCACCTATCCTGTTTCTCACTGGCTAGGCCCCAGCTCTGCCTTACCTCTCAGCTCAGCTTGTTCATCTGCATGGTACAGTTAGAGTATCACCTGGCTCCTGGCGTCAAGGGGGATAACATTTGGCACATCTCTCCATCCAGTCTCTGAGTCTCTGGGCAATGGAACAGGAGCATTGATGACATAGATTCCTTTATCCAGGCCAGGGCAGGGCAGTGTGGCACTCCCGGTAACCTGCAGAGAGGGAAGCACTGACAACAGCCCCTGCTCTGGAAATGGACCCAGAGGCAGGATGACCCCTTCTACCCTGGCTTCACCTGGCAGTCAGCTGGCTGTGCAAGGCTGCCCACAGCTGCAGATCCCAGAATTAAGTATAGCATGTGAAGTTTGAGCAACCCCATTTTATGCGGCAAGTTCCCCAAAAAAGTGATGGCTGTTAGTGTATATCCATATTTCTATTTCTGAGAAAAGTAACCTGGTCTCTTGTTTTACTTCTTCATCTGTATGACCCTGATGGTCCTTTATCAGGCTCATCACCACTGGGGACATTGCTGGGAGCCCAAGTGATGCTAGCGAGGGTGCCTATTCCCACAAGCTGTCCATCTATTTGTGCCTTCATTCCCTGGGCCAGTTGGGTGATGTCCTACCTTATGTGTCCTCATTAGCAGCTTTGCATATGTGAAGGCATAGCCAGCCACAGAACTAGCCTGTCGGCATTTTCAGTGTCAGCATCCTTCATTAGCCCATAACAACTGCTGCAAATTAACAAATTATATTCTTCTAAGTACGCAAGAGGGCTGATTCATACATGTATGTGATTGTCCCTTCTTCTTAGCCTGCTCCTCCAAGAGCCAGAGCCTGCAGGAAGGCCACTTCCAGCTTTCTCCAGAACAGCCCAGACCCTGCACAGGACTCTGATAGTATCTTGCTCAGTCACCTGTATGGACAATGAACTCAGGACTAAGTGTTGTTTAATGACCAGACTAGGAAGGCCTGGCCGAACATACAGGGCTGGCACAGGGAGTGCTGGCTTTCATGTTGGTCTTGAAGTCTAGTTTTTGAAAGCACATAGTCAGGCTTGATGGGAGATTCTTTTGCCCACTGAACCGTGTCACCAGTCCTTCCCAGAACTTTTAAAACTGGACACCACAAAATGCCAGAAAATTTGGCCTAGAGCAACTTGTGGGTCGCTACCCCTTTGGCAAACCTCTATCTCCAAAAATACTTACATTATAATCATAACAGCAGCAAATTTATAGTTATGAACAAACAAAGAACCACTGGCCTAGGGAGTGCTGACACGCCACCCCAACCTGGTCACCACTCAGTTGTCCAGGGCAGTTGCTCCTATTTGCATGGCCTTCCATGACTCCTGGGAAGGAAATTTTATAGTTGTTACCAGAATAGTGAAGAACTCAATGACAAAGATTGCATTCAGCGTAACTTCGCAGTTTCATCACTGTGGCTCAGAATAATGGCTTCTCCTAGCTAACTGGTGCAGCTTCCCTGGGACGGAATTATGGAGGGCAGGTGCCAGCCTTGCCTTCCAGCCTCTGTGCAAGTGGGCATGCATGCCCGCAGTGAGCATGGTGGTCTTGTGGGTGGGTGAGGCCAAGGAGTCTTCTCAGCATTTGTGCCTTGTCAGCTCGTCCCAATCAATAGCATCCCCCTGTGCACAGTCCGTAAGGGGGTAATATTAGAAGGAGCCAGGCAGCTCCTCCTGACTCTGGCGCTCACCCTGTGCAGCCTGGGCTTGGCTGCTCTGAGAAGTAGAATAAATCTCCCTTTTGACAGCTCATGGAAACCAGGTAACATCAGCCTTTTGTGTCCATTGTCAGCTTCAACAAGTCCACACATCTGCAAGGCTTAGAGAAACCGAATGGGCCCCTGACTTCCAACGCCCTAGTGTTCCTGTGTTGTGGTTGTTGTGGTTATTGTGGTGGTGGTTGTTGTTGTTGTAGTAAACTAAGAGTAGTGGGCCTTGCGATGGGAGCCTGTGGTGGAGGTGGTCCTGGATTTGAGTCTCTCGAGAAAGAAAAGTCTCTCTGAGGCAGTGTCCGGTTCCAGCCATCTGTATTGGGGTTTCTGGCTGTTTCTGATGGCAAGAAAACTGTGAGCATGATATATGAGCCTCAAGAACAGACCAGCTGGGTCATGTAAAATCAGGGGTACTTGATTTTAAAGGGTACTTCTCTTCCTGGGTAGCAGATGCCCCCTCCCTCACCACCTCCTGTTCTTCTTGGAAACCTCTGACCCCAGGGCCACCGACTTTCACTAGGAAGCCTGGGAGCCAACACCTGCCTGAGCCATGCATGTTTGTTTTTTGATTTGTTTAGACCAATGTCACAAATTTATTTAAATAAATTTTTTTAGATAACATACTTTGATGGTACACAATTGAACATGCAGGGAAGTTGTAAAGTGAAAAGGCTCCCCTTGTCCCCATGCCTGTTACCTGTTGCAGACTCTGGTGGTAGTTCTGGCACCTTCCAGAGGTTTTACCCATTCTGAGCCTTGTCCCTGCTGCCGTCTCCCACGTCACCTTCTGGTGTCTGGGACATGACTGCACATTAGTCCATGTGGTGCAGGCTTACACTTCTCACAGCTACATTGCATCATTCCATAGGAGGAAGCATCATGATGTCAGCAGTGCACTGTGAATTAGTGTCTTCCTCATTCCTCACACTGTGCGGCTGCAGACATGTTTTGTTCTGTCTCTAAGATCAGCTCCAAAGAGTGGATCTGATAGGTCAATGTGTCCTCTTTCATTTGGATAAATGTAGTCATGTGACCTCCCACAGACAGAGCTGTACCACTTTCTAGTCCAGCCAACAGCATGTGACTGTATTTTTTTTTAATCTCCTTGCCAATACCACACATTCTCCAACCCTGGATCTTTACCAGTTGGATACATGAAAGATTGTGTTTCATTGGCTGCTCCTGGCTTTTACCCACGTATTTTCTTAGACGTCAGCCATCTCCTTTTCACTCATAAGCCACTTATTATGTGTTGAGGAAATTCACTTGTGCCGTGTGTGTGTGTGTGTGTGTGTGTGTGTGTGTGTGTAAGTAAGCTAGAGGTCAACCTTGGCTATCGTTGCTTGCTTGTTTGTTTGTTTGTTTGTTTGAGGGAGGGCCCCTCAACAAGCCTGAAACTCACCAAACTAGTTGGGCTGACTGGCCAGAGAGTTCCAGGAATCCACCTTCATCTGCCTCAGTGCTGGAATGCTACCAGCATGCTATCATGTCTGGCTTTTTTATGCGAGTTCCAAGGATTTTAAACTCAGACGCTCACGCTTATTATACTAACACTTTGCCAGCTGAGCCACCTCCCCGGTCCTTCTGTTTTCTTTGTGCTTGTCCCTCCCTACCCCCCACCTTACACTTAATCATCTTCTCGTACAGCGCGTGAGCTTCCCATGATACTTAGAAATCAGCTCTTCAACTTTCGCTCTTTTTTTCCTGAAAGTGCCAAGAATCCTGTGGCATCATTTCTACTCAGAGGACAGGGGTGCACCCTGTGCCTTGCAGCAGGGGGCCCCCATAGACAGCTGTGAGCACAGTGGGGGCCACTCAGCACAGACCACTGGAACTGTGTGGGCCCCTCTCTCCCAGACACAGCAGGCCTCTCTGTGTCCACTGGGAAAGCCAGACAGCTCCAGGAACTCAGAGCCCAGCCAGACCCCTTCCAAGCCAGGCAGTTTCTGGGTGTTCACATTGGGATGGCAGCTAAAAATGCCTTTGCGGTAGGTGGTTAATCTCTGCTTGTTACTTACTAATAATTATAGCTTTCACTTTGGCACCTCTCACAGCCGAAACCAGCAGCTATTCTTAGACGTGCAAGATCAGAGTTTTTGATTTCTGCTGGGAATTTGAAGCTGTGATACTGTCACAATTTCTTTAGCCTTGGCCTGACCCCTTCCCCTCCTCAGCCTCTCCCAGCCAGCACAAGGTTGCATCAGCAGAATATAGAAGCACCAGTGGTTTGTCCACCATGAGGAGATAGAAAGTTCTAGACATGTGGTATATAGGCAAGTACACAGGAGTGTCTTAGATGCAGAGTCCTGGGGACCAGCCCTGCCCCACCAGCCTCTTCTTCATCTGCAGGATTTGGATTAATAATCTTTACTTTTTGTATAGCTGGCCCTTATCACAATATTTGGTTCAGATACTGCACCAGTAGCTCTGTGACTTGTTCGGTCCCCATCACAACTGAGGCAGAGCTGCCTGGCCCCTCATCTCAGGTTCCAAGGCTCTCGTGTTGCGAGACCTGTGCAAGCCCACAGCCTTGCTGGCACCTTCAGTTGTTCCATGTAGTTTTGTCGAGTGTCTGGGTGTGCGGCGGGCTCTGCAGCATAGTGGTCATGGAGACAGACACTCAGCCCCTGCCTTCCTAGGATCTGCAGATGCAGAACAACAGTTGCAGAAGCCTGTGACTTCTAAGTGCCAGGAACAAACAGTGCAGCTCCTGTGACTCCTGGGAATGAACAGCTTGCCAAGGCAAGAAGCAGGAAGCACTAGAGACGGCCTGCACATTTGAGCAGGCCAGGAGCTTGCTTAGCCCTGGGCAGAACAAGGGAGATGGGTGGTGCAGCGCCACCTGCACAGCACGGCTCGGAAGGGTCCTGCAGGTGGCATGCACCCTGAGAGGAAAAAGGCTTCGGTTGAAACTTAAAGCCAGCGCAGTTCTAGGACCCGAGAGGAGGCAGCAAGGCCTGTGGCCAGGGTCGGGTCATCCACATTAGGCTGTTCCAGGGAGCCACGTGAGAATCTTTGAGCTCAATCCCAGAAGCCCTGAGAAGCTATTCAAGTCAAAAAGGTCTGGATGGGATTTTAAATGCTCCCTCCCAGTAAGAGTAGAATGACGTGACGAAGACAGCGAGGGAGGGAGCCGTGGAGGGCAGTTCAGAGTACGTGTTTGTTACTTATCTCATCATTGAGACAAACTAACTGACGAGCAAATTCAGGCTTGTCTGAACTACAAAGTCAGTTCAAAACCAACCTGGGGATTTAGTGAGACCCAAAAAGTCAAACAATAAGATGAAGGCCCCCATGATAGAGTATTAACAGGCTTGACTGCTAGCACACATCATACTGAGCATGTCACTGTGTGATCTAATGTGACTGTCAGAATTATGTGTGACTCCCACCTCCTGCTAGTGGTAGGACACAGGCAAGTTGGTTCTCATCCCACTGTGTGAAATAAGGAAGTTGGAACAGTCACATTAGATCTCACAGTGACGAGCTCAGCATGCAACAAACACTAGTCACTAGGGAGGTCTGAGTGTATATATGTCTGTGTGTGTATGCATGCGTGTGCTATATGCATGTGTGCACTGCTGTGTGAAGACCAGAGGTGGCTTCTGTGTAGCTGTCTATTTTGCTTTCTTGAGTCAGAGTCTCACTGAACCTGGAATTCACCATTTTTGGTTAGGCTGGCAAGCCCGTGGTCTTCTTGTTGCTTACCTACCATAGAGCTGGGGTTATGGACACCTGGCTTTTTACATGGGTGCTGGGGGTCTGAGCTGGGTCCCTCCCTCATGCTTGTACAGGCCAGGAAGAACTCTTCTGCAGGGGCCTGTGTGCTATGACAAAGACAAACTGTGCAGTGGATCTAGAGGGAGGGAGTTGCTGGGGGCTCAAACAAGGTCAGTGTTGGTGGAGTGCAGACCATCTGCCGAGGAGCGGAGTGGATGACAGGAAGTGTAGGCAGAGAGAGTGACCATCCTTTCGAGAACAATCCCTGTGGATTGGCACAAGAGAGCTGGGGGGGGGGGGGGCACATAGGATGAGAGACCTGATGTGCAGAACGGCTGGCACAGATGGTGATGACAATTCAGATAACCCAGTGAAGACCTTCAACATCCCAAAGACCAGAGTTGTGTGGAGGTACAGAATTCTTTAGCCAGTGAGAGGCTTGGGCGGGGCCTCAGCCGCAGGATAGTTTGCAGAGTGGGTGAGTGGAGAGAACATAACTTGTCAGTGTGATGGCAGAAAGATGCTCTGCCTCGCAGGCTTCTGGCTCCTCACATTGATGAGTCAAAGCCACCAAAGGAGTGACTCCACCCAAGAAAGTCCTGAGTCAGAGCAGCTGGGTCATGGCCTGGAAGGGCTGAAGTGTCTCACTAGTAGGACGAGGAGTGAGTCTCACTCTCCCACTGAGCCTCTGGAAAGGAATCCCTCTTGACAGACTGGCGCAGATTCAGAGACACGCGGAAGCTGTGTGGCTGAGGCCTCAGCAAAGACATTTGACTAGGCCATCAGGGAGAACAGGGCCTAAGCTGTTCTCAGCTTTGGGACTGCAAGGCCCATCACTCGGTCTGTCCCAGAAATGTTCAGGTGGGGCAATGCAGAGTCCCTGCCTCTTCTCACTGCCAGCCCTCCCAGACAGCAAAGCACTGGTGAAATGCAGGTCGAAGAGGATGGGGCCCTTCCTGGGCCCTGACAGCAGGAAACTGTCTTAACTTTTGTATGAAAGAATATGTTCCAGGGAACACAGCAGGCATGGTGTCTCTCTCCGGGGAGTCTGGGGTAAAAGGGGTCAGAGAGTCTACAGTGATGTGTCCGCCAGCACCTAAGCCATGTTCAGTTCCCAGGGGTTTCTCTAACATCTGCTACCTTGAGCTTTATAAAGGACGCCCCTTCTGGATGTACTCAGGCCCCAGAAAGCCCCTTTGTCATGCTTTTAGCCTCAGAAGAGCAAGCTGGAAGGCAGAGCCACCTCTCTGTGCCTCTGGTCCACTTGTCCCTGTGCTCATTTCAGCCCTTTGTCTGTGATGAGCAGAGCCAAGGGCAGCTTCTGTCCTAGTGCTGAAAAGCTTTTAAGTGGGCACTGGGACAACTGTCCTCAGAGGTTGGGGCAGAGCCCAGGCAGATCTCACTGCCGTTGTTTTGGTGGTGACATATGTCTGCCCTTCAAAGACCAAAGCACAAGTGATACGGGCACAAGGGAACACAGAAGACTGTTGGCCAATAGCCATGTCCAGGGTTAGGGGACAGCTGGCTCTGGGCCCTGCCAAACTCCCGTAGGGGAATGTAAAAGTCTCCAAGCCGAGAACCATCCGCTCCCAGGGTCTCTGAGGGCAGCGATTCAGGACAGCATCTGTCTCCTCTCTACTCCCACAGCTGAGGTCTACATTGGCATTGGAAAGCCTGCTGAAGCCACAGCCTGTACCCAAGAAGCTGCCAACCTCTTCCCAATGTCCCACAATGTTCTGTACATGCGGGGACAGGTTGCTGAGCTTCGAGGAAACTTCGATGAGGCCCGGCGGTGGTATGAAGAAGCCTTATCCATCAGCCCTACTCATGTGAAGAGCATGCAGCGACTGGTGAGTCTGAGACCGAGGCCACGGCTCCTGTTCCTTGAACTGGGGCTTTCCTTGGAAGCAGCAGATAGCCCACAGCCCTCATGCCCACTGGTTCCCAAAGCCAACAGGCGGTTCCTATGATACCCTGAGAGGTGATAGTTCATCGCCAGCAGTCTCACCTAAGGTCTTATTAGGTGCAATGGGGCAATTAGGTCAGCAGTCAAAACCACCCTGTGGTTCTAGGCTTGATAAGGACAGTCTTATAGTGCTGATCACCATCACTGTCATCTGGACCTTGGCACTGCTTACAGTAGCCACTGTAAGGAATTGTTCATACATACCAGAGACTTCTGAGGGATCCAGAAATTCTGGTTTGCTTCCAGGGTACTGGCCAGTAGGCGGCATCCCATTATAGGATGGGAGGGGTGCCCGAGTTGCACAAAAGGGAGGAGTTTGGCCAGTTTCCACCCATGGATATCTGATGCAATTTCAGAAGTACGTATATCCTACCTCTGGGTGCCCAAGCCAATAGAGGAGCACATTGCCCAGCTGCCCTGCACCTCTGGGGATAGGCCATGTCTGAGAGGTCTTAGAGTGGGCCACTTGCCATCTTTGTGTCATTCCACAAGGTTGTGGCCATCAAGTACAGTATGGGGTGCCCTCCCCAACCGAGCATTCTGTGTCTCCTTCCCGTGGGATTCTGAGCTGAACACAAAGGTCTGCATTCTGAGGTGGTGGAAAGCTACAGGGCCTCCTCTGGACCAGCGCGCCAAGCTCGAGTTCTGAGGTCATTTGGATCTTAGCAGAGGACCTCTGTTGTTTAATAGCCCACAGGAAGGAAAGAGGACTGCCTTGCAGGGAAGGGGAGATAGGTGTCTGTCCCATCTGTGGCCCTCGGGAGCTCATGCCTGTCATTAGACAAAGGTGTGTGAGATGGGAGCAGGTCACAGTGGTGCTCTCACTCTCTTTAACCCAAGCCCAGAAGCTCCCTGTGCCTCCATGTCCTTTTGCCAGGAAGTCCTTCTGTTAGACTGCCTGTGAGTCTAGGGCTGAGGATGCAGTTTGTAACCAGGCAGTAAGATGTGCTCAGAAGGATCCTGCAGCCTTCACCACTTCACCACTTCTCATCAGTGCTGTGGCGTGCAGAGGACTGCGCTGTAGCTGCTGCCTTTTGGCAGAACAGTGTAGATGATCTGAAAATGCTGTTTATGAGAGGAGTGTACGCCCGAGGGTTGGGTCTGACCGTGAACCTGGACCTGCTGCTTAACCTCCAGGAAGCTTGGCGTTTCTGGACTTGGTGTGTGAGAACTACACAAAATGACTGGAGTAACAAGCCCAGCAGAGCTCCTGGTACCCTGTAGGTGGTCATTAAATAGAAAACCAGCAGCAGTCATTTTCAGTTTCAAAAACAAATCAAGCCTTGTAATAATTACAGTCACTCACTTTTTCATATTCCTTTTATGAGCACTCTAACTCAACACAGCTTTATAAATAATTTTATATATTATCCAAACGTTAGTCTGTTTGATTAAAGATATTACCTGGCTTTTCATTTTAGTCTCACTATTGAAAGAGGGATGTGTTAAGAGCTTTTCAAGTCTCCCAGCTTTTGCTGGAATGTTGTAGAAGAACTAAAATCAGCACAAAGTACCCAAGTCCTTATTAAGAAGAAGTGGTGTTTCTACCTCAGGGCTGATGATGAATTATTCAGAGGAGTGCTTCCTGTTCATCCCCAAGGGGAGCACTTGAGACAAAAGATCAATAGAAAAGTCGCCCCAGGAGAGGTTTCTGTTTCCCCCTAGAGCTTTCCAAGCCACCAGCTCCTGGCAAGCACTTTCCTTTCTGAGGAACCAGCCAGGTGGCCGGCCCCAGGGCAGGGAGGCCAGCCTCTGAGCTTCAGCTGGCCTGAGGACGTTATGCTCCTTGGTGGTCTTGCCAAGGGGGACACAGTAAATCACAACGAGACCTGAAGACCTGAAGACCCTGCTGTCCTCAGAAACCGCCCAGATTGAAGGCTGGCTGGGAGCAACCTGCTTGCAGATTTGGGCAGTTGAGCTTTTCCCGGTGCCTGTGGTCAGGGATTCCCAAAGACCTTGCAAGGCTCCCTCCTGGTGTTCTTGTACAAGACACTCACTGGCCTGTTTCCCCTCTCGCCTTTTAGAGATAGCCACAGCCAAGGACAGAGTCTTCCTTGTGAGATGCTGGGCTCTCTAGTGCCTGCAGAGAGTCCCTGGAATCCACAGGCTCTTCAGGCCTGGAACAGCAAGAGACCTTGCCCCAGCAACTTAAAGCAAGGCAGTGTTTCAGTGTCTGAGAGATCAAGATGGTGGCTCACAGTTTGTTGTAAGGTCAGGGCTAAGGTTCTGAACAGGCCTGGGCTAGAATCCCAGTGCTGCTGCTCATGGCCTTTGGAGCTTTAAGGCAAGACTCTCCTCTCCTTGTGCTCCAGTTTCTTCATCTGTACAAGTAGGGATACAGCTGTACAACAGTTAGCACCAGTTGCTCTCAGAGGCTAAGTACACAGAGAGCCAAACCCTCCGGTTGGCACACAGGGCTCTAGGCCTCCCAAGAACCGGGCTAGTCTGCGAGCCCCTGAGCTCCTTGAAAGCAGAGAGCAGAAGTCTGGGAAGGAAATGGGCTCCAGATCTATAGTGCAGCAAGAGGCAGAGACAATGATGAACACTGAGTTTCCTGGTACCCAGAGGAGAGTGAGAGTAACTGCAAGGCCAGGCCACACCGCACCGTGCCACACCAGAGCCCAGGAAGGTCAAGTGTAATGGTTGCACGAACATAGGCCAGAAACCACATAGAGCCAATTGAGAAGGGCCCAGGGTAAGGAGCCATGGGAGGCAGACCATGGCACAGAGGAAACCGAGGGCAAAAGTTTGTCCCTGGCAGCCCCAGTACTCAGAAAGAAGAACCGAGCAGCTAGAGGGGTGGTCTCCAGGAGTTGTCTGGAAGGCAGGAAGCCATGTTGTCTGTCACAGGTGGAGAATGGCAGCTGATAGAGGCCACAGACCAGGAGCTTGGACTCACCCTGAGAATAGAGCCTCCCTAATTCTAGGGATGTGAATAGCACATGGCCACATTATGCAGAATGCGAATATGCTTGCACTGTTTAAAAAAAAAAAAGATGAGGCAGATAGTATTGATGAAAGTAAGTGGAAAGTCAGACTTGATGAGATAAATGTAAATTAAACCCAAGGGAAATGGATAATTTTCTAGCAGTTACAACTTTCATCTATGTGTTTCACTTCACATATGGTGAAAAGGAAGAGGCAACAAAGGTGTTGGCTGCCTGTAATTAGATAGCCCAGAACAAGACGCAGGGGCTGGGTGTGGACAGATATTAAGCAAGCAATAAGTTCAAGAGACAAGGAATTGCAAAGCTGTGGGGTTATTCTCAGAAGGATCAGACTTTTCCCCAGAAAACCTAAAGGAATATTTTCAATCTTAGTTTGCATAAATGTATAAATTTGCATTTATTTTCTGTCTATGTTAGAGGTTCTTTAGCTTACAGTACCCGCAATGCATTAATGAAACATGGACCAGCTTTTCCCAAAGCAGTTAGTTATTCTGTGTTTTGAATAGAGGGAAAAGAAGAAGGCACACAGTAGTGGCCAGTGCTGGCCTCAGGAGAAGACTGTCTGCCTGGGCCAGACTTTGCAGGCCAAGGACAGGCATGGAGGCTTGGTGCAGCCAAGGACATAATTACCAGGACAGAAACAAATTCTACAAACAGGGACATCTGGCTGCCCTCTGATCACGTCAGTCTGGGCTTTTGAGGGCAATGTGTAAGATAGAAAGGTAAGAACGGAGCTTTCTGAAGCAAAGGTGGGAGGGAGCCAGGAAGGCTCTGAGGAGGGAAGTCAGTAAGACCAGCAGGGAAGGTGTTGCTGGGCAACAGGCGGGGGACTATGGGTGTCAGCAGGAGGCTTGGGCCTGCCTCCACTGTGCTTGACAGAGTGCGGAAAAGGAACGGAGCAGGAGCAGATGTGGGGCTCCTCGAAGGTCTAGTGGAGTGGACAGCAGGCAGGTGAGGAGCAAGAGTGCCCAGAGCATAGGAGAGGATTGGGAGCCAGAGGGGTGCACAGCGAACACAGCAGGCGCTAGCAGGACTGACACTGACCAGAAAACGTGGAGTCTGAGAGGCGAGAAGCCTTTCTGTCTCTGATGAGCATAATGGTGCTAGAGTCCTGGACAAACCAACAGCCACCAAAACAGCTTGGGACCAGTGGCTTCCAGGTTCTTTGTCTCTGGAAATCAGTGACATTTGTAGACAGCAGGAAAGTGAGCTTAACAAGGAACTTTATAGGGTTGTAGTTGGAACTTAAAGGTGGCAGAGCTGACGTACAGCAGGAGTGAGTCCTAGAAAATGGGTACCATAAAGCTGCTCAGTCTTGGGCCTTACAGAAGAAATGAGTGAGGCATGGGGAGATGAGCGCCTCAACCCTCCCAGCCCACCGTGAGCTGTCCAGTGCCTCTAAGTTCAGCCGCATCCTCACGGAGTTTCCAGGCAGTGGTGCTCATTTAGAGCATCTGAAAAGGAAGAAAGAGCAGAAAAGCCGATGAAGAACGTAAGTTCCATCTGGCTAAGACAGGAAGAAACAAGGCCATTTCCATCTTCTGATTACGACAGCTAGACCCGCATACTTCCAGGGCCTTTGCCCTAAGTCTGCCTGGCCACTTTCATCAACACTGCTCTCACTGCTTACCTTCAGCAACAAAAGCAAACACAAGCAGTGTAGCTCCCACAGGAATGAGCGGTCCTCTGAGACAATGCTAGGGCAGAGACAGGCTATCAGAGGTGATGCCGAGAGACAGGACATCAGGCTGAAAGCACAGAAAGATCAACCCGGGAATCAACAAGCTCAAAGACATGGCCAGGGACTAGAAAGGGACAGGAAGCCATTGCTACTAAGAAGACAGTAAGATTAGGAAGGTGCTAGGCTCCAGAGCTCCCCAGAGGAAGAAGAGATAGCAGTCTGTGAGGGGTAATGGATGGTGAGCCTGCTGCTGCGGCTGCTGCAGGAGGTCATTGCTCAGTGGAAGAGTCGGGCATGCATGTGAGGTGCTGGGAATGCCCCATGCCCTTAGTGCATGGCAGGCTCTCCAACACAAGGTTTGCTGGGATGTGTCATCTGCATTATACTTACATTTTTTTTTTTTAGTTCTTTAGCTCTTTTGATGCTCCCTCAAAACAAAGCTGTCTGCATACACTGTTCTGAAGTTTCAAATGGAGGTCTCATGTCAGAGCTTTCTTTAACTGTCTTCAGGTTTTCAGACCTGTTTACTGTATGAAAACGTCCTCCCCTGAGGCGTGGTGACTGCAAAGCTGGGAAAGAGGGAACCCTCTCTTGGTAAGGGAGCTGACCTTTCAGGACATCATGAAGGTTGGTGTTTTGCTGTCTCCCATCTTTGAAGGTGTCTGCCTGTGCCCTGAGATAAAGGAAGTTGCCGTGTCTCGTGGGTTATTAGTCAGAAGTCTGTCTGCCAGTGTATCCCTGGTGGGCAGAGAAAGGCCAGGACTGGCCATCGGCCTGACAAGGCCCTGGGACACCTTCTGACCTCCCATTTCTCTTGGGGGGTGGCTCTGCTCCCTCTGTTGGTCTGGGGTAGAGCTCGAAGGCCCTGTCCTTTAGGAAGCCACTCTCTCTCATCCAGTGTCAGCTTTCCTCCCATGCACAGAAAGAATGACTGACACAGCAAGACCGCCCACAGTCTGCTGCGAAGGCGCTTTCATCTATTAATTGTCTTTTGTGTTCTTTCACAACTAGAAAACTGCTTTGAAAATTAGGGAGAGCAACTTTTTCTCTGAAGGCTGCGGCCTATTTAGATGCCTCCCTCCCTCTGGCTGTGTACTCACTGAGTCCCTGATAGTCTGCAGTCTTCTCTGCCTACCCTCTACTCAGTGTGGTTAGGTTTAAGCTCCTGATCCAGAGAGGGGAAGGTGCTGCGTTCCAGCTGACAGTCATCCTTGCTATGCATTGCATCTTCGCTCTTTCTCGTGGTTCATGTTTTATCTTCTTTGACAGTCTAAGGCTTTTTCAACTAGTAGTACTTAGCCCTGAATCTCTACAATATAATTTGGAAAGGTATATGTCATACCCATTGTCACAGTGTTTACTGAAATGGAGAATTTCTTGTTTACTGGAGGAGAGAGCAGCTCTCAGTGAGCTGTCCTGGTCACCCTGTAAGTTAGAGCAAACCAGGTCGGAAGTGCAGCACCCTGTGCTGGTCTCATCATGCAGGAATCCAGAGCCTGAGTGGCAGCTGGCACTGGAGGAGCTGCCAGCTCCCAGCTCTGTTACCTATGTTGTTGTGTTATTTAAGGGGTTGGGTTGGGTTGGATTTTTTTGGACTGGATGGTTTTAGGATTGAACCTAGGACCTTGAGTGTGTTATGCAAATGCTGAGCAGCTGTATATATAACTTGTAGACTTCCATTTGCTCGTGGTAGATGGAGGAGCTGTAGTACCCACATGTGTTACTGTGTAGGTCCACAGGATGAGCTGTGAGCACAGCTGTCATCCCTAGATGTAGCTTACAGCTCTGGTCATCTTCCTGAGTCCATGTGAATGTGTCTTCTTGAGGGCAGCAGCCATGGCCCAGGGTTGCTCTGTGAATGGGCTCCCCTCAGGCGGGCTTTCCAGTCTTGTTTGAGAGCATGTGGCACCTCGAGAACCAGCCAGCCCAGCACAAGATGCAGTGAGTACCAGAGGCACGATCAGTGCAGAGGCGGAGCCACAAGAGTCAGAAGTGATGGGGAGAACAGGTATCAGCTGTGTCTTCAAGAGTCTTAAATTCTTTTTTTTTTAATTACTTATTTTTAGTGTATAACAGTTTCTGGATGCTGGGTATCTGTGCCCTCCTTTAAGCAAAGGGGATATCCCCTGGGCATCCTGTTGTTCATCGCTTGGCTACGTCCCTGCTGCCCCCTCCTTGACCCTGCAGTCCAAGCATCCCTCCAGGGCAGGGACCTCCTCCATAGGCAGTTTCTATTTGTTTATGGGGCCCCTCCAACCCAGCAGCACTTGTCCCTACACTGACCAGGGAGAAGTGGCATCAGGTGACCTGGCTCTCTCTAGGGACCATAGTCACAGGCCCAGAAAACAACCTGGGTCAGGACAGACTTCAAAATGCAAACTGTGTGGTTCCTTTTAGCATTAGGTCTTTCTTCCCTTTAACTAAAGGAAATACCAGTGCCGTGCTTTCCTCTGGGTTTTGCTCTGGGGTTGTAGGTGACCAGTTACTGACTGCCATATTCAGTCTTAGCACTAAGTATCACCTAATTGTTTTCAAATCTGACTTATCCTACCCATGCCATTTATTCTTAGAGATTCTGTCCCTGGTGCCAGGAAGGTTTCTCTTCCTTCCTGCCGCACGGGAAGCCCTCCTGGCTGAGACCAGATGTGGGGTCTCTTGCCTGGATTGATCTCTTTCCCTATATTGATCTCAACCCCTATTCCATATTCCTGGCCCCTACATCTCGGCCCCGAGGCTTTCATTCTGCAGCACTCCCAGCCCGCTGCCTGCCTTTGAACACAGATTGAGCGTGTGCCTGCCGCCATGAGAAAGTAGCCTTTGGGACTTACTGGACCACTAGTTCCAAACCATCTTGTGCCTAATTGCTTTCCCAGTATTGGGCCTGCTTCTCCCCATTGAGTGCTGTGGCTCCTTTGCACCATGTCAGCTCCACTTGCTTTCTGGACTTGTAGGAAAAAACTTAACCTCTTAGGCCCAAAGCCTTTGGAGAGACCTCCCATGGGAAGCTCTCGTGAGTGGTGTGTGCCTTCAGCCCATCCTTCCGTGGTGAGTTAAATGCACTGCAGACTTAGAATCCCACCACCACTTCTTAATCTTAGCAGAGGCCAGGTAGGATGGGGAGTGACAGCGCACCAGGAGTCCTAACCGTCACCGTTCCTGATGGCACTAAACACTTGTGAGTCTGAGATACTCAAGTGGCTACAGGAAAGCATCCTCAATTTTTAAAGGGTGTCTAGGGGTAAAATGCCAGTCATTTATAATAAATACTCACCCTTCCTCTAAAATAGATGAATAAAGTTGGCCATACCAGTGGGATGCACCATAGGTGCCTGCCACCAGCCCTGACAACTTGAATTCAACCCTCAGGACTCATATGCTGGAAGGAAAAAACTGACGCCAGCAAGCTGTCCTCTGACTTCTGCAAACACAATATGGCACACATGTGCACACGGGCACACACACAATTTTCTTTATAAGGAAAAGGGTTAGCATCTGTTAACTTTAGCTATTGGTATATTATATTAGCCTTTCTGTTTTTCTGAAAGTTTGAAGTTGTGCAAGATAAAATTGAGACAGCCAAGCCAGGGTGGCTCTGTTTGCATTGTGGAGAAATCACACTCTGGAAGCCAAGGAGGACCGTGACCTGAAAACCAAGAATCCCTAAGGGCAGCTCAGAATGAGAAGTGCTGGCCAGGGAAGCCCAGGCAGGCTTGGGGAGGGGACTAGAGAGTGCTAGCCTGGCATGGGACACCAGCTCCTGTAACCATGGCAGGTCACACATGACTAGGCTGGGACAGTGACCTTGGGTTGGCAGTAGGTGGTAGCTGAGGCTAAGGCGTAGATTGAAGAGAGGAACAAGAGTGAAGCCTACAGCACAGTCCATGGAGCAGGAGAGAGACAGACTCACGGGGAAGTCTGCGTCTGATCAGTCATGCGGACTCTACTGCTCGTCCCTGCAGAAGAGACTGGGCTTGGCCCCACCAGATCCCACAGTCCTCTCTGCTATCCTTGCAGACCTGCAACCTACGCTGCTCCTGCCCCATGCAGAAGGAGGGGTGCCTCTCTTGATAAGCATCAGGCAAATGCTGCGTGAATTAGTGTAGTTTCCACCACGGAGCTGGGCTCTCTCGGCAAGCTCTCTGGGCCTCAGTTTCTTCTTCTATCCATGGGGGCTGATGCTGATCACCCTAGCAGGAGTGAGCCTTAAGGACTACAGTTGTGTCTAATGACAAACGTTATCCGTGGGTTCTTAGGAATATAAAGCATCCCCTTTTCATACCTGTCTGGTGCCTGTTCCCCAGGGGACGAGTAAGCGACCCCAAGCTGGTACCAACAGGGATTTGCTGAAGGTAACTGGGTGATGCACACACTGCCCTAGGATCCTACCTGGCTAAGAGTTGACTCTTGATTAGATATATAATTGAGATTCTGGCCAGCGTCCTTCTAAATGCAGCAAAAGCTGCTAGCCTGGCACAGAGAAGCCTCTGACACCAAATGCTGTGTCTTTCTTTATAAATAAAAAAAGTGCGGCCCCTCCCTACAGGAGCCCAGGGCCCTGCGGGTTCCCTCTCGTCCTCTGCACTAGGTGCCAGACCTAGGCAGATGCATGGGGCTGGAACCAAAGCTCAAGCAAAAGGGCCCTGTGGAGATCTCCTAGAACAAACTAGAATCAAAATCTGCTTCTTCCAAAGGACAACACATGTGTTTCCAGGCCTTCCAAAGCAAGGCAGGTCAATTGAGTTATAATTGGCTCTCTAATTAGAACTCCCACAAGCTGTTAAGTTCTTTACCTGCCTCCTGCATCTTATACAAAGGTAACAAATACACTTCTGCCTTTGATTAAAGAGCCAGCTACAGTAACCAGCCACCCGCTGGCCTCAGCCCCCCTCCAGCCACCACTCCCTCAGTCAGATGCCTGCACACCCACCGCAAGCATAACAGGAACACAGCTGTCTGCTAAGAAGTAGCTGTGGGGAAGCCAGGCTCAGAGGTCATGTTGCTGGCAACCAGCTGGAAGCTACAGAGGGGAGTTGGCCATGTTTCCAGGGTGATGCATTCCTGGGGAGATACCATAGAGCCTGTGGCCCCCCCACCGGAGCTGCTCCATGCTAGAGAAAATGGATACTGTACCCCTCTGTATTCTCGGTGCTGAAGAATATTGGGGCTTTGTGTTGTTCCCCTCAACCCTCAAGAGGGCAGCATGGTTTGGACACTGGTATTGGTATCTTATGGCTCTAGTGTCACTTGGAGGCACACCAGCAATTTCACCTGCATTTGGAAGGGGACTGGTCCCACTTACCCAGTGCTGGGGCCACCAAGCATACATAGCCTTCCCTAACCCCAAGCCACTGAAGCAAGCTCACATGGGTGGCATGAGGTTACCTTGGTGAGAGGACTTACTCTAGAAAATGGCAAGTACCACAAATCTGGGCTTTTTTCCTTCACAGCCATTTTGGCTGGTGCATCATTTGCAGTCATGGGCCAGAGCAGGGATTGGTACGAAGGAGGGAAGCAGAGAGACATCAGAGCAATGGGCATGGGTAGAGAGGAGCACTCCAGCCCTGCCGTAGGTGCTGTGGCACAGAGCAGACAGCATACCTGCCCTCTGAGTAGAGACAAAGCTGAAGGAACCCGGGGGGGGGGGGGAGGCACTGCAGAACTGCCCAGGCCAGGGCCAGAAAGAGTGGAGGCTGGGAGGACACAACTGGAGCAGAAAAAGAAGCATCTAGGCTCTAGCTTTGACATGCACTCGAGAGCTCTGTGAGCAGGGTGTGTCACGCCTCCTCTGTCTGCCCTCAGGGATATAGACATGGTCCTGGCCCAGCACAACTACCTCACCTCATACATAACACATGAAGGTCACATGGAAGTTAGAGATTCCTGCTCAAGGCTCCCTTCCCTGGTCTTTAGGAAAGAGGGGCTGTCTTTTAGCAGAGAACAGAAGTTGCCTGTAACAGGTTGTAGGGCACTGGATCAGCCAGTGCTCGTAGCCAGCCACCTCTGGGTATGGCCTTGCGGGGTTAGAACATAAAACAGCCATTGCCGTTCCTGAATCTGTATCCTGAACATGCCACCATGAGCAGGATAGCCACAGGAGTGATGGTGGATGCTTTAATTTATCCTGATTTTTCCAATCTCCTTCCAAGTCATTGTGCAAGCCTGCAGGGACCCTCTTTGAGCTTCTGAGAAATCAGGCATGCTCGGTGTCAGCCACAGCCAGTTACATAGCAGGGCTCACATCCAAATGAGCTCAGTCCCTCGATGGCAGGTGAGCAGCACCTCCCACGCCACCTCTCAGCACTGACTGGGAGCTCTTGAGGAGATGCCTGTGATCTTGATGCTGATTTATTCTGCACTGAAGTGGAAATGAAAAGAGCCGGGAGGGGGGTGTTTGCCCGCTGGGCCTCGGTTCTCTCCAAGAGCTCTGCAATAGAAACCTTCTTCTCTGCACAGCCACATTGTCCCAGGTCCCCATAGGTCCCCAGCCTAGTCACTGTCTTCCTTCCTCCAAGCCTGGGCCTGATTTGGGAGCACTAGGGATGAAGTTTATTCAAACAAGCAACAGTGAAAGCCTGCTTCCAAGCAAACGGTCCACTTTATCTTTCCTCGCTAAAGGATGGCTCTCCCTGCAAGTGGTGTGCCAGCAATGCTTGTGTGTGGTGAGAGGCGGCTGAGCGTGCCTAGGCTGGCTGGTGAGGCTCACTCCTCTTTTCCATCAGGATACAGGATTATGAGTGGTCCTGTTATTTGGGGACAGATTTTCCAAGGCTAATCAGTTTCAGTCCCCCCTTCATCGGAAAATGTCTTATCATTTCTGTTTGTTCCTGTTTTAAAATGGAAAACTAATTCCTGCCAGACCCTGGCAGGGATGGTGTAGGTGCTGGCCAAAGTGACCACATCTATCCTGGCAGGTAGTAAATCATTATCCCTGGGTTTGGATCCCAGTGAGTCAGATGATCCAGCATGGGACCACCACCTGGAGCTCATCCTCTTTGCAGCCTGCGTACTGAAAGTGGGCTGTGGGGCGGACTGAGGCTTTGTGTCGTTTGGCAGTGCTGCTGCAGCTGGCATTCCCCCTTTGAAGTCCAGATGGGCCCAGAGAAGTCACGTCCCCAGGCAACCTTCAGGGATGGGTGTGGAAGCCGACTGGTCAGCCCTGCCTCCCACACACTGCTGTACTGGGCCCACAGGACAACTGGCAGAGAAGCAGGACAGTAGGGACTATGGGCAGGACTAGGACACAACGCCCGTTCTTATAGTACACCAGGAATGCTTTAGGGCCTGGAGTGGCCTGGAGCTAACGGCATGCCCTGTCTGGACACTGCAAGTCTGCAGAGGTGGAAAGGTGCGTAAACAAGGCCTCTGCTGCAGAGACCTGTGGTTCCTTAGTCCAACAGCCGGTGGCTTCTGCTCTGTACTGTTGACGTCTTGGAGCTTTCCAAGTTTCCTGTAAATCCTGGAGCCTTCTGGTACTCTGAGTGAGCTCAAGCCTGCTCGTGCACCTACTCCTAAGAAATGGGGAAGCTGTGCTGCTCCACCCAGGAACCCTGGGGGCTGCACTTGCCTAGCCTCACCCAAAGCTTCTCTTTATGCGGAATGGGAGCAGAACTGCACACCCCAACCTCCCATCCCTCTCCACCCCGACACCCATCACATGTGGAGAGCACAGTCCCAGGCCTGCTCCCCCGAGGCTCTCACTTTTATAGCTGGAGGTCAGCGCTCACTCAGTCTCTTTCTCTTGGCCAGTCTCTTCCTTGAAAAGCCTTCCTTGTCATAACAGCCACTAGTTTTCAAGTCCTGGGGCACCATCCACATTGAGTATGTAATAATGCTCCCAAAATATGTAGCAAATAAGAGGACTTCCCTGTCACCTACTCCTTACCTTTGTCTTCAAGACCGAAAAAGTGACACTCTTAGATAAGACTTGGTCTAGGTTGGTTGTCAGTGGTAGATCACGTGGTAAGTTCGAGAGAGTATGCTCACCCATTGGGCTGCACCTGGCCCCGCCTTCTACCCAGGCATCTCACTAAGTTTGCAGTGTTTGGTGGGAAACGGTCAGACTGAGTACAGAGAGCATCCACAAAGGCATGGCTTACCTCCTACCTCTCCTGAGAACAGGTTGGCCTTGGGGCCGGGCATTATGGTTTGGATAGCATACTGTAGGCTCATTTGTTTAAATATTTGGTTTTCCCAACTAAGGGCATTGTTTGGGAGGTTATGGAACCTTAAAGGAAGGAGGGCCTAGCTTGAGGAAGTGGGTCAGGTAGAGTCAGGCCTAAGGGCAATAGCCCAGCCCCTCTGTTTGTTAGTTCATCAAGATGCAAGCCTCCAGCTGCACACTTCCTGCCCACCGCCATGCCCTCCTTCACATGACAGTCTGTACTTCAAACCTTGAGACAAAATAAATCCCTTCCTGAAGTTCCTTCCTATCTGGTATTTGGTCATGGTGATGAGACAAGGGATGCAGCAAGCAAGGATCTGCCAGGCCATTGGGAAGGGATTCAGGCTTGGGCCACCACAGTAGGGCACAGGTTCTCTAGGACTCCCGGGCCCTGTGCAGCTCCTTTGTTGGCTGGTTACATGTAACCTTTGTTGTGAGCATGACAGGCCCATAACTGGAAACCCTCTACCCAGGCAGGGCCCCGAGGAAGTGCCACCTACCCATGCCCTCTCTGCTGGGGGAGCTGCGCCTCTTATGGGGAGCCGCTCATACCACCTGTGGGAACAGTGGTCCCAGACAGCTGGGCCTCTGCACCCTGCCTAGGGTCGCACACCACCTTTCCAAACAGGCAGGGACAGAAGCCTCCTCTGGGAGCAGGTAGGGCCTCCTGGGAGGTAATTAGCACCATACTTTCCACTGTGTGGATAACTTGGGCCATGGGGAAGTGCTTGACTTCAAGACTGTCCTGCCTTGTTGTTTTCTGCCTGACTTGTTGTTGGCAAAGGTAGATAAAAATAAATAAATAAGTCAACCAGGGAGATGTATAAATAAGTCAACAGGAGTCTCCTGCCCATTGCCAGTGGAAAAGTACCAGCAAGGGCAGCCAGGTAACACCCACAGAGTAGGTCATGCTGACTAGGGAACGGCAGTGCGCCACAGCATCAGGACCAAAGCACTTGTCTCCTAAGAGCAAGTCAGGCCCAGCCTATGAGCTCATCCCACTGCAGCAAAGCCCGAGCTTGATGTGGCAGTTGGGGGAGGGGAAGCTGGAGGCTCAGTCTGGACTGCCTCCCTTTTCAGAATGAGACAGAGGCACACCATCCCCACATCCTGCTGAGGACCCAGGGCTTCCTTGTCACTTCTTTCACCCCCTCCAGTGGCCCTGGCTCTCTGCTCACTGGCTGTGCTTTGATGCTGCTTAGGATTGGCCAGCCTGACACTTCCTCAAGTGGGTCAGCACACCAGGCGGGAGCTGCGGAGCGCCCATGCCGTGCTTTTGTGCTGACTGGTGGTTGAATTTGTAAGCATCATGCCTCAGGCTGCTGCCAGCAGGAACTCCTCTGGTGCTGGGATTCCCCGCAGCCCCCTGCCTGGCTTCCAGGGACCCTGCCTGCAGCAACACTAAGCACCAAGTGTTCTCTGTCTCAGGGCCAGAGGGCCCCACTCAGACTGCCTAGCTATAGTTTTCCAAGGCAGTGATCTCAGAGAGGAGCTGAGACTACAGCGTCTTTCCCTTATGAAAGCACATCTCCCTCTGCCCTCAGTAGCAAAGTCATTGCACATAAATCCCAAGGGCAAGTCAAGGTGTCTGGGGCCAGGGCAGTGTACCCAAGCAGAGTGCCTGGTCCTGACATCCTTAGTAACAGTGACCCCCTGCTACCTCGCTGCCTTCTGACTGGGCATTCGACTAGCTATTAAATGAGTTCATCCTCTCAAGAGCCAGGCACCTGCCTTGTGCACCAGGAGGAACTAGGTACATGTGGGGGGCCTTCCACCTCACAGCCACCATGGGATCACAGCCCCGCCGCTGGTGTTAAGTTGTCATGGACCCTGAGCTTCAGCCTTCCTGTCCACATAGCAAGTGGCAAGAGTTGTATCCTGTCATCTGGGGCGCTGTCCTGTAGCTTCCTCCCAACAGACAGCCATTGGTTCTGCACAGTTAAGAGGCAGCCCTGCTCTGCTCAAGACACCAGGCCAGGGCAAGACTCAGAGCAGATGCATCCTCCAGGCCTGTGTTGTGCTCTTAGGTGACAGGAAGTACGGCCCCTGTGGCAGCCTGTGCCCGAGCCTCTAGCAAGCCACATACTACAGGCACACTGGTGCTAAGGTACCCACAGCTCTCCATGCACGTTTATGGATGAAGGGAAAGATCTAGAAGTAGTTGTGGCAGAGTGAGCCGAGCCCCGTCCCGGGGACACAGAAACCAGAATGCTGTTCCACGGCTCGCTTCTGTGGTCCCAGCCTAGGACAGCTGAGCTTTCCACCTTCATGAGGTCTATGCACAGACTCATCCCACAATGGGTTAAAGCTGTGAGGATAAAGAAATACAACCACTCAAGATATGGTCTGACCTTTTCTTGTCACTATAAGTACTGCAGTATGGCAGCTATCAATAGCATTTGCCTGGAGTGGATGCAATACATAATACAGAAGTGATCTTCCTTCAGAACCCCAAAGATGAACCAGGGGTGGGGGTGAGGGGCTATTGGATCTCTTTGTTCCTCTTCCCAGTGGGGCCATATTGAATACATCTCCTTTTTCTGATTTTTCACTTTAAACGATGTACATAGACGTGCATAGGTCATAACCAGAACTGCACCATCTGGGTCAGAGCTTTTAATCGATTGATGATTGGGAGCTGATCTCCTCACCTGTGCTTGCTCTCTCCTAGCCTCTACCACCCATAAAATAAGGATGCTGGCCCCTAGGATGCTCCTGTGCTCAACTCTCCACCACCCTAACTGCACCCTGAACTCCTTCTGTGGGAGGGGGTAGGCTTTGGGGCATCTCAGGCCTTGGAAGTAGCTAGCCAATTATCTGTGGTCCTTCCCTAAGTTATCCCAATGATGCCCAATTGTCTAAAAACCATCACAGCCTATAGACACATTGGCTGTAGTGCTGAGCACCCCCTTTCAAGGAAATTAGGCCAGGGGAAATTGAAGGCCTGGGGTGAACGGGCCTTGGGCTTACAGCCAGACTTCTGGCGTCTTCACTGCCGGTGCCAACGGCGTGACAGCCCATCACTGCAGCATTTCTAACTGCCAACACACTCCTCGAGGATATTTGAAACCATTCTGGGGTGGGGAGGGGGTGAGCGGCTTTAAAAGAATCTGCCAGTCACATGCCTTTTAAAGGACAAGCCATTGTCAGGGTTTCCTGACACCTGATGACTTTCTCTGAACTCGCAGTGAGGCCTCTTCCTTTGAGAACCTCATGGTGCAGAATGTAGTCACAGAGAGAGAGAGCTTTGAATTTAACCATCCCTGTAAAGCCAGAGGGTGCGGAGGGCGCGAGGGAGGTGGAAGGCCAGAAGTCCCTTCAGGTCCCCGAGGGCTGCCAGGCAGAAACAGAAGGGGACTTATCCACGTGACTTCGGGGGACTCAGGGAACATCAGCACTTGGGGATTCCTTAGAAAGGCTCATTAATGCCAGGGCTGTGGAGGAATAGAGAGCTCCTGGTCACAGGGAGATGCGAGAGTAAGCGCACAGACCCAGAACCCCTGTCAGCCAAGGACTGCTGTCTCTAGCTGCTTGGCCCTCTTGTTTGCTTCTGACTTAGTTTGTTGCTGCAAGGCCTGGGCCCCAGAAGGCACATTTCTCCAGGTAAAGCATTTGACCTAGAAAAAGGAGCCCCTCCTCAGATAGCATCTGCTCACAGAGGCCTGCCACCTGTGTGGGCAGCAGGGTCCTTCATGGGCGGCACCTGTGGATGAGGAAGAGCTTCAAGGTGTGTGTGCTAAGTGCCCAGACCTCTGTGCCGCACCCTGCCCCAAGCCACCTCCGTCTCCTTCCTGCCTTGCACAGACTAGGGGCTCCCTACAAGTTTTCTTTATTTGTTATAGTTAGCGTGGAGGCGTGGACGGAGGAGGCACCCTGTCCTGTGTTTGGGTCCTGACATTCAGGCGGGGGCGGGGGCGGAGGCAGGGTGAAAGGCAGAGGCTAAGGGATTAGAGGTTACCTTTAATGTCACCCAGCCCTGTCCATCATCGATGGAGAAAGGCCACATAGCACCAAGTTGGCCTCACTCCCTAGTTCTAGAGCTCTCTCCTCAAGCCATTGCTGACCTTTGGCAGAAGTCCCTCCCTGCAGTGCGACAGGACGCTGGCAGCTGGCATTTCCGTCCTGTCCTTTGTCCCTGCAGCCTCCCCTCCACTGCCCTTCAGACCAGGTCCCCAGAGCAGAACTTGAGCTGCCTTTGCTGTTCTGGAGGCTGAACAAGCCTCACGAATGCTCTGTCCTCACTGAAGTGCCTGGAGGCCACCTAGGGATGGTGGCAGAAGCCGTTTACTGCTGGAGACCGGGCTGTACACAAATACATTGGGGTACCTGCTGCGCTGCATCTTGAATGGGCACAGGTTTGTCAGGAAGGTCTTTGCATGAACTGGGTCAAACCAGTTTGAATTAACTCAAACTGGAAAGGCAGCCCTACTCTGTTCTGACCTCTGGGTTCCTTCTCCAAGGAGCCAGGTAGCAGTGTGTAACCCCTCCTCAGTATGCTCTGGTGGGCCTGGGAAGAGGAGTGCAGGCAGATGGCTGCACTGAGGACACCTGGCACAAAGCCAGCTTTTCACACTGACAGCTATCCTGGACACATACGCTTGCCTGTCCTCTACTCAGAGCAAACAAAGGAAGCAGAACGCAGCCTAGTGGAGAGCAGGCCTCACCCATAGCTGCTGGGATCCTGATAGCACCACCACCTACATACAGGGGCGGCTGCAGTTCCTTCTGCAGGAAGCAGGGTGGCCTGATCTGCATCACAAAGTGCTCATGCCAAGAACAGACAGCTCTTCTAATGCTTCGCAGGAGGAGGAGGGTGGGGGTGGGGAGCCCAGGGCAGCCCAAGACGCTGTGTTCCAGGGCCACTACTGGCCATCCTGTCAAAGCCATTGTTCCCTGTGGGCTTCTGAGTGGCACTAGTTCACTGTCAGTCTCTGATTTAAAGAAGCACATTTGTAAAATGTCCCTGGCTTATTCTGTTCCTTCTGATGACTGGTGTGTGCTGCTGCTCCTCATCCAAACTGCCATGAGTACAGACTTGGCCTGTTCCCTGTCCTATAAAACCTATGTCTTTGAGCCCAACTCTCTGGCGCAGACAATCTCACACCACTTCAGTTGACCATCGCGGCAGTACTAAGTCATGGGTACCCCTCCACCACCCCACCACCCCCAAAAAAGGCTTTGCCCTTTCCCAGGCCAGCATGGGCCAAAGCAGGGCACTGGTCTAGATCTGGGTTGTTAGAGGTTACATCACATTCTTGAATCCAAGATTTTTCAGGGCTTGCTGAGGCGATGGGGCTCAGCCCATCCCTGCCCCATTGTCACCCACAGCAAAGCCCAGTGAGGAAGCAGGGCCAGAGAGGATTCCCTGCAGTTCTGAAACACCTCTCACTTAAGCAAGCTCTCGAAGTTACTGGTAACTCCTTGCACTCTAAAAACTCATGCAAGCTGCCGGCCCCAGGTGTTTGTCCTCCAAACATCACCGCCTTGAGCCACTTGCCCTAACCCTGCCCCCTGCAGGTTTGCAGTGATGGCACTTCTGACCTAGAAGTGGGAACATAGCTATTAAAAGTCCAGGGAGTGACAGATGGCTACCTGAAGACAGCCCGGGAGTGACAGGGAGCAAGAGTCATCTATGCCCTGCCTGGAGAGCGCCCAGTACTCACTCCCCAGACGCCGCCTGGGAAAAGTACAGCCAGCTGGAGACGGGACACCTGGCCCCAGCTACAGCTGAGCACATGCATTTTTAGCAGTGCCTTCTCTGAGGATGCTCTTTCATGGATATCACCTCCTCATGCCAATACCCCTGGGACAAGCAGTAGACTGTGGCATGCCTTGAGCTCAGCAAACGGCTGCCCTTGCTCCTGAGCAGAGCTCCATAGAGATGTCCAAGATTCTCAGAGGAGCTTTGGCCTCGAATGCTTCCTACTCGTGAGCCACGGCCTTCCCAGGGCTCCTGTGTACTCCCTGGACATGGGGCAAGGTGTTGAGTCTAGAGCAGCAATTACCGCAACAAAAAGGCAGATGCTAATTGCCCTCAAACTAGCCAAGTCCATTTTCTCTCACTTGAAATAACAGGTTTAATTTAATCCTTTATTTCTAGTTTGGTGCATCACCAAGATCTTATTTGTATAAAACACCTGATTAGAATAATTACAAGCGTGGAAAGCTGTCTGCATTTGTATCTGGTGAAAGGGACTAGCAGGGAGCTCCGTTCCCTCACACTCTGCAGGAGCGAGGGGCCCCAGTGGTAAGTGCACACACATGCATCGCAGCTCAGTCTCAGCTCCTCAAGGACGGGGCAGGTGCTTTGCCTAGCAGAGACCTTTAGTAACATTCACCCTGGTAGTGCTCAGGGATGACAGGGGTTGAGCCAGCTCCTAGCACTGAATAGGGGCTTGGTGTTGTTAGATCTTTCACTGCTCTTTAAGACAGGCCTGCTTCGTGCCCACCTGTCTCCCGGCACATCTGGACCATCACCCCGTACGTTGTGTACACTGATGGTGGGGAAGGAGTTGTGAGTTCTAGGGTTATGGAGTGTTTGCTTCCCTCTCTCCTGCTTGTGGGAGGGCTACGTGTGGGAAGCAGTGGATCCGGGGCTCCTCATTGAATCTGGAGGCCCAGGACTTTGAGGGACTGAAGTTCCTCCAGGAAGGACCAGGCTGACTGGAATAGGGGAGTGAGAGGAGCTCAGCAATGCGTCCGGTAGCAGCCATGAAAGGCTACGGCCAGCTGGCAGTGGGAACAGTTCAATGCAAAGCTCTGGAATAAGCCTTCCGGTCTTTGGAGAGGAGAAAGGACTTGTGACCTGGAAGGGGGAGATGCTGGTGCATCTGGCACAGAACTGCTGCTCTTCAAGGCCAGGGTGGGAAGAAGGGCCGGGGTCACATGGCCAACTCCCACCGCTCTGGCCAAGGTTTTGTGTAGCAAGAGCATGCTGTGGCAGCTGCCAGTGTGGGCTTGTCATAGGAGTGAAGGGTAGGTCTCTCTCCATCTCCCCAGTGAGCCAGGGCCAGCTGGGAAATCAGTCACACTGCAGGAGCTTAGCCACCTGGAGATTCAGTGTAAGCACAGTAGATTCCCAAAGGCACTGAACAAATGATTGTCACATTTGTCTCTAGTAGTTCAAGGCAAGATGGTCAGGAAATCCTTAAAAAGCAAAGGGTAGAGAGGAAAGACTCTAATTCTACCTAGTAAAATATGACTCCGCGTGGCACTGATACAGAGGGTGGCTATGCGGCTCTCATTGGAACATAGTAGGTGGCCACCGTTTCCTGCTACTGCCTGCTGCATGACAGCCAGCGCCCCACAGAGCGAAGGGCAGGCAGGGGTAGCCATTTTGTGTCTTGCACAGCAGCAGAATCCAAGTTTGCCTGCCAAGGCAAAGGAACTTAGAATAAGTGCTGGTCCCCCGTGAGGGGTTAGCTCCCTAAGGTAGGGTGTGACACCACCCACCTCCGGGTTTACAGCCATTCATGAATTTCATTTAGAAACCCCAGAGTGTTGGCTGGGGCATGCATGGCTCCACAGTTAAGAATGTTTACTGCTCTTGCCGATGACCAGGTTCAGCCTCCACCATCCACACAGCAACTCACAAGCAACTGTAACTGTAGTTCCAGGGGAATCTATGCCTTCTTCTGGCATAAACTCACATAGGAATACCCACATATATTTAAAATAATAAATAAAAGCAGGGGCACAGAGAACCTTGGTTCAAAGAAAACTGAAAGATGATGGTAGCAGAGAGCAGTCTCTGAAGGGAGCTGGCTACGCGCCAGCACTAAAGAAACACAAATCACAACAGGGATGGCCATGCTGCACTCACCTTAGCACAAATAAAGAGCAAAAATGGAGGTGGGTAACGGGTGGCACCGCTGACCTCCGGAGCACCAGACCAGCAACTCTGACCCTCGCAGGCGAGTGTACAGCACTCTAAAAGGAGTCCTGGACTTTACCAAAGACATTTACCCTAAAGAGAGACTCTGCAAGTGACTGAAGGCCACTGTGAGGAATGCTGGGGACACCAGACTCCCCAGCCCTTCATCTTCCGTCCGGATCAATCCCTCCATGTCTGTTTATAGACAGACCGTAAGTGTTTCTCAGTAAATCTGTCTCACTAGAGGCTGTTGGAGCTAACAAAGGCAGGTGGTCTAGTAAAGGGGACCTGCACGTGCCTTTAGAAGGCAGAGGCAAGGAGGTGTCACAAATCAGAGAGGTCATCACGCTCTACAAAGTGAAATCCTGTTTCAAAGAACAGAGGAGCGCTTTCTGGAAAGATGCTCGGTGGTGTTCAAGAGTAGAGGTTGGCTATGACCTCAAGGCTAGTTACATAAGAGTGAGGCCATTAGATGAAAAGCCACTTACTGACCAGCGTGACTGGGAAACGTGGCTGTGGTCAGATATTTGGGGATCAACACAAACACCCTGACTGAAGCGGAAAGGTGACTTCTGTGCACAGCTGAACAGGGCTTGGCACTGGACAGTAGCGTAAGGCACTTGATCAAGGCAAGAGACTAGGAACATTTTTTTAAATGTCATAACCCGTGATGCCACAGATGACAAATACCCTCCCATATAGGTTGGTGTCATTTTTTTTTTTTTAATTTGAGGATGGCGTAGTTGTTATTTTGGTTTGGCTTTTGGTTTGGGGGGGGTTCTTGCTTTGTTTTTGTTTTGTTTGGGGGTCTCACTGTAGCCCAGGATGGCCTCACACTTTGCTCTTTCCTCAGCCTCCCCTTGAGCCATGCACCTGCCTGAAATGTCCTGTCTGTGTTGGATTTCAGAAGTTTCATGTGGTCAAACAAAGTCTTACACTGTTGGCCCTGAGCCCGGGGGGTGGGTGAGAACCTGCTGTGTGCCTCGAGCAGGAGGAGCCGTCCTGCCTTCAGGGTCCAGGTCAGGTAGCTGGCGCTCCTTGAGTGTCTGTCTGTCTGTCTCCACAGGCCCTGGTCCTTCACCAGCTGGGCCGCTACAGTCTAGCTGAGAAGATCCTCCGGGACGCAGTGCAGGTGAACTCGACAGCCCACGAGGTCTGGAACGGGCTGGGCGAGGTCCTCCAAGCTCAGGGCAACGATGCAGCAGCCACCGAGTGCTTCCTGACAGCCTTGGAGCTGGAGGCCAGCAGCCCTGCCGTACCCTTCACGGTCATCCCCCGAGTGCTCTGAGCAGGCCACTCACCTCACCTGCCACGTGGGCTCCCAGGGTGTTCTGTGTGGGCTCCCAGGGGTCATGCTGTGACCCAGTGGACGGATCTGTAGTGCCGAGGCCCTGGATGGATATAAGACCACAGTGGATCAACCACGCCAACCCTGAATTGTCGCTATCCCTTCCTACATTCATTCACTCTTGGTTTTGCCAGATCCACGATCATTTTCTGAATCTACTGATGTTGTTCAAAATGGATTATGTGCCATATTCAGTTAGTTGACATATGGGTTTTAAGTAAAATGATTAAGGACTTAATCAGAGAATGTAGACGAATATATTCCAGGTTAAAATTCAGTGGCAGAACAGATTATTTTTATCAGTGCTATAATGAAAGCAACTGCCCTGTCCTCAGTCCCCCTCAGCCTCTCCTGCCCCTCCCTTAGCCCAAAACCAAATGTGAATTTTCTGTTTCCCACCTCAGTACTCGTCCATGCCAGGACACCAGCTGACAACTTCTGGTTTTATTGTCAACAATTGTACCATGTGGTGAATTACTGTTCTCCTACTTAGAACAAAGCCTGAGTCTAAGAATATTTATATTTTACCAATATATGGCTGTTACAAGAGAAGGAAATATGAGTTATTTAAGTTTAACTTTTTTATGTGAATTCAGAGTTTATTTATCGATGGAAATATGTACAAAGAAGCTTCAAATGGAATATTTACCGACATTCCTTATACATGACAGACACTTGGCTAAACAGGAAGATGATGTTAATAAAAAAATGATTTTTAAATGGACCCCTGCCTTTTGTCTTTCACAAAGCCGGCACACCAGAGAACAGCTCTAGGCTCCTCATGTGCTGTAGAGCTCTCCTACTCTGGGGCACTCTGAGCAGTCTGCCTGGGCACTGGGAGGGTCATATACCGGTTTCTGGCCTGGCCTGGCTCCTCACTCCAAGTCTGAGCTGGGTGAGCTCTTTTCTCTTTCCCAGCCTCTCACTTACACCCATCTGTCTATCCAGGTCCCAGAGGCTGTCTGGCCTGTTTCTGACTTGCCATGCCTGTCTCAACTAAGGGCATTCATTCACTCACCCTCTAATTCACTCATTCATGGCTGAGGAGACATGGAAAGGTCAAGACACTCACCTGGGGGAACTACCTGACAAAAAAGGCATTGAGGTGCAAGCCTGAGGCTTTCTCTTTGCCAGATGCCAGAGTCTGCCCTGTAGAGAGAGGCTTTGGGGACCGGGCCCTAATTCCAGTGATGCTAACTGTGACCAAGACACGTCTTGAGGAAAAGCAGACGAGCGTAGACATGGAAGAAGGTGACAGAAAAGCAAGGTCATGGGTGTAGTGAGGGGCCATGCTGCCATCTCAGAGGAGGTAGTCTGGGACACCTTCCTTATAAAGCAGCATAAGCTGGATCAAGCTGGGTGGATCCCTGAGGGAGGGCCACACCCCTCCCAAAATAATTAGAAGCAAGAACAGTTGGTCAGAGAAAAGTCAGAGCCCAGAGAGCATCCTGCCCTCAGAGCCCCCCCAGCACAGCCACCCTAGGCTGGAGAGGGTGACACACTGGCTGAAGGCCTGTGGCAGTAGAAGGGACTTCCTAGGAGGAACAAGCCAAATGGCCTGCCACCTCTCTTTGATGTCCTTCTCTCATGACAGGAGCTTTCCAACATCAGCTGCTTTCTAGATCTCAACAGGGTTCATTCATGCCCCTCCCCCAGCCACTTCAGGCCAGCAGACGGAGGTTGCTAAGGCTGGGGAGGGGTGGTCTTAATGTACGGTAAGTGGCACCCTAGGGCACTGTGCCAGATGACCATGGCCTCCTGTATAGCTAGTTTTACCTTTCCCTACACTTCCTCTTTTCCCCACTCTTCTTCTAGCTCTTCTGCCTGTTTTCAACAGTGTCCACACACTCAGTTTCAGACCCTAAGCCCTGATTCCAGTCCTGTCTGGAGAGCAGCAGTTGACAGGATGCATGGGGCCTCAGTGACCCTCACACACGCAAGCAGAGAAGCCAGGCTGTGTCCGGAGGCAGCCCCTCTGCACTGCCTCTGCTCTTGCCAATTTTTCTGCCCCACTGGTCACTCATTTCCTGCTATTCCCACCCACACGTCACCGGATGGGACCAGGAAAAGGAAGGACATCCTGCAGATGTCCCACGCAGACATGGGACCTTCCAGAAAGCCAGGCTGTGGCCCGCTCTGCAGTCTTGTCCTGGGAGACTCCCACCAGCTCTGCACCTCCCAGGTGATCCTGAGTCTGTTCTATCCGGGCTTAGTGCCAAATAGGGGCAGTCGCCCCTTCCCAGCCTGCTTGTGGGCTAAGACTATATAGACAGCAGGCAGCTATTAGGCCTGTGGGGTACCAGGCAGGGAACACCAGGGTTCAGTCCGTTCACAGGGCTGCGATCCAGAGCTTCGTGCTAGGCCTGCCTGCAAACAGGATCATCCCAGATACAGGCCCTGCCTACGCTTGGAGGCAAGAGGTGCCAAGAAAGTGGTGGGTACCTTCTGTGGGTCTGTTCCCCACACCAGGAGCCCCAGCGAGCCATCCGGCTGTCTACAGCCTCCGGCATGGTTCCCCATCCTCATCTGCCATTTTGGCCCCTGACATTTCCCTGAGAACAATAGGGTTCCCTAGTGACCCCTAGGCAGTGGGTCACACAGCTCTGGCTACTTATGTCACCTCTAATGAGGAAGGAACCTTCATCTTCAGTCTCCAAGACGGAAGCAGTGACTTCCCCTCAGGACTGCCTGGCACAGTCATAGAGACTAGTCCACACAGCCCACGCTTGCCGGTCCCAGCAAGCCCAGCCAGCCCCTGTCCAAGGCGGAAGGCAAGTGGGCCCCAGGCTATCCAGAGGTCCCTCCTCACTTTACTATACCAATGGAGTCAAGATATAGAAGGCAAGTCCAAGGGCTTGGGCTGTGGAGTCATCTGGGCTGGAGTTTTAACTAACCCTAGCCTGGCCTTCCTTAGGTGAATCACCGCGTCTCTCAGAGTCTCCATTTCCTCATATGCCAGGTGGGAGAACACTTTGCTGCTGAGAGTCCAAGTGAAGGTCAAACAGAAGCATGTGACTGGCCTCACAAACCGGCCTCGTACAGTGGGGCCTGCTGTACGGTCACCTGCCTGCCCACGAGCTGAGCCCCGAACACACACATCCATACCCACTCAGCTCCATGGGCCACAGATGGAAGGAAAGTCCTGGCCAGGTCTCAGCCTCACCCCCACCCCGCTGACTCTCAACTGCACCCCAGAAGCAATGGCTGCTTAAAGATGGAGCTCCCCAAGTCTCCCAATCATGAATCTCATCTAAGTGGCAGTGAGGCCTTCCTTGTTTGGCCTCTGCACCTGGGGCATCCTGAGGGACAGTCCCAGCGGCGTGGACTGGGGGGCAGGGTGTCTGAGCTGGGAAGACACACAGCATAGCAGGGTGTGATTCCATGACTACAAGGGGGAAAGAGTGAGTCCTTGTGGGGTGAGTGGGCATATTTTACGTCAGGTGGTCGAGAGAAAGGCCTGCCAATCTTCAAATCGGCAGGGATGACCCACCCTGGCAAGAGAACCAAGCTTCCCCTAGAGGGAAAGGCACTCTGGACCTGAGGTCCCTCTACTGTTTTGACATGGTGTCCAGGTGCAGCTCTTTTTAGCCTTATCACTAAAAACTGATGGGCAAGATGGCCCAGTGCAGCACCGATAACCTGAGCATCATCCCTGGAGCCCATGGGGGTGGGGGGGGAAGAGACTCAACTCTCCCAAGTCATCCTCTATCCTCCACATGCACACTACAGCACACGTGCCCGTGGACACAAATAAGTGTGCAAGTAGATAGACAGATGGTAGATAGATGGATAGACAGAAAGAAAGAAAGATAGATAGATAGATAGATAGATAGATAGATAGATAGATAGATGTGAGTTTTTTATATTAAAAAAATTTCTTACCTGGGTGTGGTGGCACATACCTTTAATCCCAGCACTTGGGAGGCAGAGATAGGTGGATCTCTATGAATTCAAGACCAGCCTGGTCTACAGAGTGAGTTCTAGGATAGCCAGGGCTGTTGCGCAGAGAAATCCTGTCTCAAAAAAACAAAAAACAAAAACAAACAAATAAACAAAAATTTCTTAAAGGAGCAGAGCTCAGAACCAGTAATATTTTCAGCAATGTTTTCAAATTCCATGGCTCTCAACTCTTAGGGAGATTTTACATAGTTCACCTCCTTGGTTTTAAAGTCCCCCTGTCTGTCTGCTCCTGTCTGCATGGAACAGCCAGACTCCTGAGTGGGCCTGAAGCTGGCCATGGTTTGAGCAGAGGTCCCAAGATCCTTGGTGTCCAAAGGCTTGATCTGCGGAGTGGCCCTATGGAAGGCGGTGGACCTTTTGGAGGAGGGGTCCAACTGAGGGCCTTAGGCCGTTAGAAGTGTGTCCAGGAAAAACCATTATGCTGGTTCTCCATAATTCTCAAGAGAGGCTTGTTACAAAATCCCCAGTTTGGCTGCACCCAGCCTTCCCCCTTCCTATTAGAGAGGTGCCCACCCCACCCCCTCCATCTATTGCTCCCAGCATTGTGATCACCAAGGCTGTGAGGTCTATTCAGGTGCATGGCCATGAACCACCAAAACTGTGAAGAAAACAAACCTGTTTCTGTTCCTGAGTTAGTTTGCCTCCAGTGTTTGTTTCCTTGTAATCTTACTGAGCCAAATAATACACTTGCTGGGTATGCTTTCTTTTCCTTTTTAGTGATGAGGTTTCTTTTTTGTTATAATAAAATATATGCCCACCACTTCAGTGTCCTCTTATTGCTATAACCAAATGCTACAAAGCTGAGTCAGTGCCTTGAAACTGCACACATTTATTACTTGCAGCTCTGGGAAAGTCTGAAGTAGATTCTATGGGGGCAAAAACCAAGGCAAAGGCAAGATATATTTCATGTGTCTCAGGGGAGAAGCCGTTCCTTATGTTGTCCCACTTTTCCAGGCTGGCCTCATCTTCTGCCTCCTGCTGTCTCCAAAGCCAGAAGTGGCATGGCTCCTGCATTCGCAAGGTAACGATCACACCTCTCCCCTGACCTTCTACTTTTCTCTCTCACACGTACAAGAACCCGAGATGATGTTGGACGGCCTGGATCATCCAGGCTCGGGTCCCCAACTCAAGATCTGCGGAGTCCCTGTCATCCTGCATGGTGCTACGTCCCCCACTCCCAACACTGCAAGCTAACTCACTGGCCAAGGGTCCCTAGGGAGGCTGAAGCAGTGACGTGTGCATGCAGATAGTGTGTAAAAGGTGCCGTGATCAATAATTAAAGCAAATAAGATGGTAAGATAATAAGATGCCAGGCAACAGATATTATATGAGGTTTATTAAGTGAGTGTGGGAGAGAAAGCAAGGGGGGAGGGGTGCTGCAGAGAGACAGAGAGAGGAAGAATAAGAAGAGAGAGAGAGAGAGAGAGAGAGAGAGAGAGAGAGAGAGAGAGAGAGAGAGAGAAGGGGATAATAATAGGGGTAAGAGAGAGATGCCATGGAGGGTCTGTCTTTTATATGGCTCTGGGCAGGGCCACACCCCTGTGGCAGGTAAGCAATAACCTCACGGGTAGGCAGACTGAAGCACAATCCTAACAATCCTACCTTTTCCTATAATTAAAAATGAGGAACGTTGGATTGTTTTTATATAAGGTAAGTTAATGTATATAAATGCAGATTCATTAGAAGCAGCTTTTGGCGGCCATGTAAAGGGAGGAAAAAAAGCAAGAGCCACAAATGTCCAAATTATATAGTGAAGAGGAAGGAAAAGTTTTTCCCTGAAAGTTTAAGGTAGAAGGCAGGGTATGTCAGCCATGTCCTGCAACACATAGGGACCAAGGAGTGCTGGGGGAACCTGGAGCTGTTTGTCCCAGGCCTGGAGCACGCCAAAAGGGATTTGCTAGACCCGCTTACACAGCAGCAGCTGGGTAGACCAGCAGGAGCTTCAGCATGCTTGGGCAGCTGAGAACCCAGTCAGAACTTAGTTCATGAAGCCGGACACCTCCATAGCCCCAGTTCTGAAAGCCTAGAAGATTCCTGGAGACTCGCTGGTCTCAGGTTTACTTTGGGAAATATACATATAGGAGCAGACATCTTCAAAGCTACGGAATCATACTACAGATAACACCTGGTAGGCTTTTTCGCTGAATGTTCCTTTGTCGTTAAACTCCTTAAGGACAATATGTGGACAACATAACCGCCTAACCATCACATGGAATACTGTCAGACCCAAGTAAGTGTCACCAATTAAATCATTTCACATTGTGGTATTAGATGTGGTGAGGTAACTTATGCTAGCTCATACCTACTGGTCACTTGTCATGTGACCAGTACACACATTCTGAGTGTACTACATGCGTCAATTCACCCTCACAACAACTGTACCCATCCGTGTTTCGTCACTGTGAAGAATCTAAGACAAGCTACAGAAAAGGCTTCCGAGGTTTGGGTCAGGTTCTTGGCCAGCTGGGTCTGTTGTTTCTGGGCCATAGTAAGGTGGAATAGCGTGGTGAAAGGGCATGAGGTGTGGGGGGGGGGCGCAATATGACGCCCAGCAACCAGGAAATGGAGAAAGAAGGAGGGGTGGGGGAGGGAAAGAGAAAGGGACTTGGAGGGGAGAGGAAGGGAGGGGGAGCAGAAAGCAGGGAGAGGGAGAAAGAGAGAGAAGGGAGGATGGGGGAGGGAGGAATGGCCACATTGGGGGAGGGAAGTGTGAGGGGAAAGAGGAGGGGGTGGGAGGGAGGGAGGGAGAGACAGACAAACATGGGGTGGGGGGATGGGGGCGAGGATCTGTGTAAGGAGCCCCCTTTTCTTGGATCCTGTCCTCCAGCCTTTGCAGGGCGGCCCTCACTCAGGAGAGGTCTTTTCTCACTGCTGCAAGAAATACCTGACAGAAGCCACTGAGGAAGAAAGGCTTTGCTTCAATTCCTGGCTTGGGGTTTGGCAGAGAAGGCATGGAGGCACGGGACGAGAGGAGCTGTCAAACCAGGTGTCCTGTCAGGAAGGCGGGCGCCCAGCTGCTTCCTCCTTTTCCTTCAGCACAGAATCAGCCCATGGGATGTTGTGACTCATATTCAGAACGGGTCTCCCCACTTCAATAACCCAGTCTTGAAAATGACTCACAGACCAGCCCAGAACTTAATGTCTATGGTGATTCTAAATCCCGTTGAGCTGGGACATGAACCCTCGCACTCCCTCCACTTATGTTCACACCCAGGAGTGTGCTTCACGGGTCTCCCAGGCCAGTGGAGACAAACCATCCGAGCTGTGCCGTGACATGGTTGCTGCTGTTACAGACACCGGTGAGAAGAGAGGGCCTGGTCAGAGATGGATGTTGAGTTTCCTCTAGGCTGGACATTCCTATGTAAGATTCAAGTCCAGGTTTCCTGACTCCAGAACCTCAACTTTCGGTCATCACGGACTCACTCTTTCCAGCACCTCAGTTTACGCGTTTCCAGGTAGTCTTCCAGGAGGAAAGCTAGTTCGTTCATTTGCCTTTATTGAAGGCTTGGTCTGCGTGTTCCCCACTGACTCTCTCATTGACTGCCTGCTCTCTCTAAACTGACCAGAGCTAAGCGGATAGGTTTGGGACTGCTGGATTCCATTTGCAGACTCTGTGTAGTGGCCAGTCACCAGTGAGAGAGTGCGGGCAGTAGACTCCTCCTTCCCAAGCTAACCTTGCCAGGTGGCACCCCAGAGAACGCAAAGTGGAGATAGGTCACCCCAGTATCAAAGCAGGTCCCAGGGCAGCTGCGTGGTCTTGCCAGGGCACGGTTCCAGCTCCCTGTACCTGCCAAGCACTCATGTGAAAAACCTAGTCAAGGTTGACAGAACAGGAATTTTGACTTTTTTAGTTTTGTTTTGGATTTTTTGTTTGTTTGTTTGTTTGTTTGTTTCTCTGTGTAGCCTTGGCTGTCCTGGACTCGCTTTGTAGACCAGGCTGACCTCAAACTCACAGAGACCTGCCTGCCTCTGCCTCCCCAACGCTGGGATTCAAGGCGTGTGCCACCATCACCCAACATGACAGAACAGGATTTTAATGGCAAAATCTCAAAGGCCCTGGACCACATGGGAGTATCTGCCCCTAAAGTGCCCTGAGGGGACAGAGGCCAGTGTGTGCATAGAGGACCCTGAACAATGTCGCTAACTGTCTTGGTCCATTTGTGCTACTGTTGCAAAATGCCACTGACTGTGTAATGTGTAAGGAGCAAAAATGTATTGGCTCCAGTTGCAGAAGCTGTAAAATGCAAGGTGGGGTTGGGCACCTTGGAGAGCATCTGGAGCTCTGGAGAGGCAGCATCTGGAGAGAACCTCCTAGCTGTACCATCCCAAGATGGAGGAGCAGGAGAAGGGAGACGGAACTCACCCTGTCAGAAGTGCCTCCCACAACACCAGCATTAATGCGAGCACAAGGTGGAGTGCTCACAGTGACTGTCTTTTAAAGGCCGTGCTTCTTAACGCTGTTCTCATAGAGTTAGATTTCCTTTTTCTTCTCTTTTATTGCTTGTTTGTGTGCTTATTTTTCATAAGGGGTTTTTTTCTGTGTAGCTTTGGCAGTCCTGAAACTCACTCTGTAGACCAGGCTGGCCTTGAACTCACAAAAATCCGGCTGCTTCTACCTCCGGAAGTGCTGAGATTGAAAGCGTGTGACACTACCACCTGGCACACAATTAGGTTTCTACATTTGGAGGGAATGTTCACTCCCAAATTGCACATCCTTAGCACCACTAATTTCACACACTTATTCACACAAAGCACACCCTTAAGTCCTCTGGGCCAGACATAGTAACTAGGCAGCTTGTTTGTTTGTTTGTTTTGGGTTTTCAAGACAGGGTCTCTCTGTGTGGCCTTGGCTGTCCTGGACTTGCTTTGTAGACCAGGCTGGCCTCGAACTCACAGCGATCATCCTGCCTCTGCCTCCTGAGTTCTGGGATTAAAGGTGTGCGCCACCACGCCCAGCTGTAACTAGGCAGCTTAATAAGGATCCCCACCCACTGGCTTCTGAGTAGAAACTTCCAGGTGCCAACTAACCAGCTCTGGAGCACGTATTTCTCTGTCACCTGACCTCTCCCGGAACACACCAGGATGGACTCACCTGTGTGCTGCCCTGTCCTTTCAAGAGACAGGAATTAAACGTAATACATGAGGCAGCACAGTGCCCTCCCCATGTCACAGTGGGGAAACCTGAGTCACTCCTGGAACATCCTGTACTGCACCCAGAATGCACCTGACCCCGTGACGATCCATGACCTCCCTGTGAAGATAGAGCCATGTGGTAAAATGCCCCGCACCTCTGGTCATCAAGGAAGTATAAATCAAAGCCACAGTCAGTGCCACCTCATTTCCACCATGATGTCTGTTTGAAAACACAGGACACGGGCCTGGGAGACATGGCCCAGATGCATGTTGGCCAAGCCTAATGACCTGAGACATTTCTGTCAAAGAGCACTAAGTGTTCTTAGCCACCGAGTTTGTTTTTTTCTCCAGCCCAAAAATTGTATTTTAAAAACAATAAGGACTGACATGCAGATGGGACTAAAGACAGTTCTCCAACCACCACTTGAAATATGGCCTGATACCTACATACCTATATCCATCCTCAAGGGCCCAGGCCAATGGTGAGACTTCGGTGAGCCTCTGGCCGGAAGCCCTGAGCCCAGGAACCCCAGGCTGGGCAGCCACAGGCAAGTTCCTTGCTGGACTCCCATGGGGACAGATCTAGGTGAGGCTCCTTCCAAGGATACAACCCATTTGGGGGAGGGTGTGGGAATCTCCTATTTTTCCCTCTCAAAAAGAAAAACACACGATGCTACATGCACTTGGGACTTTCAACACAATTAGCTAAAAATAGCCTGGGCCACCACAGCCTGATTCCTTTTTAGGAAGGGTTCCAGCAGCCCAGCCTGTCCTGGCAGCCAGCTCAGGAAGTAGAGGTCCAGCCGGATGGTGCTCGGGTCAGTGGACAAGGACGAGGCCATGGGGACCCTTTGCTTACTCTGGCCACCTTGGTCTCCCAGCTAACTGAAAGCCAGGCTACTGGAAGCACAAGGTGGCATGGGTGACAGCCTCCCCGTCCTTGTCTCTCACTGTCCTGGGCCCTCTGGTCCAGACAGCTAGGGCACCCTGCACTGTTTCTCACTGCCCCAATCTCCCACATCAAGAACAGAGTCTCCACTCTCTTGTCCTGCTGTCCCCAGAGCTGGCACCATGCCAGCTGAGTGGAGGAGAGGTGGGCAGACCTTGAAGTCTGTAAAGGATGGTATCCATGTGAGGGTCATGGAAGTTACTGGTGACGTCAGTCAGACTCCCCTGGGATAAAAAGGGCATTCCTAATGAAGGATTGGGAGGTGTTTCCCTCATGGCCAAGCTTTTGTCCTTTCCAGGCAAGCCCTGGTGGCCCGGACACATGAGCACCATGCTATCCAGCCCAAGGCACAAGACTTAGACAAAGAGACAAAGGGACAGAAGCACGCAGGTCTGCTCCTTTGCCCAAGCCTCTGCAGAACACCTGGGCCCTGTGGAGCACAGCAGAGGAGGGAAGCAAAGGCCATGCCATGCCATGTGGCCTCCACTGCCCCTAGGGAAAACAATGGGTTCTGATACAAACAGAGGCCCCCACCAGCCCAGAGCAAAGACCTTTGTCTACTGCCTCAGTGGCCTCTCGGCCACCAGGTCACCCTGGCAGAGGCCTGGAGAGGGATGCCTATGAGTGAGTGGGACAGCACCTTTCGTGGGCACCTGCGGCGAACCTGGCACTGTTCCAAGCCTGGAGGCCTGGCTGGGATCTCTGAGATTCCATGGCCCAACGAGAACTTCAACAACTTAAATTTCAAAATGACTCAGAACCTCCAAATTCTCAAAATCATGCCCCAGCTACCTGCTCTGTTCCTTGCTCTCCAGCTCCCCCGAAACACTAGTGGAAGCCATTTGTTCCTGGGGGGGCGGGGAGCTGGAAAGAGAAACTGGCCTTCTGGGCTCGGATTTTCTTTGGTTGGGAAGAGATGTAGACACACCTACAAGAGTGACCTGGGGCCTGTGACAAAAAAGCATCTCCCCGTTCATCACAGTCACTTTCCACCCACTTAGTCAGAGACACTAAGGCAAGTGACATGGCCTGCCTCAGGGCCCATGACTGAGATGGACACAAGTGGGGAGGTCTCTGTTCTGTTTAACCCAAGAGCCTGAGCCTTTCTGAGAGAGACACTTCAGCCAACAGAGCTCTTGGTTCATGGGTTCAATCCCCAGGACCCATGTAAAAAAGCTCAGTGTGTAGGGCCGGGAGAGGTGGCACATGCCTTTAATCCCAGCACTCAGGAGGCAGAGGCAGGTGGATCTTTGTGAGTTCGAGGCCAGCCTGGTCTACAAAGAGTCCAGGACAGCCAAGGCTACACAGAGAAACCCTGTCTCCAAAAAGAAAGCTCTAGGAAGCATTAGGAAGGCCAAAGCAATACGACCTCTAGTCACTGGCCCACCAGACCAGCCCCATCACAATGTAAGACTCTGACTCAAAAACCAAGGTGCGTGGCCCCTAAAGATCAATGCCCAAGGTTGGCCTCTAGCCTCCACCTGTGTGGCACACACATGCATACACACATGTACAAACAGACATATGCACAAAAATAGGCTTCCATAGCATCTTTGACACACACTCCTACAGGGTGTCTCAGAAACAATCTGGGAGGCAGAAGTTCTGGGTGGAACCTCACACATCTGCCTCCGTGTGGATAGAGTGGACATGTTAGCTGAAGGAGGAATACTCAGCCATGGTCAACTTGGCCAGGCCCCGGGCTCCAGAGCTAAAAGTTTCCTTGCGACAAGACTATTCACCTCTTAAGATAAGGCGATGGCTACAATGTACATGTGATCCTGATGGTGGCCAGCCCCAAGTTTAATGGCTGCATTTTTAATTAACAATCTTCACTATAACCCCTTCAAAACTCACACATTGAAGCCTGCATGCAGTTAAAAAGAGATCGGTAGAGCCTGGTGTGGTGGCACACACCTTTAGTCCCAGCACTTAGGAAGCAGAGTCAGGCGGACCTATGTGAGTTCAAGGGCCAGCCTGGTCTACATAGTGAGTTCCAGGACAGCCAGAGCTCCATAGTGAGACTCTGTCTCAAAAAACCAACCAACCAACCAACCAACCAAGAAACAAAAACAAAAACAAAACAAAAGAGAAAAAGAGATCAGTAATGTGGGCTCTAATCCAAGAGGGGGTCTTTGGAAAAGAGAGCACAGCTTTGCCTCTGTTCCCAAGTTATGCTAACCCTAGCCCTAGATTGTATGCTGGTTTGTACGTACGTACACACACACACACACACACACACACACACACACACACACACACACACTCCGCTATTGGAGCAGAAAGGGAGGCGGCTGAGCTGGCTCCCCAGCACTCCAGTGTCCCGCCTCCTCTCAGCTGCCAGGCCTCCTGCCATGGGTGCTGTTACCATAGCAACCAGCACAGGCTCAAAGCCTAAATCCAAGGGCCTACCTCTTCCATCACCCACACCATGGTTGCCCACGCTGAGTGGGGCTGTCTGGTGATAGCTGGTTTCACTGAGAGTAGCAAGGAGCCATCTGTGGCTTAATTAAGGACAGGAGGTAGGGTCTTGCCCTGCCCCCACCCCCCCTAAGCCTCCCCAAGAATATCCAGCCCAGTGGTGAAAGATCATAAGGACAAGCAAAGTGATAGTCTTTCAGCATTAGGCAGAAGGGCCCAGAGAAGGCCTGCAGCTGGGAGACAGAGGAGAACAGAGGAGACCAGCAGTCCACGGTACAGACAAGGCAGCCCAGCTCCTTTGGTCTCCACCACACCCCACCAGAGCCAAGGACGCGCTCCCAGCAGCCACCGTGACATGGCCTCCAGACTGTGGCTTCTCTTTCCACAACCTGAAGCCCATTTTTTTTTTCTCTAAGCAGTGTAAGGTTATGCTGCCTTTCAGATCACCTCCATGGGTCCCTGCGACGTGAACATCGGTCCCCATATGTTCTCTGCGAGCACCGGTTTCTCCCCTGGGCTCCCAGCCAGCAGGCCCTGTTAATACGATGTTGACCCTGCCTGCCATTCAACTAAATGTCATGCCCACTGAACACCTGCCCTTCTGCCAAGGACAACACAGAAGAACTCAGCAGGCAGTACTCGTGTGCCCTTTCCCACTGGGCCCAGAGGTGTGGGAGGAGAACAGAAGACTCTGTCAGCCTCTCTCAGCTTCACTGTGAGGCATGGTCATCAACACCAGTGTCAAACACCCTGCACACCAGTCCTGGCTTCACCGTGGATCTTGGCTATGCAAATGCTACCTCTGAGCCCCACCCCCACTCAACTGTGAATAGTGGGAAATTGAGGCACTTCACTATTGCATTCACTGTAAAAATCTAATCAGATCATGGATGAAAGGAACGCATGCGCACCCTCGAGAAACATTGACTTTGGTTCATAGCAGACACACGGGCTGGAAGCTTTGTATTCTGGTCCCCACACTGTCTCAAATGAGTGTCATGCCCTCTAGAGTTCACACTCAGGAGCCTCGGTTTCCTCAGCTAGGCAGTGAGGTGAGGTTTTCTGAGGATACTGTAACTGCTGTCATGTGTGTCTTCCTGAGTCTTCTGTGGTTCCCCCGTGACGGTCCCTCAGGAAGAGCCAATGGCACCTCAGTGTCTCCGTGATGTCAGCCAGTCTCTGTGAAGTCACCTGTCTTACAGAGTGATGGCTTCAGGATGCAGATGACCCTGATTGTGTTCCCTCCCCAGTGCCTGTTGGCTATGGGATGCACCAGGAGCCAGGGGCTTCAGGCCAGACCTCTTTAGCAGCCATCCCAACAAGGTTATAGTCTCCTCAAGTGCCTGCGTGTTTCTCCAGGCCCCAGCAGGCATAAATCAGGCTCTGCACCCTGCCTGTCAATCTTGGAGCCACTCCCAAACCATCCCTCTGATAGCTTTAGCCCCTGCCTGTACCTGCCCTGCCCCCACCCCATCCCCCCTGCACTCCTGGGAGAGCTAGAGTCTGGAGTGTTACAGTGTTTGGCTTTCTCCAGCCAGAGGGATATTTTCCCCTCTCCTTGGCTGCTCTTTGTTTTAATGACTTTTTGGCTCAGGACCCAGGCTGGATCAAAGCCCTCCCTGTAGGGAGGACTCTAGGGCAAGACAGTGAGTTTTTTTTGGGGGGGGGGCAGATGAGAAGACCGTGGAGGTGAGTGAGGCCTATAGCTGGAGGGCTGGTGACCCTAGAGACACTACAGGCTGGAGATGGACTTGAGGGTGAGGTTTAAAAAAGAAAACACTCAGGGCTAGAAAGTTGGCTCAGTGGTTAAGAGCACCGTCTGCTCTTCCAAAGGTCCATGGCAGCTCACAACTGTCTGTAACTCTAAGATCTGACACCCTCACACTGATGCACATAAATTTAAAAATTAAATAAAAATATTTAAAACAACAACAACAACAAAACTTCTGCAGAATAAGAGATGCTAGAAGGTTCTCCCAACATGCTAGCCAGGACGGGACAACCAATGAGCCAGAGTTCAAGGTCCAGTGAACTCTATCTTTAGGGAAGCCAGGAAAGTCTGTGAGGAGGGCGGGGCAAGCAACAGGATTCTAGGAGCCTGGGACTTCCTTCAACCTGCCTTCCTGCTCTTGCAGGTCCCGGGCCAACTCCCCAGATAAACCCAGCCAGACAAGCCTACAAGGTGTTGCATGACTTGATAGGTATTGATTGACGAGCCTCACAGGAAAAGGAAGCCTTCCGGAGGAGGAGCAGCGATGTCACAGCTACTCACCCTGGAAGGTTGTTGGGAGGGCAAAGTCTGGATCCCAGACAACACACCCACTGAAGGTAGCCTTAGCAGCTGGCAGGTCAGGTCCAGGGTGACTGCCAGAAGAAACAGGCAGCTGCTATGAGCGCTGCGCTTGTGCTGTTTTTGAAGAAGGGAGCAGGAGGTAGCCTTGGGGAGCAAGCAGCCCTGGGAAGCACTGAGCTCTGAGGAGTCAGAGGTACACAGCGGTGGCCTATGGAGCCAGGAGTCTAGAATGCGCAAGATGCCTACTAGGGCTGAGAACAGACACCCTCGAAGCATTGCACCTTTGTGCACACACTTTTGTACAAGCACACACTATACACTATACAACTATACACACTCATGCACATACATACACAGCCCTCCAACATACAGATTCAGTGTGAGGTCACATGGTTCATCATTCTTGGCTTTTTGGTTTGTTTTGCTTTTCGAGACATGGTTTCTCTGTGTAGCCTTGGCTGTCCTGGAACTGGCTTTGTAGACCAGGCTGGCCTTGAACTCACAGAGATCTTCCTGCCTTTGTCTCCTGAGTGCTGAGACTAAAGACATGTGCCACCATGCCCTGCCCATTCTTGTCTTTTAACCTTGGCATTTCCATGGGCCTCTCTGAGTCTCAGTTTTCCTGTATGGAGCCAGTGCCCCACCCTTATTCCGAGCTATGAAGCCCAGAGTGCTAACAACTTTGCCCTCATTCTCAGCACACAGTTAAGGAAGCTGCCTCTCAGCAAGGCAAAGGGAGTGGTCCATGTGCTGGAGCCACGTGACACTCCCTGGACTTCCTGGACAGCACATTCTGACCCCAGAGGTTTTTGTATGTGTTAAGTCACAGATCCATCGTCCACACACACACGAGCACACACACACATGAGTGAACAACTTACACACACAGAGTGGTGGCGGCAGCAACTGTTTCCTGTAGACCTACTGTGTGCTAGGCCCTGCACCAGGCGCTCACAGTAAGCACAGCAATCCCAGTGCTTCTCCGGTGTGCAGGTCGGAGGCTTCCGATGAAACCACACATAAAGCAGTTATCCACGTAACGAAGACCCTGGCTTAGGTGGTCTCAGGATAATTTGAAAGGTGGGTGAAGTCTCGGAGGAGCCAATTTGTTTCCCATATCTTTGCCCATCATCTCTGTGCTAAGCTGGAGCCTCATGGTTGCGGGGTGACTGCCGCCACGCCAGATGTCACCTCTGCACCTCATCATAAACAAAGAGTAAACCTAAGAAAACTCTCTTGCCACGTTCATCTCCTTCATAGAATGACAGAACCTCCCTCTGGACTGAAAGTCTTCCCCACCCCCACAGACTGTCCCTTATATTTCACTGCCCAAGATGCTTGCTGCCAGTGCCTTCCCCTCCCTAGCTGCAAAGGAGTCTGGCAAGCAGAGACTGACAAAAGGGCACAGAGTAGTCATGACAGGGACAAACTGGCAACAAGGGAAAAATCTGTCTCGCACCGCCCAATTTTGCAGGCTAGGGAGTGCAAAGCCAAGAGTATGAAAATGTCTGTCACTTGTGCCCCTAGGTGCCATCCTTCATGCCTCCTCCAGGCAGCAGGCTGGAGGCAGAGGACAAAGAAAGCACTGGAAGGTGAACTCTCTGAGGAGGTGGGAGGGACATGGAATTCCAGTGCAGCTGGACCTCTCGAGAGGAAACCAGCTTTCTGGAAGCAAGGAGAGCCTGCTCTTCTGGTCTGCACTCATCCCAGAACCCTGAAAGTTCGTCACTCTGTCACTGTGCCCCAGACCTGCACACCTAGTGATATAGCTCTCAACCTTTGGTGGCGCTGTGACATACCTAGTGGCTGCTTTCCCAGTGGCCCTCCCTCTTCCACGACCCTCACAAGCCAGCCTTCTATCCTTGCTGTGGATGAATGCAGCCTCCAAAGCCAGCCTGTGTCCCCTTACAGGGACAGCAAGGGGCATAGGCCCATTCCTGGGACCTCACAGGGCCAGTAGGAACAGCAAGAATTCATCTGGGAAGCTGATTTACTGAGAATGGCCTAATGGCGGATTCCTTCTAGAATGAAAATTCAAATGCCTGTCTTTCAGTTACAAAAGCCCGAGTAAAGGCAATTTGGCTGGCCCTGAGCATGGAGAGCTCTTGTCTGGGTCTGGCATCTCCTCTCTGGGAACTAGTAACAACTTTCCTAGTGGAGACATGTCCCTTCTCCGGCATGGTTATAAAGCCACACCCACACTAAGAGTCTGAACCTGGCCCTTCTGAGATATACAAGGTTTGGATGCCTGACTCTGCAGATGCCTGGAGCTCCTTGGATCCCTGCCTGGACAGCCCCAGCCAGGCAGCTGCAGTGGAAACTGGCCTTCTGCCTACTTCAAGTGCCTTCTGCTTCAGGCTTGGCCCTGCGGACAGCATGGTGGTCCTTCCCTGACCATGAGGCGGGTCCTCCTCAGTCCCCATGCTGGGAGTACCCTTCTGGGAGAGGGTACCACAGAGTGCATTTGGATGTTGATAGTGTGCCATGCTGGGGCTGAGGACGTGACCCAGTTACGGGAAAACTTGACTAGTGTGCCCAAAATGCTGGGTTCGATGCCCAGCACTACTCAAACTGGGTCCGGTGGTGAACACTGGTATTCCTAGCGCTAAGAAGATAGAAGCAGGAAGGTCGTCTTCAGGTACATAATGAGTCCAAGACTAGCCTGGGCTCCCTGAGACTCCTGTCTTAAAATGGTATTAAAAATAATTTACCGCCGCCGGGCGTGGTGGCGCACACCTTTAATCCCAACACTCGGGAGGCAGAGGCAGGCGGATCGCTGTGAGTTCGAGGCCAGCCTAGTCTACAAAGCGAGTCCAGGACAGTCAAGGCTACACAGAGAAACCCTGTCTCGAAAAACAAAAAACAAAACAAAACAAAAATAATAATAATAATTCACCACTCCTCCAGTGGCTCTGAGCTGTGAGACTGTAGTGGCTGGGGTGAAGGACGTGGGGACAATGAACCACTGAGAATAAACCTTCCTCCAGTGGCACGTTGGTAGGGCTGTGGTCCCAGATGTATGGGGAGGGGAAAGGGACAGCTATTAAGACAAATGAAGGTTTCACTGGAAGAGTTGGAACTTTTCACCCACCAGAGCGAAGAGCCGGCAGAAGTAGACAGAGAAAGCGCTCAGCTCCTGTTCCTGGCTCAGGGCCAGCTGGGGCTGTGGTGAGGTGGGGGTGGGGGTCACAAACAAAGCCTGAGTGCTCTCCTCTTCCTCTTTTCATGGGCAGGGCCTGCTCAGGCTGAGGAGACTCTGCCCAGAGAGCCCCCCCTCCCCAGCCGATAGTCACATAGATTACTGTGGAGGTAAGGTTCAGATCTGGGGTAATTGTAACTCCACACCCTGGGAGTCATTTGGCAATAAACATCTGATGGCATTTGGGGTTGTCACAGCTGACGGGGTGCTCCAGGCGTCAAGTAGGTAGAGGGGTTCTAGTTACTAAATATCCCATAGCACAGTGGTTCTCAGCCTTCCTAGCGCTGTGGCCCTATAGTACAGTTCCTCATATTGTGGTGACCGCCCCCAACCATTAGATTATTTTGTTGCTACTTCAGAACTGTAATTTTGCTACTGTTATGGATCATAATGTAAATGTAAATGTGTTTTCCAATGGTCTTAGGCTACCCCTGTGAAGGGATGGAGACACACAGGTTGAGAACGGCGGCAATAGTGTAAAGGACAGCCCCCCAAACCTCTGGAGTACATCTCTGGGCTGTACGTCAGCCTGATGCTGGGGAGCCAGTGCCTCCTCCTTCCGGCAATGGGACACTGGCAGTGGCAGCTGGCTGAAGCCCAGGAGAGTATAGTCCACTTGGTCAGTGGAAGAGTTGGGCAGTTCTGGAGAGTGGCCTATGGTCTTTGCCTCTGGGGTGACAACAGCCTGGTAGCCAGAGAGAAATCCAAGCAGATTTGGGAGAGCAGCTTATGTAGCCCAGGGTAGCCCAGGCCCTGAGTCCTGACCTAGTCATAGCATCAGCCCCAGGAGGTCCCACAAGGGAAGACTATCGCTCTGTGGGCACACAGCTGCCCCCTTGTCTCCTTGAGAAGACAGGCACAGTTCACCCCACATCCCCTTCCCAGGGACTCCCCAGGACTGTATCCAATGGGAGGAGCTAAGCTCAGTAGGATCCCTGGGCAGAGGCCCATCTCAAGCCTGGCTTGTCAGTCCCCAAGGCTGCAGCCAGCATTTCTACTCATCCCCTCTCTGTTGTGCACTATGTCTAGAACCTTTCCCGTGTCCTCTACTGACGGATGGGTCTCCTCAGTGCCCCAATGTTGACTACATTCCCACTGAGCATCCCCAGATTACACCACACATGATTCCCTGTTCTGGACCCAGAAACTTTAGGCCCCAGGTTTCCAGCCAAGGCTTACTGTTTGAACTTTATTTTTAATTTGCATATTGGTGTGTGTGTGTGTGTGTGTGTGTGTGTGTGTGTGTGTGTGTGTGTGTGTGTAGTTCGTGTCTGGATGTGCCTGCATGCGGAGCCCACACAGATGTTGCCCATGGAGGTGACCTCAGATGTGATTCCTCAGGAAACAGGGTCTCTCATTGGTTTGGGTTCACTGACCGCTGTGGGTGTTTGTGCTGCGGATTGAAATCAGGCCCTTCTGTTTGCACAGCAAACACTTTAGCAGTGGAGTTATCTCTCCAGCCCCGTGCAGATCCATCCTTAGAAACAAAAGGAAATACTTCCGGGAGCTTTAAAAAACAAACTACAGACACACACACACACACACACACACACACACACACACACACACACATACACACACCAGGGCCGGATATGGTAGCACACACCTTTAATCCCAGCACACAGGAGGCAGAGCTAGGCACATCTACAGAGTGTGTGAGTTCCAGGCTAGCCAGGGCCCACCCTGCAGAGACGCACCCTTGCCAAGTGGCTGCTTTTTCACCTATTACCGTGATCTCAGCATGAACACTTCCACACTGCCTCCTCGGGTGCTGGAAAGCACCTCACTTCATAGACGGGTAAGCCGAATTGTTCACTCCTCCTGGACACTGACATCACCTCTCGCCATTTGTCTTAAGGACCACACATGCTAATATGCTGCCTTTGCTTGTGCTGTTTCCATCCACCCCATGGGCTCACCAGGCTCTCTGAGAACTGACGTGCACAGCTTTTTGCTGCTGTTTAGGGGACTGTATTAGTCCGGACCTGCACTTTGAACAGCAGTAACCTGCATGAAGCCCTTCAGCCCACCTGACACATGTCAAGCACTCAGGCAGAATAAATTAATAGCCACAATGACTGATCCTGTCCCCAGCGTGGGAGGCAGGTGCGGCCACAGCCCATTTTACAGCCCAACACAACAAGGTCCCCAATTTATGCTGGTGGTTAGAAGCCTCCAGCATTCTCTAGATGTATTTATCAGGCCCTGGGGAAGACCCTCAGACCCCCTGCAAATACAATGGAGGAAGAAAAAAAAATCCTATTCCTGTTGTCTTTGTTGTTGTTTACTTATCTCTGCTGTCCTGGGGATGGACTCTGGGCACCCACATGCTAAGCAAGGACCCGCCCAGCTAAGCTCTGCCCCAGGCCTTTACCTTCAGGTTTGCTGTTGTCCTAGAACTCATTATGTAGACCAGGCTGGCCTCGAACCAGGTCTGCCTGCCTCTGCCTCCTGTGTGCTGGGATTAAAGGCGTGTGCCGCCACCACCACCCAATGGCTTTTTTTTTTCTTTTTTAAAAATTCATTTATTTAATGTATATGAGGGCTTTATCTGAATGTATATCTGCACGCCAGGAGAGGGCATCAGATCACATTATAGATGGTTGTGAGCTATCACGTGGTTGCTGGGAATTGAACTCAGGATGTCTGGAAAAGCAGGTGTGCTCTTAACCATTAAGCCATCTCTCCAGCCTGCATTTGTTTTTGTTTTTGTTTTTGTTTGTTTGTTTGTTTTTTCCTTAAGATTTATTTTGTGTAGAGGCATGAGTGTGGGTATGAGCACGCAGATGAAGGTGCACACAGAGGTCAGAGGTCAACCGAAGTGGCCCCCTTAGGTTTTTAGAGACAAGCTCTCCCATTGGTGCCTGAAGCCTACCGACTAGGTGTGGCTGGCTGACTGAAGCAGTGCAGGGATGCTCCCGTGTCTGCCTTCCCAGGGCTAGGATTTCAAGAGCGCACTACCACACCTAGCCTCATATGGATGCTGGAGATCAAACTCAGGTACTCATGCTTGTAGGCTAGCCCTTAACCCACTGAGCCGTCTCCCTGGTCCCTCCTGGCCTTGGCTTTGTTTTTAACGTCTGCGCCATCCTTCTAGCGATTGAGAACAGCTCATCACAGGCTACCTCAGCCCCTCGTTCAGGCGGTGGGCACCTCCACCTGGTGTGTGGGTGCTGCTGGGAGCTGGGCCACTGGAGACACACACACCCCCACACCCCCACCTGCCCCACCCCAGCCCGGCTCATCACAGGCTACCTCAGCCCCTCGTTCAGGCGGTGGGCACCTCCACCTGGTGTGTGGGTGCTGCTGGGAACTGAGCCACTGGAGACACACACCCCCCCACACCCCCACCTGCCCCACCCCACCCCGGCCATTCTCAAATGAGCTAAGGAAGTTCCTGGCACTCAGCAGGGGGGGGGGGGAGGCCAATCCTGATTTGTTCTTGACTCTTGCTTCCTTTCTGCTCTCTCAGCCTAGGTCAGGGTTTATAGAGTTCACCAGGCAAAATCCTCACACTGCTTTTCTCACTTGAGGTCCACAAGGCCAGGAGATCCTGATGACAGGTGAGGGGGACTCGACTTGCATACTGAATGTCGGTCTCTTGGACAACACTGCCTCCTTGGTCTGAGACTCATGTGTTCCATCTCTGAGCGACCTCAGTTTGCTGATCTGAAGAATGGGCGGTCGGTCCCCTGCCTGTGCTGAACAGAGTGTCTAAAGGCCTGACTCCCCAAACCAAATACAGAGCAGGCTCTGCACCCGCCCTATTCCCACCTGCCAGGCGGCTTCATGCTAAGTCCCCTGCCTCTCAGAGAGCTCCCAGCTGGCCTGGGCTGGAGAGGGAGCCCAGGAAACAGAGGCACAGGGGCCTCTTTGTGCCTGTTGCTAGGGCCCCGGCTGTATTTGCTCAGCCTGGGTAAACAGGAGGTGCCTGGAGGCCTGCTCTGTTATGACAACTTAAAGAACCTTCTTTCCTTCCTGAGCTGCTGAGCCCAGGCCCAGCAAGGTGATTCCCCACGTGAGCGGCTTCCCCAGGGCCCGGCAGGGACACAACAGAACTGTACCAGAAAGGGCCACTCTGTTCCACTTGGGGGTTGCGTTGTGCAGCGGAGACTAGAGGGGGGACCCTGACCCCTAAAAGACAGACTCGGGTAAGCCTGACAGCTCAGGTCTGGCCTCTGCCCACAGTGACTTGGAGGTGGAGGCCATCCTCTGCCTGCCCCTCGTAAGCTGACTGGCAGGGTTTGGCTAAGTCTCCAATGTTCCCTAGAGCGGAGGACTGAGTGGTTTGCCCAGCCTACCTCCTCCCAACGGGTTCCGGTGCCAGCCCCTGGAACCGGAGAACCAGCCCGGCGACGACTCTTTCCAAGTACTTAGCATCTTACAAAGGCCATCAAGATGGGACTCTATCAATAAGCAGCCTGCTGGCATCTCTTAAGGCTTACACTGAACAAATTGCCACTCTGAAGTGCTGGGGGCAGTTGTTTGGCGGTAGCCACAAAGTCAGCTGAAGGACTCAGGGGCCATAGGAAAGGAACGTCCAAGGAGACCCTTCGTGTTAGCTGCAGATATCTCGGAGGTACCGGCACAGGCTGTAAGCTTCTTTTGAGAGCATGCCAAAGGCTACCTTTGAGGGACTTGGTGCACCAGAGGCCTCTAGTAACCAGCGCAGCCCAGCGTGGCGAGCAGCCAGCAGTCCTGCGTGAACTTCAACCAATTGCCCAGTCTCAGGCTCCCTTCCTCCACAGGGAGGGCAGGCTATGGCCTAGGCTCTGCATGTCCCACCTTGATGACCCAGGAGCTAGGGTGGAGGCTCCTCTGGCTCAGAAACGGATTGTTGATAATGCCCATGACACCCGGCAGGTGCCTCTCCTGGCCAGAGCCCCACCCTCCCCTTCTACCGAGAAGCCTGGACTCCATAAACAAATGTTCTGTGTCCCTTGGCCCAGCCACACCACTGCAGGGAGGGAATCCTTTGGGGACCTAGCCACAGCGTGAATTTCCTCAAAGGTGGGGCAGGCCATCCTGGGGAGGCCTTCTGACCCCAGGGTCACCCCGTCTTGGAAAACAGCTCACAGCTCAAGGCCAAACCCTGGGTTTCTGGGATCCTGGCCCACTGCTCTCAGCTGTGGCAGCCAGCTGTGACTCTCTTTCTGACAGGGAAGTCAGGACCACGTAGGTCCTCCCTTACCTGGGGAAAGCACACGATAAGGCTGTCACCCAGTAGAGCCAACCCTAGTGTCTGTGGACTCCTGTCTGGCCTTGTTCTAATCCCACCCTGACCTCTGCCTGTTGCTCCAGCCATATGGTAGACAGCAGGCAGGGAGAAGGCCCATAGAGATGCCAGGCCCCTCAGCCATGTGACCTCTTGCCAATTGCTCCAAGATACCATATTGTCCCATTTAGCATTGGAACTGAAACACATGTGGTCCCCTCATGGCATGTTGGGGAGCTTTGGGGATAACATGTCTACAGATGGACTCAAGTCTGCATTCTATGCCTCATTTATAGCAGCTGCCTCTGGGAAGACAGCAGGCTATCCCACCTTCCTGTCTGCTAACACCCTGGGTATGCAAGCTCTCTGTACCTCCAGGTTGATAAATAGAACATCTTATCTTTAATCTCAGCACTTGGGAGGCAGAGGCAGGTGGGTCTCTGAGTTCAAGGCCAGCCTGGTCTACAGAATGAGCTCCAGGACAGCCAGGGCCACACAGAGAAAGAAAGGTCTCCGTGCTTTCTATACACTGGGAATTGACCCTGGCGCAGCACACTCACTGTGTGAGCTCATCAGAGGAGATAAATTCTACGTTAGATGATGACGAGGATGACACAGACCATAGGCACATGCTTGAATCCCAGCACTTGGGAGGCAGAGACAAGAGAATCGGGAGTTCACAGCAGTCTGTGTTACAGAGCAAGTCCAAGGCTAGCCCAGGCTTCATAGGACCTGGTCCAAAAGAGAGAAGAAAAGGAAAACCAGTGAGAAAATTACCAAGACTCCAGATAGAGGCTATCTCAGGAGACTAACCACATGGCCTGTAGTCTAGAACTTTTGGCTGACGTGCCTCGGGGAGCCTGGATGCTGGGAGAGGACCAGTTAGACACCTAAGTGGTCTGTGGTCTGGGCTGGAAGAGCCCTTGAGCCTCAGCCAAGGAATCCCCCAAAGGCCTGTGGCATTCAAAGGATTTCTGCTTGGTGGCTCAAAAAGGCGTTTGTTGGTGCTTTTTTTTCCCCCCCCTGGTCCTTCAGTTCTGGCTGGAGATGTGAGGTCACTAATTAGTGTGACCGTCACAAAGTTGACTTCTCTGTGGATGTTCCTGGGACAGGGCCACTAACAGGAAATGTGATGGGAGCCACAGGTTAATGGGGAGACAGGCCTGTACACATATCCCCACCTGAGCGTTCTGTGTGGGGTGACAGTAGGGCCCATGTGCCCAGAAAAGAGATAGAGGAACCTCAAGATCAACTCAGAAGGGGCCGTAGTCCACTCCAGAGCCAGGAGGGAGCACCCAACATCCCAGGACTGGTAGTGCTGTCCCCATAGAGAAGCTTTGACCAGGAAAGGGACCCACTCAAGGTCCCAGAGCCTGGAAGGGGCAGAGCAAGGTTCCCCGAAGCCTCTGGAAGTTCATGTTGCTTCCTTGGCCCTGACTCAAAAGCTAGACTTCAACCCCCTCTCCTTTTCTGGACCTGTGTTTCTCCTTTGTGGAGGGAGGGGACCAGGGGTGTCTGCCAAAACAGAGGCTGAGCTCATATCTGCAAGTTCAGGAGGACACCGCAGCCAGCAGCACCCCGGCAGGCAGGTGCTCCGGTTCCTGCTGGTGATTGGAAGGACCAGGCTTGTTCTGGCTGGGAAGTCGAGGTGGTGAGGGTGGCAGGGGGGCATGGTGGGTGGGTGGGGGGACAAGCAGGGGTGGAGGGAGGGGCAACCACATCACCTGGGAATGGGGATGCTAAGATGCCTGTGCCTTGCCCAGAGGCATGACTTCCACAGGTGACAGCTGCTGTCTGTCCTGTGCTTGCTGTGAGCCCAACACTGCAATAATGCATTCTTCATGTTATCTCTTCCATCCCGTGATAGCCCCCAAAGAAACCACCACCTTAGAAAGGCCCAGAGAGCTTCATTGCCTTGGCTGAGAGGAAAACCTAGATCTTGTTTACTCTGGAGACTGACCGTGTGTGTGTGTGTGTGTGTGTGTGTGTGTGTGTGTGTGTGTGTGTGTGTGCGCTGAGCTCTAGCCCTGTGCTGTTCCTCCAGCAGCACCTTAGTCACCAGAGAAGGCAAGTGCAGAAGCTAGAGGCCAGAGAGCTTTGGGCGCAAGAGGAAGCAAATGGGGTGATCCTAGGGGTAATCCTAGGGCCTGGGTGCAGGACTCAGGTTGCCTCTGGATGGACCGATGGGAATCACCAGTCTTCTTTCTGTGTAAGGGAGTAGAAGGGAGGGGCACTCTGCTCCTCCTGACTCACACTTCTCCCTCAGGAAGTCTGTAGCCATCCCAACAGTGGGTGGGACTTGTTTGTTTGTTTTGTTTTCCGTGTGAGTTATGTAGCAGCAGAGAATGGTTTCTGGAACAGCCAGCCATCTAGAGAGCTGTGGCTAAGAAGTCCCGCCTCTCCCGCAGCTCCAGCACCTACCGCCTGAAGAGGATGGGTAAGCAGTGGCTTCCGGTGGAGAGAGTGCGCCTCAGCAGCTGATGGGGCTGGGGGCGCAACAAGGTGCTTCTAACGTGAGGCAGGGGATGCGAGAGTTACAAGCACCACATGTTCACTGTTTTCTAGACGACAGATCACCCAGCGATTTTATTTTATTTCGTCATATATCCCACAGCTCTGTAGTCATATGGGTTTCACTCGGGCCGGGGGTGGGGTGGGGGCTCTCATCCCTTGCCAGTGCTGAGACCAGCATCACTTTGCAGACAACCTCACTTGCCAGGTCCACCTATCACTGGTTGAGACTGGTGTCACCTGGGCCTCAGCAGGACTGCTGGCTGGGACAGTGTGTGGAGAATTTGAAGTCAGTCCCCACCCTTCCCTGTCCGCCTCCCCTAGCATATCACTTCACCTCTGACATAGTCACAGACATGCCACAATTTGGGGGGGACTGAGACCCCAGACCTCTCTAAGGGAAGAAGCCAGCCTTGAGCTGTAAGAAGAACAGGAGAGAGGAGAGGGGGATGAGGAAAGAAATACATTTGTCATGATCAAGTGTCTCCTGTGTGCCCGCCATTTACCAGGGGCTAAGTGCTGGGGAGCCAGGAGGATTTTCCTTTTCCTTTTTTTTTTTTTTTTTAAATATAGTTATACAATTTCGTTATTGTTGTTGTTTGTTTGTTTGTTTTTCCTAGACAGGGTTTCTATGTGTAGCCTTGGCTGTCCTGGACTCACTTTGTAGACTAGACTGCCTCTGCTTCCCCAGTGCTGGGATTACAGGCACGCTCCACCACACCCAGATTTTGAGGATTTTCCTGTTGTAAATGAAAATGATTCCTTTTAAAGGCCCCTTCCGCTACAGCCAACCTCTGAACCTACTAAATGGGTCTGTCCTGTGATGTTTTGAGGGGAATTCCTTACTCTTAGTTTTCTGAGAGCCACACCAAACTCTTTCATCAAGCCACATAAGTCTCCAATTCCTGAACACTCCTTTTTTTTTTTTCTCAGACAGGGTTTCTCTGTGTAGCCCTGGCTGTCCTGGACTCACTCTGTAGACCAGGCTGGCTTTGAACTCACAGAGATCTGCCTGCCTCTGTCTCCTGAGTGTTTGGAGTAAAGGTGTGCGCCGCCACTACCCAGCTGTATCTGTCTTTTTTCTAAACCAGAGGGTGGTACACACAGTGACCCAAAGAGTCCAGTCTGGCCCACCGCTTGCTTTATAAAGCTTTATTGGAACTATACCATGGCCATTCATTTGCTGTCAAGCATGGCTGTGTTTTGTTGTTTCTTTGTTTGTTTGTTTTTGTTTTTTGTTTGCTCCAGTGGCAGAATCACTACAGGCAAGACTGTATGACCCAGCAAAATTTAAGATACTCGCTGACCCCAGGCCTAAATGTATATGCCTTTACTTTCACCACTATCTCGCCAGTTAGGAGGTGGAGAGGAGACTGGAGGTGAAGGCGGCATGGGGGCCTAGAAGGAAGCGCCCCTGATGAAGAACAGTCCCTAAGTCCCTAAGTCCCACAGTCCAGCAAGCCTGTCCTGCACAATTCAGATACTATAAATCTTTTTCTTTTTTGGTTTTTCTAGATAGGGTTTCTCTGTGTAGCCTTGGCTGTCCTGGACTTGCTTTGTAGACCAGGCTGTAGACTGTAGATTCACAGAGATGCTCCCCCCCCACCCCACCTCTGTGTCCCGAGTGCTGGAATTACAGCCATGCACCACCGCACCCAGCTATACAAACACACTTTAAAGTTAGCGCCCATGCTCTAGTTTTCTGTACAGTCTGTCTTCCAGGGTGTACCTGTGAGTGGATACATAATTCTGTGTTTGCATGGATTGAGAACACCTGTGGGAACGCCTGAAGTGGGATTAGAAACCGCAGATCCTTAACTCCCAAGAACAGCAGCCTTCAAAACCACAGCTGGCACACGAGGCACATGAAGGGCTGAGCGTCTGTGGCTGGAGGCATGGACTGGCCAACTGTGTGTGTGTGCCCGGTGAGGAGAAAGCCACACTCAAGGGCCCCCACAGGCTGCCTGCTAGGAAACATCGGCTCTCCCTGATTTTAAAGCAGACATTTTTTTTCTGTTTTCTTTGCCCCTAGTCACCATAGTGACTAAAAATTCAGGGTGAAGAGAGAAAAGGGAAATAAGACAGCTTCAAAACTTTGTCCTTGGCTTCATGCTTAAAGCACACGCGCGCGTACACACACACACACACACACACACACACACACACGCCTCCGCCTTGCAAATCTAGACAAGGAGGCTGAAAGATGGAGATCTCTTTCCTCCTTAACGACATCTTCCAGAGTTGATGCCACTTGGTGCCTAAGCTCTCCTGTGCTGCCTTCTGGAAACTCGAAGCCGTTTCTCCTGAGGCGGCTGGAACACCCGATTAGGGGGGAGGTCAGCATCCCGGTAAGGGGTAGCGCTAAATGTCCCTCAGGGACCCTGAAGAAAGGAGATGAGAAAACGACAAGCCGCCCAAGCCTGGCTCTCCGGAGTTACTACAAGGATGTGAGGCAGAGGGTACCACATGTGTGCCTGCATCTGCCAGAAGCTTCTTTAAAGAGGTATATGGGTGGAGAGCTAAGAAAGAAAGCAGTGAGTGAGTGCCACCATGGGAAGAAAAGTCTTTGTACCTTGACCTTTCTTGTGGGGTTTGGACAGGTGGTAGGAACCACAGACCCCTCCACTCCTATGCACTGCACTGGGTTCCAAGAGAGGCCAGCCTTCTGGCTTGGAGGTCTCTCTAGGACTCCCCGGACCCTTTCTGTGTCACGAGCCTGGCAGGTGCCTGGGTGATGGCACTGGGCCAGTCTCTTCCTTCCATGCCTAGGGTCATATGCAGAGTGGAAACACAGCTGCCTGTGCCAGGTCTCCCCAGCCGCAGCCCTAGGGTGAGGTCGCTTAGCTTCCTCATTTGCTCTGTAACACTCTCCTGCAGGCCAGTGAACAGGGCAAGCACTGCTCGGAGTGAGCCTCCAGGGAGAGGTGAGCTAGCGGAAGGCAGTATGGAGCCCAAGTGCAAGGGGCTGTCCGGAACTGCCTATGACTCGGGCAGGCAGCTCTGAGCTCCGATGTCCACTCCTTCTCCCAGGCCCTCTTGGATCAATTAAGTGATCTCCACATTTCTATTTTTTTCTTTCTTTCTTTTTTCCAAAAGAAGGGGGAGAGAGGAATGAATTAATATTTATACTTTGGAAAAATGGGGAGCTAAGTTCTTAGTTTCTTTCCTATTTTATTTTCTTTTCTTCTCCTTTTCCTCTTCATCTTTCTCTTCCTTCTCATCCTCCTTTTAATTTGTCTTTGTTTCATTTTGCCAGACACGGTCTCACTAAGTATTAACTTAGGGTCCTTCTGCCTCCATCTTACAAAGGCAGCTAGGAGTGCAGGTATGTGTCACCACACCTGGTTCTTCTCTGATCTTGATAACCAGGGAACAGATGGTTCACTTACTGCCTAAGGCAAAATATGCAAGATACAAGCACAAAGTCAGGCAGCTAACATGCCTTCAGAGGCTGTTTGAATCCCTAGATGCCTTTTGAGAAGACTGACCAGCTCAGGAACACAAAACTTCTACGAGATCCTCACTCATCCAGTCCGTCCATCCATCCATCCATCCATCCATCCATCCATCCATCCATCCACCCATACGTCTTGTCTCCTTACTCCCACCCACCCATCCTTCCGTGTATGCCATCTTATCTTTCCACTGGCTCACTTGCCCATCCTCTCTACCCATCAATACGTTCACCAGCTGTATTTTTATAAACACCTACTTGAGCTAGATACTGCTTAGGTTTAAATAGTCACATCTATATTCATGTCTAAATTTGCTATCTGAATAAACCATGAGCCTGTTCTAGAAATATCTTAGAGGGAAGAGGGGACTCCAAAACCCTAAGGTGCAGCTTGAAAAATATAAATACATTAGATATATTCATGAGAAGTTATGTTTGTCCAAAGAGGGACTCTCAGCCTTTGGGTGGTCAAGATGGGCTTACCTGAGTGTTCTTGAGGGGTCTGAAGAGTGGAGGTTTATCATGCAGGCAACACAGGCTTTCGAGGCTGAAGGCATAGAAAGGCAAAGGCCCAACGCACAGCACAGACAAAACTGGAAGGTTCCAGAATGCTCAAGGAGGGCACTGAGTAGAAAGAGGTCAGATGTGTGGAGAAGAAAGAGGCAGAGGAGCTAAACTGGACTTCAGTGTCCAGGGCCAAACACGCCAGGCTGAGAAACCCAGGCTGGGCCCTCAGAATGGAAGTGGTCCTGGTATAAAGCTCCACCCAACTGCAGTAGGGAGGATAGGAGGCTTCAGGATTGGAATATGTCGCTGGAGGCAGAAGATTTTTGGAAGGTCACTTTGGTAAGTGGCCAGGGAGAGACAGTATGGTCCATCAGGGGTCAGTTGGAGAGGTGAGAGGAACTGGGTACCATAAAAGAGGCAGAAAAAGAGACTGTGGACAGGCGGTGAGCATGGTGATGCTGAGGGACCCCCACGGCTGGTCAGGTAATGTTGCTGGAGCTCCCAAGTGGGAGGAGACTCTGGATGGGAGAGGGGGTGGCATCTGGGTCAAGTTATGGGAGTCTGGGTTCTTGAGACTTCAGGAATAGAGGACTGTACTGTCCACCAACACCTATTAGCTTATCTGCCCAGCGATGCTCTTGGATGAAGGCTGTGCACTCTCTCTCTCATTCATTCATTCACTCACTCATTCATTCATTCATTCGTTTGCTTTCTTTTATCTTTCTTATTTATTTTTAAACAAGATCTTTCTGTATATCCCAGGATGGCTTCAAACTCACTATATTGCTCAGGCTGGCCTTGAACTCACTGTTATCCTCCTGCCTCAGCCTTTTTAGTGCTGAGGATATAGTGTGTGCCTCCACACCCAGCTTTCATTTACTTTCAGACTTCTCTATGAACCAAACGGGGGAATGACTCAGTTGGCAAAGTGCTTGCTTACCTTGCTAGCATGAGGACCTGAGTTTGATGCCCAGAACCCAAGGGAAAGTGGCCAGTGTGGCAGACTGCACTCATACCCCAGTTTTAGGGAGACAGACAGGAAGAGCCCTGGGCTTTATTGACCAGGCAGCCTAGCATCATTGGTGCATGCCAGACCAATGAGAAATCCAGTCTCAAAAGAGGTAGACAGTGTTCCTGAGGATAATACCCAATGTTGTCATCTGCCCTCCACAAGCATATACAAATGAAAAGGTACAGGTATGTGTGCACATGTGAGTGCATGTATGTGCTCACACACACACACACAGAGAGAGAGAGAGAGAGAGAGAGAGAGAGAGAGAGAGAGAGAGAGAGAGAGAGACAGAGACAGAGACAGAGACAGAGACAGAGACAGAGACAGAGACAGAGACAGGCAGAGAGGCAGAGAGAGACAGAGACAGAGACAGAGAGACAGACAGACAGACAGACAGACAGACAGACAGACAGACAAAGAAAAAAAAACTGTCTCTGAGCAATATGTATCTAGCTCAGCATAAGCCACGGGATAAAAAACAAACAGGTCACCAAGAGCCCTGGCTTCACTCCAGTGATAGCAATCCCCCTGGACAACTCAAGCATCTGCACTGTCCCAGAGTCATGAAGCAATCTGCCCAAGGACACACGGTGAGCTGGCAGCCAGGTAGCAGAGGCTGTTCAGCTAAGCTGGGCTTTCAGGGAGTCTGAGGAAACCATGCCAGCTATAGGGTGACTCAGCAAATGGTTCTGCTGCTGTGGCCCTGGGAGGAGAGGCCTGAGGGGGACCAGAGAGGATGATAGCCAGGTATCTGTGACCAGAATGTTCACTGCCCTTCTGGAGGCTGCTGGGGTTCTTCTCTCTTCCTGCAGGACTACCCACCCTCAACATCCCCTACAGAGTCTGACTGCTCTGCTTCCTGTGTAGCCCTGAGTCCCCACCCCATTGTCACCAGAGCTCTTGGCAGCTGCCTCTCTCCTGGGCTTCTGTCTGTGAGTTATGAAACCTGACACTTGGTCTCTCTGAATTTGCCTCTGTTTCCTTCTTGGTAAAATGGGGCAGGGGGTGGTGAGGGTGGGGGGTGATGGGACAGGGCTCAGCGGGTGAGTAAGAGCCTTCGCTTTGCAAACCTGATGACCTGAAGCTGGAATCCCTGGAACACACATACAAATCCAGATGTGGTAGCAGGCATCTGGAACCCTCACTCCTAAGGCAAGACGGGTGGTAGAGACAGCAGAATCCAGTCAGTGGCAGAAACAAAAGGGATCCTGCCTCAAAACAGGGTGGAAGGGGAGGACTGACTCCTCAAAGCTGTCTTCTGACCCACCCATGTGCTGTGGCATGAGCGCAGCTTCTGTCACATGTACATTATACACACAGGTGCACACAAAGTGAATGCTTCCATCTGGCTCTCGGGTGAGCGGTGAGCTTTGTGAGCGGTGTTGGACCTTTCAGGGTTTGCTGGGCTGACAGAAGCTGAAGCCAGAGAAGCCACATCCTAACTATGATGATAATGCTCATGCATGTGAGAGCTGACTGCGTTCAAACATGGCAGACACTGTGCCAACTTAAAACTCACAGCAGTTCTGTCTCTTCCTCTATAGAGCAGGAAGCTGAAGCACAGAGGGGCTTGGGAGCTCGGAAACCTGGTCTCCCGAAGGCTTGCAGTGAGACCCCAGGAACATACATCTCTACGTTCCCTCCCCCATCTTGCTTGTGCTTGTGGTCTGAGGCCACAGCACCTCTTACCCACAATTCATCGTGTGGCCTGAGACTCCTGGGACAGAGGTCGGCTCAGGGCGGATGGAGCTGCTCTCAGCCATGGTTACTCAGACACACAAGAAGTGGCCTTAGCAAACAGTGTTAATAGCTGCTGGACCCAAAGCAGTGCCACAATGAGTGTGGGGAAGAATGTTCTAGCTTTGATAGAAGCCTGAACCTAAGCTTCCTTCTAAGGACCCCCTGCCTGGAGCCACTCCATACTGCAAAAATCCAGAAATGCTCCCAGTGTGTCTGCAAGGATGTCCGAAGGGCCTGACAGAGAACACGACTGAGTTGCTTGCCCCAACGTGTGTGCCTGTGTATGTGTGTGTGTGTGTGCACGTGTGCATGCGGATGTCAGGAGTTAGTTAGCCTCAGGTGTTGTTCCTCAGGCATTATGATAAGGTCTCCCCTGGTCTGTCGCTCACAAAGGAGGCAAGACTGAATAGACAGTGAGACCCTGCGATCTGCCTCTCTCCCAGGAGCCCAGGTGCAGAAGCCAGATACCTATTACTCTCCGCCTTATTCCCTTGAGACAGGGTCTCTCACTGCTGGGGATTCAGACTCAGGTCTTTATACTTGAAAAGCAAAACACTTTATCAGTTGAACCATCCCCACATTCCCCAAGAGGTGCTCTTCTTGCAACTGTCCCCAGCTCTGATGTCAGCATCCTTCCTCTTGCTCAGGCCAAAACTTGTGTCCCTCTTGGCTCCCCCTTTGCCTTCTACCTCATGTGTCTGATCATTGGCTGACAGTAGTAGAAGCTTAGCTTGCCTCTCACTGCCCCACATCTCTCAACTGGGTAACACGTCCCCTCCCCCTTTCCCCCTCCCCCTCCCATACCCCACTTTATCCTTAGCACAGGGCCTGCTATGGTTATTTATTATAGGCTTGAGCTGTTAGAAGAAGGCCGGGCTTTTAAGGCTTTGTTAGAAGACTTTCCACCTTCCCTCTTCCCTTTCTACACTAGACTAGATGAATAGGCTTCCTCAGCCATGATATGTTGCTGCAGGCCCAAAGCAGCAGGGCCAGTTAGTCATAGACAAAACATCTGTAACTATACGCCAAAACGTGGCTTTCCTCTTTGCGCCTTGTTTTGTCTTGAGCACTTGTTACAGCAGCAAACAGCCGTCCAACACAGGAGCTTCCTAATTACACGTCATATCCTCTCTGCTTTCTGCTCTGAACCCTGCTGTGGCACCTCGAGCCCTGTGCACAGTCTGCACAACCGCTGGGTGCCCAGATAGGGCTCCTCTCACTCTCCTCTGCCTGCCTGCCCTTGGATCCTTCCTTTGCAGCCTTTTTTTACCTGCTTGTTCTCCTCCGCCTGCCCCCACCCGCCATCCCCTGCCCTGTACAGCCACACCCCTGTCCTCACAGCCTTGGCCCTGGCTACGCCTTCTGCTTCAATCCCAGTTCCCACACACCTGCATGGCCATGCTTCTCACCTTCCTCAAGCCTCTGGCCAGGGCTCAGTTTTTCAGCGAGGACCACCCTGACCTCTTTCCCTGTATGTGTGTGAGTGTTTTCCTTTCATGTGTGTCCGTGCACCACGTGCATGGCTGGTGCCTGATGAGGTCGGACAAAGGCATGAGTCCCTAGCCATCACGTGAGTGCTGGGGAAAGAACCCAGATGTTCAGTGATATGAGTGCACCTCAGAGCCATCTCTCCGGCCCGTGACCTCTGTATTTAAAATGGCAGCTTCTCTACCTGGCCTTCCACCCTTGTCCATCCCTGCTTCTCTCTCCAGCCCCCACTGCCTGCTAGGCCATTTCCTTCCATTGTACAGCACTTAGCTAATTGGAACGTACCATAGGATTTGGAACCGTTTGTTTCCTTTTTATCTGCCTAACACTGTAGTACAAGCTCTCCTAGACATGTTAACTTTACATTTCCTGTTCGCCGATGAGTCCTACACAGTTATAATGGACTTCGAGGTGCTCATGTTTATTAGCAGGTTTAGAGGGTCCCCAGAAGCTGGGTGGGGTGGGTCCAGGTAGGCTCAGCTCCACTCTGCCTCCTCCGTCTCTCTCCACCTCACTCAGGTTGGCTTGTCCTCTGGAGGGTGACTGGCTCTTCTCCATATCCACAATGTGCTTGGAGAGTTTATGAGACTTGGGATAGTCTGTCTCTCAGGGAGAAGGCCCGTCTCTTTTTCTCATAGCAGTAATCGCCTGACACAGTACAGAATATGCTGAGTCACTGTGTTATGCTTATAAAAGTGTTATTCGCAATGCATTCAATCTGTAAAGGGCTTTAGGGTCTCAGGTATCTCCCTGTTTCTGTGTGACTAGGAAGGTTCTTGGTTGTTGCAGACCAGGCTCCAGCTGGGAGGCAGCAGTCGTCACCCTCAACCTCACTCAGCCCTACCCTCCTTGCCTGGCTCCTAGCCAGGCAGTTTCCCCACCTGCACCCTCCAGCCCTGCATCGTCTCCCAGTTTAGCCTGAGCTAAACCCCTTTGGGGTTCACAGGACCAGAGCCTTGGCTGAACACACACAGTGGAGCTCTCCGTGGTCCTGAAGCTCCCCTGCTTGGCACAAGGTGGTTTCTTTGGGGACGAACCAAATGCTGGAGGAAAAGGACACATGTGGCTCCAAAGGAGCCTTCCCCTCTTCTTTCTGCACATGCTTCCTGGGACCCTAACAGGCTTCTTTTTCTGAGTAATGTAATAGTTAATAATAACAACTAATCAATGTTAATAGGTAATAATTAATAACCTTATTTTTGGGGCCTTGGCTGAGCTGGGACCCTCTTCTCTGGTTCTTCAAAACAGAAAATGGTCTCCTCCTTGGTTGTTCAGGTGGGTACTCTCTACATCCTAGGTCCTAATGTGTGATGTCACCTATCCAGTCCCAACAGTTAGCTGGAAGTTTCTAGTCGGTCCACTTCACTGCTGCATGTCCAGAATACAGGTGAAGGCAATACATTCAGGCTGAGCAAGTGAACTCATGGAAGGCATGAGTCTGTGGTCTGAAGGAAGTACTGTTTCTGCTTTCTGATCAGACCAAGACCACTGTACCAGAAGCTGAGGTAGGAACTTGGAAGAGAAGCAAGAGTTTGGTACGGTCCTTCCTCCTAGGAGTACACAATTTGGGCGTAGAACTAACAGCGGCTGGTGGCCTGAGTCCTGTTTTAGAAAGGGTGATACCGAGGTTCAGGGAAGGGATGTGGCTCTCCCGTGATGCCATAATTCAGGAGTGAACTTGATCTCCCACCCTTCGGCTCTTGTCCTTGTGCCTGCTCAAGATGAAGTCCATGTCAATTGTGTCAGGAAAGCTCTGAGATGAGTGTAGAGGCAGCTGACAAAACACCAAGATTCCATGCAAGCTAAGAGCCAGGGTTTTAGTCTCTGTGCTTTTGGAAAATAGCTTTAAGAACCACGGGCCAGGTACCAGAGAAAGCCCAGTGTTCTTAATGAAGGCCTTGTGGTGTCTGAATTTTACCATCAGAAATAGGGTGGGAAACTACATCTCTACTGTAGTATCTGCAATTCTGCAAGTCTCCACTCTCCATACGGGGAGGCTGTGGTACGAGAGGTCCAGCCTAGCCTCAGTGTGCCCACAGCCAGAGCCACAGAAATAGTACATGTGTCCTCCTCCCGTTGGCCCATGGGCCTGAGGAAAATTCCACTGCCCTAAAGCCTGATGATCATCTTCTGCAGCAGATAGATAAGAACAAATGCTGGACTAGAACTAGCATCCAATCTGTGGAATTATCTCAATGCCTAGTGTGCAGCCACCTCAGCATCAGGAGCGTCTTGTGTGTTTGGGTCCTACAAGGCTTTGGTGGTCAAAAGTGGGCTATTGTATATGAAGTTACCAAATCAAGACTGCTCAGGGGACACAGCTTGGGCTGATCTAAAGTCTGCTGCACAGAGACTGGAGCGCTAACCAACATCTCACAGCGCTAGAGTCTGGGGGTCCAAGTTGATGGTGCTGACAGATTTGGTGTCTGGTGGGGACCCACCTTCTTGGCGGCACATACTTATCGTGTACTCACATGATAGAAGGGACAAATGCCTCTTTTGGGGGGGGGGTCTCATTGCTAATAGCACCAAGGACTCTACAAATAACATAACAGCTCCCACAGGCCACGCCTCCTAATATCATACAGTAGTAATTAGATTTCAACACATGAATGTTTTGGGGGCACACAAATATTCAGTCACTGCTGTGTCTGGGGGGAGAAACAGGGGTTGTGGTGGCTTCCCCAGGGCCCAGTCTGCATTCCCCCTTGACTGTGTGCAGCTGGCTTGCCCTCCATCTGTGATTCCCTGACCTACCATATCCACCAAACTCATATCTGGCCTGGGAGAGAGAGACCCGTAGGGTCAGAAGTGTGGGCAGACTTGAACAAGTCACGGTTCTTGCCTGGCTAAGTGTTCTGCCTGTAAAAATGGGGCAGGCTACATGCTGTCTGAGGGCTCCTCTCCTCCATTCCGTGGGAGCAGAGCTGGGCCCCCCATCAGAACTGTGCTGGCCTGGAATCCTTGGCAGCAGCCGTAGCTGGCCGCCCACGCACAGGCAGGCAGGCAGGCGGGCAGGAGGCAGGATGCCGCAGCCTCATTGCCAAGAGCACAGAGAACTTTCCACTGGGTCCAGATTTTTTCATCACCATGGCAACTGCTGGGGGTGGGGTGGGGTGGAAGCAGAATTCTTCAGAATGCTGAAGAGATTATATGGGAGACGGGAGAATAAGGAGTTGAGCACTGAGCCAGCCTTCAAGTCAAAACCAGCACCCAGTGGGCCCCACATTCCACACAAACACACACCCACGTTCTTCCTTCCCTTCTCCGCTAGCCTTCTCTCTCTCTCTCTCTCTCTCTCTCTCTTGATGTTTGTCTGTTTGCTTTTCTCCTCTCACCGTGTCCATCCTTCCCACTTCCTTCCAGAGCTCTGGCTCTCAGAAGCCAGGCTGATACCATCACTTTTAGCACACGCTGTACACCATGCACTGTTTCCAGGCTTTTACACGTATAATTCTTTCCATCCTCCCAGTGCTGGGCAAGCTGGTTCCATGATATTCCCACTTCGCAGATGAAGAAGATGTGGAGGCCTATGGAGGTTCAGTGACTTGCTCAGCCTCCACAGGGTACAGTCACATTCCTGAGGCAACATTATCAGCCGCTGTGGTGTTGAATGGTAAACTGAGGCTGTTAATAAAATGAGGAATGGCATAGGGGACAGACAGGGAACATAGGAGGCATGTGATGGCATTGTCTCAGTTCCTTCCTCTCCATCTGTAGCCCACACTGACCTTGCTGCTTTTGTGCAGGGTGGCTGACGTCATCTCCCTACCTCAGCTTTTAGGCTGATTTCAGCCCCGCTTGCCCGGTATTCGAGCTCAGAGAAAGAGCCTGCTCTAGGGATGCATCGGAGACTCTGGTATTCAGACACCTGTGTGCCATTCCCAGCATCCTCCCCACTCTCCTAGGAGTGCCCTGTGGAGAGAGAGCCTGACTTGGGACAGCTGTCTCATGCCGCACAGGCGGTGTTCACTTCAGTCCTCCAAGACACAGTGAGGAAGCGGCAGGCCACGGAGTGGAATATTGTGGATGCAGCAAAGACAACCACACAGCCCTGCCAGTCACTTGGTGTCACCTAATGGTGAGGACTCATGTATTGACCAGAACCAAATGAGGCCTGGGAAAGAATGACATCACCCTGTGCCAGCCTTAAAACCAGATGGCTCCCTTCCGACTGCATCCACTTTCTCTTCCCTCCTTACGTCATATCCTGGGGTCAGTTCCCTCTGCTCGCTGCCTTTGATGTAATTTTCATCTCCAAATCTCTCCACAGATCACCACACATTTCTTCCTGATTTCCAAGTGATCCAGTGTGGGCATTGTGATTAATTACTGGCACTATAGTGAACAGAGCTTGCCGCCCATGCCACCCCACGACACTAGCTGCTTGCTGGCTTCTGATTGGCTGCTGTAAGTCCGACAATAACCACTCATCCAATCAGCCTGTGGCCAGAGAGGTGGGGCCTCAGGCTGCAGGACGTGGCTCCTAAGTAGGCAGTGCATTTTCTCATAATTAAGCACTTCACAGCTGGGGGCTGGTTTATCTAAGCAGGTGCCTTGAGGATGAGCCCGCGGCTTCTCTGCTTCAGTCTGGCCTCTTGAGTTGGGGTATCTGTTATAGCTAAAGCCACACAGTTGGCCCCCCATTTAATTGGTTCATTATGAGAGCGAATGAGTACGCAGCTGCTCCAAACGCAGCTGTGATCTTGCATAGCTGAGGTGAAAGGTCTCAGAAAATTCCCAGAGCAGTCTCCACTATGTTCACAGCCTTCTTCCAGGGGCCAGTGAATTGTCCTGCCATCCACGTCACTGGGACCTGCTCCGCAGCTCCAAAATTTTTGTGATGGAATGCTTGAGAGACAGCAACACATCTTACCTTCTTCCACCATTTTGGTCAGAGGAGGACCTGAAGGCAAAAGCAAGCCCCAAGGCTGGACAGTGGTGGCGCATGCCTTTACTCCCAGCACTTGGGAGGCAGAGGCAGGCAGATCACTGTGAGTTCGGGGCCAACCTGGTCTACAAAGCAAGTCTAGGACAGCCAAGGCTACACAGGAAACCCTGTCTCAAAAAACAACAACAAAACAAAACCACCCACCACCACCAACAACAACAACAAAAGAAAACGTCTATGTACCTTTTTCTCAACTGGTTTTCTCTCTGGGACCACCGAGCGGGCAGCCTAACCACAAGAAACCCCCACCCAGGCCTGTCACCAATCCATACACGCCTCAACCTCAAAGCCATCCCTGGACCCATCATTTAAGTCTGTCCTTTTTCTGAAGCAGGTGACAGCCAAAGACCCAAATCTGACCGACCGTCTATTTTCGTCAATAAAGGTTTCCTGGAAGACAGACACACCCGTTTGTTTATCTTTGTCTGCAGCTGGTTCGTGCTCCTGAGGCCAATAGCTTTTTAGAGTGGTAGAAATTCTCAGTGTCTACCATTTAGAATGGTATCATGGGAGACACAGACACCGAGCAGCCCACAAAGCTTAAAACTATTTGTCAATGGCCCTTCACAGAAAGTTTCTGACCTTTACTCTAAAGTGTCCTAATTCTAAAGCATTCCCACCTGGCATGAGAAGCCCAGGGGTGACAGCTCTGGAGGGACACCTCCCTCTCCTCCCGGGAACCCGTGTATAACTGGAACAACCCTAGATGTAGCCCGAGGTAGCATGAGGTTGCAGCAGCTGTGGTCCAGAGAACACGTGTGCACCTGGCCTGTTGCTAACTCTGTTGCCAAGACAAACTCTCCGGCCGTTGCATCGGGAAAAACTTGCATTATCTTGCCTCCATTTACCTTTGTCTGAAACTGTCGCCTGACACACTATTTTGAACTAAGTCCCTTGTTCAGATTCCTTTGTGTGTCTCTTTATACGTCTTTATGTGTCATGTCACTGGAGACCTTCATGCCAGGTCATACCCACGGTTTGTTCCTTAGTCATGCTTGTCACTCCCACAGTGACTGCTCTACAGGTACAGTGACCCCTGAGAGTCCATTTTACTGGCTCCTCTGCCCAGGGACTGGGATCCAGATGGGTCGGGTGGGTGAGGTTGCAATCCAAGTCACCAAAAAGAGAGAGGCTGGAAGCACCAAGCAGCTGATGCCCGCTCAGTAGTTCCCCCCAGCCTGGGTGGGAGGGCGCTGCATCTCCCGTTCTGTGTCAGGGGGGAGCAGGAAGCAGCAGCTGCCAAGCTCGCAATCGGAGTCTGCCCACACGAAGCCACAAATCCCTCTTGGTGAATTCCAATGAGCTGGTGCCGTGGAGAAGGAAGCAATGCCCACCTCTGACGAGAGTCACCAGTGCTAGGCGAGGGGGGGCTGTGCCCACAGCCTCAGTAGACGGGCATCGTTATGGCGGTTGCTGTCATGGCTGGAAAAGACTGGAACCAACCACCTGGTTCCTCGTCTTAACACCTGGTGCCCACCATGGCCATCCTTGCTGAGACGTCTCGTGATGAGGGTTTAGCTTCTGGCATTCACCCTTCCACTTCTGGTCCATCTCCCCCCTGTCTCTGTCTAGCATCTCCCCAGAACTTGCTCTTGGTGGCACTGAAGGGATGGTCTTGGAGGCCACTCCATTCCTGGCCCCATCCCTTATCAGAACAGGCCTTGTATAATCTCTCTATTACTTAGTTTCCTTATCCTCTTTTTTGTTCATTTGTTTTTGTTTTATTTTTTGTTTTTGTTTTTAGTAGGGTTTCTCTGTGTAGCCTTGGCTTTCCTGGACCTCTGCCTCCCTGAGTGCAATGATTACAGCATGCACCACTGTACCTGGCTCCTTATCTCAATGATGCTAATAATTAGCAGAATTAGTGTGTGGACCAAGTGGCAGAAAGGTGTGTAACGGAGGCAAGGACAGTGTTCCATAGACACTAGAGATTGTCAAGGTTCCCTTGGGCTTTACTGGACACAAAGCATCTGTTAGCCCTGCCAACCATCACTTACACTAAGGTCCAGGCTGATCTGGCCAGGCTACTAAAGGGAGAATTGGCTAGCACGTCCCCGTGACCTCTTTGCCAGAATACTCCTTGGTAGGATAACTAGACTTTTATAACCTGAAGAAGGCTTGAGGCCCCATGAGAATCTGTCTTTGCATGAAGGTGTGCTCAAAGATACACAGTCTAGCACCAAAACCGATTCAACAAGCGACCCAAATGCTCAGGCCCTGGGAGATTTCCCTGAGGCTCCTCCTGCCTCTCCCTGAAGCCGTGGGGCTCTCACAAGCCCTACCATTCTTCCCCTCCGACCACAGCCCCCCTCTACAGCTCTTCTGGTCTCTCCTTTGCTTCACTCTGCCCACTGCAGGGGCGAGGCAGGGCATAGAGCACCCACAGATTCACATGCTTTGTCCTCCTTGCATTCATATGCATTTGAGGGGTCCTTCTCTGTAAGCTCCAGGAAAAAAAGGACTGTGGGTTTGAGGGTTTACTTTCTATTTTATGTAATCAGCCAACACTTGAAAACTAGCACAAGCAGCTCCCTTATATCCTTGGCCCAGATTCACCAATTGCATGTGTGCACGTTCTCTCTCTCTCTCCCTCTCTCTCTCTCTCCATATATCTTTTATATATAATGTATATAACTTTTTTCTCTGAAGTCATTTGCAAGTAAGTTGAAGACATCTTTCTCTTTAATCCATAAATAATTCTGTGAGAAGTTTCTACAAAAAAAAAAAGAAAGAAAAAAAAAAAAAGAACATTCTCTTATATAACCACAGTGCAGTTATCAAAATCAGGAAATTAAACATTTCAGCAATTACTGTTATCTCTTCCACAGCCCATATTAAAATGTCATCAATTGTCCCAGTGATGTACTTTAAGACTTTTGCTGTCCAAGGTCCAATCTACAGTCCTGAATGCATCTAATTGTCATATTTCTTCAGAAAACAGCTCATATTGTGGGTCCCCCCCCCACCCCGAATCCTTACTCCTACTCAACAACACTTAGAACAACACTGCTGACTCAATATTAATTCAGTAGATACTTTGGCTCAAATTGGAAACCAAAGGTTTAAACTGCAGAGTCTCGCATCATAGAGAAGATACACTGGTGTGTGTCCCAACAGTGATTCTTCTCTGGGTGGATGGGCGTGGCCATAGGTGGATGGTGAACAGCTTGGTGGGCAAAGGGGAGCAGATGTATAGATGGACTGGTAGGTGGCATGGGCTACGTGGATAGACAAATGGAGGAACTTGTGGATGTGTGGGTGGATGGTGGATGGTAAGAGGGTACAAATAGTTGTAATTCAAGGATGAAGCACTCAGTTGGGCATCGGAAACCCATCGTTTGGGCCCCAACTCTTCACTCTACCAGCTGGGACGATTAGAGAGCCCCTGAGCTTGGCAGCCAGGCGGCTCCCATTGCACCGTGACACTGTGGAACTGGTTGGCCTTTTTGATTGCTCTGGGTTGGACCAGCTCTGCCTATGGAGCTAGTGCCTAACAAAGCTGATTTGGATCTGGGAAAGTTGGTTTTTTAAACGAATGCTTTGTATTCTGTCACTGCTGAGACCTTATGAAAAGAAAGGTTCCATAGCCAGCCAGGGCCTCCTTGTCCTGCAGTGTGAAGCTTCCCTCCCCCTGACTCCCCGGTCACACAGTGGCAAAGCCTCCTGACACCTGGGACTCCCGCTCCAGGAAGCACCAGAGTTCATTCCACATTTTCTGCCTCGCCAGAGCCCATGGATGACACAAATGGCATTTTCTACAGGCCCTTCCCTGTCCTGATCTCCGTGTCCTTTGTCACACCCTCACCTCTACACACTACAGCCAGCAAGATGTCCTGCCTCCTCCACATACCAAAGGAAAGGTACTGTAGCTCTGAAACCTGGCTCTCTTCCAGACACGTGTGGGTAAATTTCCAGCACTTGCCCCACATGGACAAAAGAAATCCAGGAACTGGGCTCAGCTCCCACCGGGGCCAAGGATACAGAACTCTCAATATGCCTTGAAATGAGCATCACTTACCTGCTAGATCTTACAACACGAAGCCTGCCAGGTGCTGACAGGGACTGCAAACAAGGCCAGAAAGAAAGAAATTAGGAAAAAAACCAAATTGGTTTTAAAAAAGGTTTTGATGCGTGATGTCATAAATGTTATACTCAGGGGGAAGTCGGAATTCAGTTGTCCGCAGGATTTCCAATAACGTGGTTTGTTTCAGGATTTTTTTTTGAACTTTTTGTATGTGTATTTGTGTGTGAGACAGGGAGAGGGAGGGTATGTATTCATCAGTACAAATGCCAGAGGAAGCCAAAGAGGGTGTTGGCTCCCTCAGAGCTGGAGTTACAGGTGGCTGTGAGCCACTAGCATGGTGCTGGGACCTGCACTGGCACCTTGGCACAAGCAGTCTGTTTCTCTTACCCACTGAGTCATCTCTTCAGCAAGATGGACATATTGCATTGGCAAGGAATCAGAGAATCAGGTCAATTTCTTTTTTCTTTTTTCTTTTTTTAAAAAATTTATTATTATGTATACAGTGCTCTGCCTGCATGTACACCTGCAGTCCAGAAGAGGGCATCAGATCTCTTTATAGACAGTTGTGAGCCACCATACGGTTGCTGGGAATTGAACTCAGGACCTCTGGAAGAACAGACAGTGCTCTTAACCGCTGAGCCATCTCTCCAGCCCCTCCGGTCAATTTCTTGACTATGCCAAGGCAGCTACGGTCACCAAGGCACCACCAACGCCACACCGAGCTCTGTGTTTTATGATGTGGGGGAGGGGACACCGACTCTATTTGGAACATAAAGCAGCAGCAAATCTAAAGGGATCGTGCCTGTGGCCAGCTTGAAGCTTCATGAGCTGGAGCTGAGTGAAGACCTGAGTACTAAGCCCAAGATTCGGGCCGTCTGGGGATCTGCTGACATGGACTGAACACAGACGCTCGGTGGTAGCGCTGGCTTCCTTCACCCCTGCAGTTCAGCTTCCCTAAGCCCACCCTCAGATCAGAAGTGCCCTCCTCCCCCACCCCCACCCCATGCTATAGAGTTCTATGTCAACTCGACACAAGCTAAAGCCATCGGAGAGGAGGAAACCTTAATTAAGGAAATGCCTCCATAAGATTAGGCTGTAGGCAAGCCTGTAAAACCTTTTCTGAATTAGTGATTGACGGGGGAGGGCACCACCCACTGTGGGCGGGGCCACCACTGCGCTGGTGATCCTGAGTTCTATAGGAAAGCAGGCTGAGCAAGCCATGGGGAGCAAGCCAGTAAGCAGCACCCTTCACGGCTTCTGCATAGATCCTGCCTCCACATCATTGCCTTGTTTACGTTTTTATCCTGACTTCACTTGAAAACAAACTGTGATGTGGAAGTGTAGGCTGAATACTGTATTTTTTGGACCATAAAACACACTTTTCTTCCCAAAAGTGGGGAGGGAGGAATTAGGGTGCGCCTTATGATTGCTGTTGTTTTTCTTGTTTTATTGCTCTAAAAACTGGGTACGTCTTATGGTCAGGTGGGTCTTATAGTCCAAAAAGTACAGTAAACCTTCTCTCCCCCAAGATGCTTCGATCATGGTGTTTCATCACAGCAATAATAACCCTAAGATACCACCTCTTCCCAGATTGCACTGCTCTGATCTGAGGTGAGACGCCAAGATCACAGAGCCTGTTCCAAAGGAGCCAAGGGGAAGTTGAATGCAGCCTGCGTCACTTGCTCCACTACAACAATCGGAGCCCTAACTGAGAGATGTCCCTGGAGGTAGCCCAGAGTTATAGCTCCACTAACAGTTTGCTTGGAGACTTAAGCCTGGGAGAAACGGCTAATGGGCTATTGCCACATCCTTTGGCAGACATTTTTGCAAATACCTGTCTTCATTCAGTGTATGTATGTAACACAGCAGCATACTACATACACGCTCTGTTCAACTCACTTACCCTCTGCTAAACACCAGCTGTGAGTCAGACACCTCCTTGATAGTTAAGAAGGTGTGTAAACAAAACAAAACAAAATAAAGCTCACAACCCAGTTTGTAATCAGGAAAGGGCTTACCATAAGCATCCCAGGAGCACAGGAGGCAGAATGACTCATTAAGTTTGCCTACAGAGACTGAAGACCTCACCAGAGAGCTAGCACTGTAGCACGGCTACAGCGGATGAGAAGAGGGAAAAGTTAGAGAAAAGGGCCATGCTTGCTCAGGACAGCGGTAACCTGGCTGACTTTAGTTACAATCCTGAAATAGAGAATGGGTCAAATACGATGGAACTCTCGAATTTAGTCATGCCAGTTCCAAGACCATGTCACTGAAAGATACAAATTTGCACATGAACAAATTGCTGCAGACACCATGTTCTTGGACGGAAAATTCAATGTAATAAAAATGTTATTGCTGCCAGGCGTGGTGGCACAGGCCTTTAATCCCAGGATTTGGGAGGCAGAGGTAGATTGATCAATGTGAGCTCGAGGCCAGCCTGGTCTACAAAGCGAGTCCAGGACAGCCAAGGCTACACAGAGAAATCCTGTCTTGAAAAACAAAACAAAACAAAACAAAAATGTTATTGCTGCCTCACATTTTAAAAAGATTTATGTTTATTGTATGTGATGAAACATTTTTTTCCTGCACATATGTATGTGTATCACATTCATACCTTGCATCCATGGAGCTAGGAAAGGGCACCGGGTCCCCTGGAACCGGAGCTGCGGATGCTGGTGAGCAGCCACACAGGTGCTGGAACTTGAACCTGAGTCCTCTGTGAGAGCAGCCAGTACTCTTAACCACAGAACCATCTCTCCAGTCCCACATTTTTATTTATGAATTTAATGATAAATAACCCCATTGTCATTGTTTTTTCTCCTGTAGGATCCAAGATTATAAGCTTCATATGGAAGAAAAGTAGAAAAGTAGCCAGAAAAACAAATGGGGGGAAAAACCCACTGTGGCCATGGTCTTCTAAGACAGTAAATGTACTTTAGGTGTCTATGGTGATATAAATACAATCAGACACACTTATGGCATGTGAACTGAAACACCTAGAGACAGACCCCACTAATGGTCAGCCAGGAGGTGAGGGGAGTCTTCAGGGGAAAGGGCCTGGGAAAGGCCTTCATGTCTATTTTATCAATAAAGAATAAGTTGAACACACACGGCCAGACAATGGACTGCTATGCAGTTGTTGTATTTATTTATTTTTTAAACGAGGATTATCTCCAGGTAAGGCTATGGAGCACCATTCAAAGTGCAATGAAAGAAGACACAAGATATAGAATAGAGCTCATGGTTAACTAGTGTGTGTGTGTGTGTGTGTGTGTGTGTGTGTGTGTGTGTGTGTGTGTATGAGAGAGGGGGGGCATGCGATTATGTGATTTGATTGAAAAAACATTCCCCATAGGCTTGGTCCCCATTTCATGGTGATGCCTGGGGAGGCTACAAGGAGGCACAACCTTGCTGAAAGAAGTACATCACTGGCGCAACCATTCCCGTTCCCTCTCTTTGCTTTCTGCTTGGTTGAAATTGACTTCTCACCTTCCTGTTCTGGTCACCCGCTGCCTGGGAACATGAACCAATACAAACGCTGTGTTCCATAATCGCTTGCGTCCTGATGTTTTATCACAGCAACAGAAAAGCACGTGAGTTTTCTGTTGCACGTGTGTGCATGCACATTTCCTTATGTTTTCAAAACCAAGTGACTGAAGAAACCGTAACACAAACAAAAAGGGCAAAGAGGCTGTGGCCCCTTCTGGATGCCCCTAATTTGATGGTTTTACTCGGGATCAAATAGATTTTTAAAAAATTGAAAACTGGAAACATTCCTTAAAAAACAAAACAAAACAAAACTTCTAAACGGAATGACAAGAACCTGATCCATACATCAAGTTTCCAGTCTAACCACATAGGGAAAATGGCTCTAAATGACCCTGAAGCATATTATTTTGACTGTATATCTTAAAGGGGGAAAAAGAAACATACAAAGCAATCTTCAATGGCATTAATTTGGATTCTGTAAGCCACTGTATCAATAAGATTATTTTCTAGTTAGGATCTCTATTGCTATGATAAAACACCATGACCAAAATCGACTTGGGGAGCAAAGGGTTTATTTTAGCTTGTGCTTGCACATCACAGTCTGTTACTAAGGCAGTCAGGGTAGGAACCTAAGCAGGACAGGGACCTGGTGGCAGGACTTGCCACCTGTCACTACATCAACTCCCACTAAGAGACACAATAGGCTTCAAAGGTCCTTCAAAGAATCTGTGGACTGGTGCTAGAGCGATAGCTTAACCGGTAAAACTCCTGCCATACGCACATGAGGACCTGAGCTCGGATCCCCACACCACATAAAAATCTGGGAATGGTGGCATATGTCTGTAATCTCAGAGCTTTGTAGGATGAGGGCAACACATGGAGACAAGTGGATGGCCAGAATTTGCTGGCCACCAAGTCTAGCCAATAGATGACCTCTAGGCTGAGGGAGAGACCCTGTCTCAAAACATAATTTGGAGACAGACAGAGGAATATACTGCATGTACACACATACATACATGCATGCATATAATCTGAGAGCTGAAGAAGATCGTGGGAACCCAGGAGGAAAAAGAGCAGGTGACAAGGACAGTCCATGTCTTCAGCCAGTCTGTGAGACCACACAGGTGACAGGACTATGCCCAGATTCCATCTCCCTAAATCTGAAACCCTATATAAAAAGAGATTCCATCACTTTCATGGCACTAAGTGTATATCAAGACTTGAGGTATTGATTCTTTTTTGTTTTGTTTTTTTGAGACAGGGTTTCTCTGTGTAGCTTTGGCTGTGCTGGAAATCACAATGTAGAACAGGCTAGCATAGAACTCAGAGATTCGCCTGCCTCTGCCTCCTGAGTGCTGGGATTAAAGATGTGTGCCACCACTGACCAGCTTGAGTCATTGATTCTTGATAGCAGTGCTTGTTAAAAACAAAACAAAACAAACAAACAGAAAACCCTGTACCAGCACACCAACAGATATTCACCGGAGGGACGCTCAACAACCATAACTGATGGGATATGCGTGGTCAAAATGTGGAGACGTTTTACACTGATCAAGCCAAGCATGGAACAGCCACAAAGAAGAAAAATGGAAATGAAGGCAGGAGAGGCAGCTTAGCTGGGGTCAGCCAACCAGCATAAGTGCCAGCTTCTTCCTTACCAGGTTAGACAGGTTGACCTGATTCTAGGCCTCATCTTTGAATAGAATGTGCAGAAGACCAATCTACTTCATAGAGTCACGGTGAGTAACAATCCCAATAGGACTTGGTTCAGAGTAAGCAGTTCCTAAGAATTGGTGATATAAATCTGCAAAATCCCACAGGCTCTCTTCAGATGGAAAATTAGCTATGAATAAGCATGCCAGCGTATAACCTAGGAAGTATGAGTCATGCGTGTGACCTATTTGGAACAAGAGTCAATGCAACAGATGAATGGCTGACGCCAGGCTACGTATGGCTCTTAGCCTCTTTCCTCCCGACGTAGGAACGTGACCTCCTCTATCCTGTCAAGCCTCACCCTGGCTGGTGGGTGACGCTGGTGCTTAGCCTGATGGAGGATGCCATGATGCCATCAGATATGGTGACCCAGCAAAAGAGGGCCTGGGACAGGGCAGGCTGGCCTGACCTTTCCTGAGTTTGCCTGCTTCTCTCTAGTTTGAACCACTCTGCTCCTGTCCCAACTCTTCCCTTCTCATCAACTGAAGTAATCGGGGTCTCTACAGAGACTGACAGATGGGGAACCCACCCTGTGGGTCCCCAGGAGCAAGAACATAGGGCATGGTACCCTGTAGTACACCTCCCAGCTTCCCAATGTGAGGATCCATTATTTATGCAGTGATGTGGGCTGAACATCAATTTATTTTACAGAAGCCCAGAGGGGTGAGTGCCCTGCTCCATCCATCAAAATAATAACTAAGCAATTAGTAAATAATAGAACAGAATTGATTCTCTGGAAGACAAGCAGTTTTGAAGTCCACAGGCTGCGACAACGACAAGTCGGAGCCTAGAGAGGGTACAGGGGACGGAATAAGACTCAAAGCCTTGGAAAGGAGAGACAGGACATGGTGAATACACAGACAGGGGCCGTGGCCACTCTGTCCGCCTCCAGCCTGCTACCCTGCTCACTGGCTTCTAGGGTAGGGCATGTCTAGGGTAGGGCATGTGGGATGTCAAGAGCCTCCCCTCAGAAATCTTGTAGCAGCTGGGGTTCCCCCCAGAGACAACAGAATTCCCTCCCATCCGTCTCCAGGGTTTGCCGTTGGTCTCTCTCTCTGGCCAGCTGTACCCTTGTATTGTCAGCACCTAACCCCAAGTCTGATTAATGGGCAGAAGCTCATTAAATATTTGGTGAGAAAATGAATATTCATTACCTCAAAACTGGAAGAAACAGTGCAAAGGGGTTCATCATGCAGAGGCTGGAACCCCACTGCCTGGGCCCGTGTTCTGGTTCTGCTAGCTCCTGGATGCATGGCCTGGGCTGAGCTCTTCGGTTCTTCTGTGCCTCTCCTTACCCATCTATAAATGGGAGGAGGGATTAAGTGAGTTACTAAATGAAAAGTCTAGAACCACGTTCAGACCTCTTGGAAGGCAGCTTGGTAGGTGTCTACAGTGAGTGCTAGTTTGTGGCAGAGACGACCAGCGAACAGCAGACACTCACCTCTTTCTCAATGACAGTGTTGGGAAGACACTGACTACTAAGGGGCCAATTTTGCAGCCACCCAAGCCTTGCAATGGGTCCCCGGGGCCAAGTTCCATCAGGTAGAAAGAAGGTGGACAGCTGGGATGTACCATACACCCCATCCTGGCTGAGAAACCCTCCTTTGAGACACCCCAGATGGGCAAGTAACTCCTTCCTGCCAGCAGTTGTCCAATTCATTGTCTGTCTTTCACCTGGCGTGGCAGAACTGGTGTGGCCAGACAAATTAATTGGAGTCTTGTTTCTGATTTTGATGGTGTGATCTTGACCTTGAACAGGAGATTCAACCTTGCTGAACCTGATGAAGAAAGCGGGGATAAACTTCCTCACAGAGTGTCTTTCAAACTTACATGAGGGCGGGTGGTTTTCCCTTAAGATGTGGGGCGTTTAAAACATGCTCGTGTGGTGTACCTCATTGTAACAGGAATCCCAGAGATCATTTAAAATGTGGATGGCCCAGCCCTGTCCTAAATATGACTGGCTGATGGCCTCTGGGCTTGAAGTGTTTGCTTTCCCTGAGTGGCCCCATATTGCTGTGTAATTGGCATCTGTGGATTCAACCAACCATGGGATGAAAATATTTGGAGGGGGGCATTGCATCTGTACTGAATGTGAACAGATGTTTTTCTCATTACTCCCCAAAGAAAACAGGACAGCAGCTATTCATACAGGTCACTGTGCGCGTAAATAACGTAGAGCCCAGTCTCTAAGCATAGGTTCCCCACCTCATAAGGGCTTGTGTAGCTAAGTGTGGGGGACATGGGGGAAAGGTTTCAGAGTTACATGATGGCCAGAAATTAGTTCCAAATCATACATGCAATGAAGTGTTTCTGACTGAGGTCACCCAGGCTCCCCTATGCCCTTGGTTCTGAAGGAAGCACACATGCAACAGGCACTGTGCATACCGTCACACATCACAGCACCCCCACAACGCTGCCTAGAGCGCCTCAGCTTGGATCCCAGTCTGCCATACGCTGTGAACGGCAAGGCTTCTATTGCATATATAATGTTCTCTGCTCCCGCAGAAGCTTGGCGCCTTAGTTAAAGACAACAAAGAGGCCTGGAGAGATGGCTCAAAACCCTCTCTGCTCTTCCAGAGGTCCTCAGTTCAATTCCCAGCAACCACATGCTGGCTCACAACCATCTGTAATGTGATCTGACGCCCTCTTCTGGCCTGCAGGTGTACATGCAGGCAGAGCACTGTATACATAATAATAATAAATAAATCTTTTTAAAAAGACAACACAGACTTTTAATATTTTCCTACTGTTGTCCTGTAGCATGTAAACATCAAATTTGTGCATCTTTGGATTTTATGCTGTTAAGATATCTGATTCTGAAAAATCGCTGTTAGAATTGCTGACTTGAGTGTCTTTTTAAAAAATCACTAAATTAATTTTGCCTTGGGATTGGGATGCAATTGTGAACAGTTTCTGAAACGGCTCTGGATATACGTCTGCCATTTGTTGGACATATTTATGTGAGCCAGTGTTCTCAGCATGGATGATCCTAAAACCAAAAGATCAGTCAGCTCTGAGAAGCATAGAGGATGCTCTGTGTCCCTCAGTATCAAACACACAGCCAAGTTCAATTCTCTACGTCAGTAATTCTCAGCCTTCCTAATGCTCCATGTTGTGGTGAGCCCCCAACCATAAAACTATTTCATTGCTACTTCATAACTGTAATTTTGCTACTGTTATGAATCGTAATGTAAATATTTGACATGCAGGGTAGCTGATGTGTGGTCCCTGGGGGGGGGGGGCGGGGTTGTGACCCCACAGGTTGAGAACCACTGCTTTATGTAACAGTAAAGAACCATTGTGAAAAGAGGTGGCACCAGCTGCTAAAAGATGCTCCTGCAGAGGACCTGGGGTCAGTTCCCAGCACCCAAGTCTCACAAGACCCACAACCGCCTGTGACTCTAGGCCTGGTGTCCTCCTCCTGCCTCTACAGGCACAAGCACACATGTGGTGCACATACATAGGCACGCATAATAATAGACAGATAGATGATTGATAGATAGATACATATATACATAGATTTATAGATAAGTAAATAAACACATGTATGTGGAAAAATAAAAATAATAAACAAGCGCATCCTGCTCACTGGAATGTAAATTTGCTTTATTTCAGTAAATGGTAAAATTGTATGTAGAACAAAATTTTTAAATACATTGTTTTATGATTTACTAACAGTAAATATTTGATCTGTATATTTTTCTTTATTGGTCTGTGAGTATGTATTTGGTTTTTTGTTTGTTTGTTTGTTTGATAGATTTTTTTTTCAAGACAGGGTTTTCTCTGTGTAGCCTTGGCTGTCCTAGACTCGCTTTGTAGACCAGGCTGGCCTCGAACTCACTGTGATCTGACCTGCCTCTCCTCCTGAGTGCTGGGATTAAAGGTGTACACTTTATGTCTGGCTCTGTGTGTATGTATTTGTGTGTGCTTGTGTGTTTGTGTGCACACATGTGCTCACATGCACGCATGCCACAGTGTACATGTTAAGGTCAGAGGACAAATCTATTCAATAATTTCTCTCTCCTTTGCACTTTACAGGGGGACATCAGGCTGTTAAGTAAGTGCTTTTAGCAGCTGAGCCACCTCACTGGCTCATGTCCACACATTTTGTATACCTACATGCCCAGGGTCACATAAAAATGTCTCCAATAAAAAGAGGTGAGAGTGGAAATTTTTAAAGAAGCCTCAATCCAGAAAGAATTTGAAAAATATCAGAGGCCGGGCATACTGGTGCATGCTTATAATCCTAGCACTCTGGGAGGCAGAGGCAGGCGGATGGCTGTGAGTTCGAGGCCAGCCTGATCTACAGAGTGAGTCTAGGACAGCCAAGGCTACACTGGGAATCCCTGTCTCAAAAAACAAAAACAAACAACAACCAAAACCCAGAGACATGAAAATAAGTTATATGCAAATGACACATCATTTTTACATAGAGAATTTAGGCATCAATAAATCTAGGGCCCCCATGGGGGCTGAGGGAAGTGCTGGTTGGATTTAGTCAACATGACAGAAACCTAGACATATCTAGGAAGAGAGAATCTCAGCTGAGGAACTGCCTGTCTCAGGTTGGCCTATGGACATGTCTAGAGGGTGGTTAAAGTTGTTGTTGTTGTTGCTGATTATTATTATTATTATTATTATTATTATTATTATTATTATTATTAATGACTGATGTGGGAGGGCTCCCCATAGGCACCAAGGCATGATTGTATAGCACGCATTTATCCAAACTTGGGGTCTATGTGACACACAAAGATTCGGCCGTGGACGACACAATCAGGCCTCATAGGGCTTCCAGAGTTGCCTGGAAAGACCCTTGTCCTCCATCAAAACCCAGCTCCAGGGTGAGCTCCGTGAAGCCAGTCCCTCTGTCACTGCCGTGGTCCAGGGTCCCTTGCACCCCACCAGAGCACTTAGCCCGTCATAGTGCGCCTACCTCATCAATTCTCTCGCTAGGTTGAAGGCACTTGCAGGTGAGAGAGACCTGGCTTGGCTTCACCTCCAGCTGGACGGAGCACGGTGCTTGGCACCCATCAGACCCCTCAGGAGATGCTGCTGAGTGAGTGACTCACAGTACCAGTAATTTTGGACAGTGATGGAGATGATCTCACCTCCTACTGAGGAATCCATTTTCTCCTTGGTTTCGAGTCATATTTAAAGAGTCTGAACTATCCCCTCCGTTTCAATTGCATTAGCTAATTACTGCAGGGCTTAAGTTCTTTCTTGGACGTTTTCCACCAAAGATACAGTTGCTTTCCATAAATAATTTAGGTGCCCAGTGCAGATCCCATTTAGGAGATGGTGAGAGGCAGCAGCAAAAGCTTGGGAGCAGGCCGGGGAACAGGTGGAAAAGAAAGCACCCACTAAGACAGGTGCCATGGCCCTCCCCTCACCAAAGGGGTGCTCCCGAAGGTGAGGGCAGCAAGCGTCCCATGCCTTCCTGCACTGTGACCTTGGCATTCCTCTCAATGAGAGATGACACCTGTTGGCACCTGCTCACCTTTGATCTGAGTGCCTCGTAGTTTCTTAGGCCAGCAGGAATGGCTCAGTACGACACAATCGTAACTCAGGCTGCACTGCATAGAGTAGCAAGGCTGCTCACTTGGCTTCCACTACGCATCTATGCTTTTTATTGGCTCCAGGCCAGGAGCAAGGCTGGATCTGCCTCTTACTGGCCTCTGTAATCTGATTCTTTTGACCTCGCTGGTGTTGTTTCCAGTGATGTTTTCCAAGGCCCCTCCCTTATAATGTTCTCTCTCTCTCTCTCTCTCTCTCTCTCTCTCTCTCTCTCTCTCTCTCTCTCTCTCTCTCTCTCTCTCTGTGTGTGTGTGTATGTGTGTGTGTGTATGTGTATGTGTGTGTGTGTGTGTGTGTGTGTGTGTGTGTGTGTGTGTGTGTGTGTCTCCTCCCCCTCCACTCCCTTTCCCTCACTCTGCTGTCAAATCAACCAGGGCCACAGTTCTCATTATTCATGAAGGCCCTGTGCTTGGCTCACGCTTTAAACCAAGGTTCTCAACCTGGAAGTCACGACCCCTTTGGGAGGTAGGATGACCTTTTCACAGGGATCAGAGAGCAGATATCCTGCCTGTCAGATATTTGCATTATGATTCATAACAGTAGCAAAAGTTACAATTAGGAAGTAACAATAAGAGAATTGTATAATCGGGGGTCACCACAACATGAGGAACTGTATTAAAGGGTTGTAGCATTAGGAAGGTTGAGAACCACTGCTCTAAACCTTTGCATAGTTTCCATGGTTACGACGAGCCTTCTCCTTGTCTCTCTAGCTATGTCTATAGCCTGTCACTACTCACTGTATTTGTTAAGGTTGGGCAGGGTTGGTTTCCCACTGGCGTCAGTGAAACGGATGAACTGAGTGTTAGAACATTAAGTTATGTCTGTACTTGGTCCCCGCCCCTCTGTCAGCTGCTCTAGCACTCTGTGAGGAGGCTGCTCCAGTTTGTCAGTACTGTGCCGTTCTGGGAGGGAAACACTTGCGATGTCACCTCTGCAATTCGATTCAGCTACATTTATTAGTAAAACACAGAAGGAGGGAAGGGGCTTTCGGAAGGACAGAGATGTTCTTCTCTGTGTACAAACCAACAAGAAGGGCGTGGGGTGGGTGTGGGATGCTAGAAATCCCAGAGGCCGTATAATGCCCCATAGTATCATCCGAAAGACAAGGTCCTACCACTGCAGTGAACATTCTCGATGCATCAGGTCAACTCTCGCCCCCCAAGGTAGATGCTGGAGCTCACACCGTCGTGTCAGCATTCCAAACCAGTGGCAGAAAGAGATGAGGACAAAGGGAGTATCTTCCTGGTGGAATAAGTCCCTTTCAACTGGCCCTTCCAGAAGCTTCCAATCATACTTGGAAGCCCGGTTTGTGGCCAGGATTTTGTCATGTGGTCCAATCTAGCAGCAAGGGAGTCTGAAAAGCAGATAGTCTCAAGCTCATTAGTAAGGGAGCGGGGAATGGTCAGTGTGGAAGGGATGTCTAACACTTCCTGACTCTCTTATCCCTCACAGTTTAGGGACAGCTGTCCCTACAGATATCTTACATCACAGGTCATTCAGAACCGTAGTTTAAATTCATTCATAAAATTCAAGGGACTGGAGAGATAGCTGAGCGGCTAAGGCCACTGTCTGCTCTTGCAAAAGACCTGGGTTCAATTCCCAGAGTCAACATGGCAGCTCACAACTGTCTATAACTCCAGTTCCAAGGGATTAGCCACCTTCACACCAATGCACATAAAATAAAATAAATTAAATTAAATTAATTTTTAAAAATTCATTGTAAAGCACACTAGGCTTCAGGTACTGCTGATATTAATAATATTTACCATTTATTGAGCCCTACAATGTATCAGAGACCATTGAGAAGTTTATACACTTTATCTTCCTTAACAATTATTATCCAGGATTTACAAGTAAAGAAACTGAGGCCCAAGTACAGGTTCAATACTTGCCCAAGGCCACAAAGCTGTAAGACATACAGCCAGATTTTATTCATGAACTTGAAATAGAACCCTGACGGTCCACAGGGCCAAATGACTGACTCAACAGTCAGCTAAAATTGGGACTAACTGAGGGACTTATAGGAGACCCAGCCCTCTGTCCGTATGGGGATCCACAACTGGAGAAATAGCAGAATAGTCCCTGTGGCTCCCAAAGCTGGGAGCTCTGCTGAGCAATGCCTGGCTGAGTCCAAGGTTTCAGCCTTCTAGGATCCCTGGCCTCTGTGCGCACTGCTGGGTCTTTAGGTAACGTCCTACAAAGGACTTTAATGGTTCAGGAGTGACCCTGGACTCCTCCCTCCACCAAGCAAGAATGTTCCCTTCCATACTGCTCTATTTGCTTGTTTGGATTATTTGACTTTTTATTGTTCTTTATGGAGCAACTAAAATGCTAATGAATCCAGTTCCTACGTTTCAGACAGACCCAGGCCTGCTGCTGGGAGTCTGACGTCCATGACCTGTACGCTGCTACTCCCACGTGTCTGGTGCTATTGTTGTTAGCAATGCATCGTCCTCTGTTTCTTTTATGACATTGCCTAGTGACTTCAGTGCTGATCTTGAAGAGCTCTCTGGACAGAAGTTTCTAGAAAAGCAAATTGGTCTCTACTCTTTGCCTCTAAAAGTTTGGGGGGACGGTGTCTCTGCACACTTATTTAATATTTATTTATTGCTTTCTCCCCCCCCTTCTCCTGCCTCTGTGTGTGTGTGTGTGTGTGTGTGTGTGTGTGTGTGTGTGTGTGAGATTAAATGTCACTGTACATACATGAAGGTCATAGGACAACTTGCAGGAGTTGGTTCTCTTCTTCCACTGTGTGGATTCCAGGGATTGAACTCAGGGTGCTAAGCCTGGTAGCAAATGGCTTTACCCACTGAGCTACCTTGCCTGACTACCTACATATTTTGAGATAGATATCTCAGTGTATAGCTCAGGCTAGCCTGGAGTCTTTCATCCTTCTGTCTCTGCCTCTCAAGTTCTGAAATTACGAGGGTGAGCCACCAACCTTGACATAAAAGAAAGTTAATAATATGGTTTTAATTCTAGTCGATTCATCACAATTGCACATACTTCAAGGTATGGTTACATGCAGATATGCTAGTGTAGAATATTCAAATCAGAGCTGGGCATGACGTGCGCGCCTTTAATTCCAGCACTTGGGAGGCAGAGGCAGGTGGATCGCTGTGAGTTCGAGGCCAGCCTGGTCTACAAAGTGAGTCTAGGACAGTCAAGGCTACACAGAGAAACCCTGTCCCAAAAAACCAAACCAAACCAAACCAAAACAAACAAACAAAAAGAATAGTCAAATAAGGATATTTGGCCTATGTATCACCTCAGGAATAAAGTGTCTTAAGAATACTTTACCACAAAAGCTCTCAAATATATGCCAAAGGATTAGTTTGTATCATGTGAAATGGTTGTTTTAAAAGCGCCTCATCACAAAAACAAAACAAAAAATAAATAAATAAAAAAATAAATGAGCTGGGTGGCTCATGCCTTTAACCCCAGCATTTGGGAGGCAGAGGCAGGTGGAGTTCTAGGCCAGCCTGGTCTACAAAGGGAGTCCAGGACAGCTAAGGCTACACAGTGAAATCCTGTCTCAAAAAACAAAAACACAAACAAAAACAAACAAACAAAAAAGAAAAAAAAAAGGCGCCTCACCTGTGTCCATCACCCATTTCCAGTAAGAACCAGTCAACACTGACTGACCTTGGCTTATCTAACCCTTTACTCTCTCTGCCTCTCTCCACTATAGATTACTTTAAAGACATCTGATTACACATCCATAAATATTTCAGTATGAATCCCTCAACAATCAGACAGCTTTTAAACAATGCCCCAATACATCTTCCCACTGCTCAAACACAGGCGTAATTCCTGATGTCACTAAACATCTGGTCCATCTCCAATATTGCCAGTTCTCCCAGGAATGTTTGTTTTCCTTCTCGTGGTAACTGTTCTGTATTTGTTTGTCTGTGTATGACGTTTCTTTGATGCTTCTGTCAATCTCTTGCTTTCTCTTTGGCTTTTTTTCCCCCAACAATGACCTTGAATTTCTGATTCTCCTGCCTCTACCTTCTCAGTGCTGAGACTTCATGTATGTACCTCTCTTTCTAATCTTTTTTCTGCAGCGCTGGGGATCGAACTCAGCACTTCCTGCGTACAAAGACAACTAACTACTCTACTAACTGAGCTATATCCATCCCCTCCCTCACTGCCTTTTTTTTTGTTGTTGTTTTGTTTTGTTTTGTGTGGGGGGGGTTGAGACAGGGCTTCTCTGTGTCGCCTTGGCTGTTGCTTTGTAGTTGCTTTGTAGACCAGGCTGGCCTTGAACTTACAGCGATCCACCTGCCTCTGCCTCCCGAGTGCTAGGATTAAAGACATGCGCCACCGCACTCGGCTTCCCCCACTGACCTTTTATTCTTTTTTTTTTTTCTACAGATAAAATCAGACCCCATCCCTATGACGTGCTTTAAACACATTGGCCCGTTCATATGTTGTCATCTACATTATGCTGGGCTCACTTCTAGAAGCTTGGTGTGGTTTGGGTTTGGTGCTTTGGCAGAAGGATCTTCCATCTAAAGTGGCAGGGTTCCCAGTGCCCTGTGATGTATAATCACTGCCTAGAGTCATTGTATTCAAAATGGCTAACAGACTGGCAGCATGCCAGCTATAGGACCACTTCCTCATGGTCCCCGTTTTCCATCCCTAGCCATCCTGCTGGAGACGCTTGATCTGGGCTGTAATGCTGCATCCCCCCCAACCCCCCCCCCATCTCTCCCTCCTTCCCTCCTACATCCCTGTGGGAACACTCCCCGCAAGAAATGGCTAGGGAATTAGAGCCTTGAATTTGGGCCTAGCCCTGCAGATGCCAGCCTCCGAGGTTGCTAGGTTGCTAGGATACGCAGCTCCCAGAGCGTTCTCAAGCTGCATCCTTTCAGCGCAGCTCATGTACAAGGATGGGCAGGGTGTGCTGAGGGTGGGAGGAGGCAGTGCCCTGTAGACAAACTTCTCAAGGTGTCCAAGCCCCTCCTAGAGCTGCATGGGGTTAGGGAAATGTCCCTTTTAGAAGCGTCTCTACCCAGGAATCAATTCCGCCCCTGTGGTAAAGGTCACTCTGCATTTTTAATATCCAAGCCCCTCTCCTGTCTCTTATTGCTACCTGCATTTCTACTGCAACATGCCTTCCTCCTTCAGAAACAGTATGTGAGTGAATGCAAGTCGCTGGGTCTCTACTGTGGCCTTCCAGTACCCATTAAGACCAAAGCAGCCTTGAGGACCCCCTGCCTGTGCTCTCAGCCGCAGGGTGCTAACCTCTTACTGTCACTCCCCAGGCCTCAGGGCAGCTGACTGCTACGCTGTCTGGCTCTCCACTGGTTTACCTGCTCCTCTGGGCATTCAGCACGGTGTCTTGCATAGGTCTGTTTTGAATGCGTGAGTGGAAGTGCTCTTCTTGCCAGGCAGGGGTGGTGCACAACTTTAATCCCGGCATACATGGGAGGCAGAGGCCGACTGAGGCCAGACTGGTCTACAGAGCTAGTTTTAGGATAGGCAAAGCTACACAAAGAAACCTTTCTAAAAAGAAAGAAAGAAAGAGAGAGAGAAAGAAAGAGAAAAACAAAAAGAGAGAAAGGAAGGAAGAAAAGAAAAGAGAAAAGAAAAGAAAGTGTTCTTCTCGCCTGCTTCTGCAGACAGGGGCCCACTCACTGCCACAAGAAGGCTCATCCTGGGTAGCTTCAGAGTTCTTGCTCTGGGCCCCTGGGTGAGCCTGCCAGTGCCACTCAGGATGAGCCAGTGATTTCTTCTGTCAGGCAGACCTTTGGAGCTTTAATCTTTCTCCACTGTCTTTTAAGCATCCACCAGATATAGTAGGCAAGTAGATGGTAAAACATGAGCAATCTAAGTCAACAAGTTTGGCTCCCTAGAAGTCTCCCTAAAGCCGGAGACACCTCATTCTACTGAGCCCCCAGACACTGCTTCCCCACCCTGGTCCCACAAAGCTAGAACCTCCAGGGACTAAACTGTAGGACTCAGGTCTACTACATGACAGCATGCTCGGGTAGAAAGGACAGGAAAGTTCACAGATTTCCTTAGGGGTGGGAGTTTCCATCTTTCCTCAGTGCTGAGGCCTAAAGAAGGATGGCATACTCCTTTAATCCCAGCACTCAGGAAGCAGAGGCAGGTGGATCGCCGTGAGTTCGAGGATAGCCTGGTCTACAAAACGAGTCCAGGGCAGCCAAGGCTACACAGATAAACCCTGTCTCGAAAACAAACAAACAAACAATAAATAAATAAATAAATAAATAAATAAATAAAAGAAGGAGTACTTTCAGGAGATTCCAGGAAATCTGCAGAGCTCAAACCGAAGGGATGGGAGAACAGTGACGTGTCAGCATCAAATGCCACCGTGGACCTGACAGGAGCAAGCTCCTTCTGACTTACACACCACCATTGCTGAGGTGGCAGGAGAGCTCAAATTCTCCAGGCGTCCTGAAGACTGTTCCTCAAAATAGTCTATGCTGAGCTATGGAGGCCCCACCAGAATCGCCCACCAGGCTGCGGGTTCAAACCAAGTACCATAGTGGCCTCCTTCCTCCCCCCAGGACCAGGGTTAAAAGCTATGCAGCCTGCCTACAGGCTCAATCCCGTCTTTCTGAGAACCCTAAGGCCTAAAACCAACAAAGCTTCCTCTCAGCCATCTTCAAAGCCCTAAGCAATCGGCCTGCACAGGAAGAACGGGCTGAACTCCAGGATGAGGCTCAGCCCACGGTTTGATCTTTAGAAAATGCTCGGTTAACATTAACCATTACTCCAAGCCTGTACTCCCAACATTCAGGGAGGCAGAGGTAGGCGGATCTCTGTGAGTTCGGGCCCAGGTTAGTCTACAAAGTGACTCCAGGACAGCCAAGGCTACACAGAGAAACCCTGTCTCGAAAAACAAACAGATAAATCCATTAACCATTTCTTCAATGCCTACTTCACCAAAGGTGCGCAAGACAGACCAAACTGGCTACAGGCCTCCCAACCCTGGGGAGGACCGTCCCTCTTGAATGTGCGCTGTGTGCATCACCTAAATTGTAGGCCTGGACTAGGCAGTTTCTGTCTGTCAGGTGCTGCAATCTAGGAGGGGACAGAGCTGAGGAAACCAATGCCTGCTGACTCTCAGCCTCTTTCGTAATTAACGGCCCAGAGCCTTCCCTTGTCCTGGCCCTGGGCATTCCCTTGTTCCCTGCAAAGGTCCGCAGCACACGGAGTTTAGGAATCCTGAGCTGCAAAACAGGCCAGGACTGAGGCTGCAATGTCGGCCAATGAGAGCCCAAAGTGATGATGTAATGCTTAACGTCTATCGTCATTGGCTACTCTAGACACTGTTCTGTGGCCTCAGAAGGCTTTGTAGCTGAGAAAGTCGGAGGTCTTGGGGTTGGCTGATCCAGGAGCTGGTGTCTTCTCCTTCAAGAGAGGTGGACTCGAGTCCTTTCGCAAGTTCACAGCTCCCAGGAGAGCCCAGAGAGAGAGCACAATCTCTCCACACACCTCCACTTAACCACCTCCTGGGGCAGAGCAGCTCCTTGCTTGCAGGGAGAAACAAACCCTAGGAGAGCCCAGAGGAGACAGGCAGTCGCCCAGCTTGCCTCGGAGACAGCCTGCTGTGCAGAGAGAAACAGAAATAAAGCTTGCCATTTTAATACTCACAACCCGCGGCAGATCTCTGGGATAAGTACAGCTTCCCAAATGTTGGGCCCACAGCCCCGAGTTCTGCAGGACTTGGATTTGTCGTGGGGATCACGGTACTTTAAAAATAAAAATCTAGGCCAGGCAGGCATGGTGGTGCACGTCTTTAATCCCAGCATTCGGGAGGCAGAAGTTGGTGGATCTCTGCGAGTTCGTGATCAGCCTGGCCTACAAAGTGAGTCCAGGACAGCCAGGTCTGTTACACAGAGAAACCCTGTCTCAAAATAAATAAATAAATAAATAAATAAATCTGAAAAAAAAATCATTCAAAAGGTGTGATGGTGCACACCTTTAATTCCAGCACTCAGGAGGCAAGTAGATCTCTGTGAGTTTCGGGGACTTCCATGGTCTACAGCCTGAGTTCAGGCCAGCCAGAGCAACATAAAGAAACTCTGCCTTGAAAAAAATAAAAACAAGCAAAAACAGTTCAAAGGGCCATGGAGAGACAGGTGTAGTTGTTTGTTTCTCTCAAGGGGAGACCTAGGAGGGTTCTGAAATGGACCAAAGTTGCAGGCTGGGAGCCTCCCCCACCCCTCACCCCCCCATCCCCACCCCCACCCCCATGAGCCCCTGTTTTCACCCTATCTGAAAGTCCTACTGCTTGTTCAGGTTACAGATGGGGAGACTGAGGACCTGATTGCTGACAGCCTGGTGCCAAGGCAGTATTCTTCCACTCAAGCAGGTAAAACACAAAGAGTGACATAGACTGACCTAAGATTGGGAGGCAGTTCACCTGGGTGTTCAGGGAGCATTTCCTGAGACAACACCCTCCCTTGTACGTGCGTGCGTGCACGCGCGCGCGCGCGCACACACACACACACACACACACACACACACACACGAGAGAGAGAGAGAGAGAGAGAGAGAGAGAGAGAGAGAGAGAGACTGACTAAGACCCCACCTCATCTTCCCAGTTCTCCTTGGTGCAGTGTCCTTCCTGCATAGCTTCGTAGGAACTCTCCTTTAGGCCTCAGCACTAGGGAAGGAAATCTTCATAGACTCCTCCAACTTGGGTTTGACTGAGTGGGCTCCCTGCTCAGTCCCTGTATGTGTTCCTGTACAGGAGGGCGTCCCACTGAGCTGACTGGTCTGAACTTGGGGTGTGTTCATACTGTTTGGAAGACTTGGCCCTTTGGCCACACACAAGCTATAGAATCTGGAAATGGGCCTTATACCTCTTTGGATCCTTCCAGGTCCTGGGATGCAGCCTCACAAGGCAGGAGGCACCTGGGGCCTGGAGCATGCGACAGGCACCCCGTAGAGGTGGCCTCCTTCCCTTTTAAGATACAAATTGTCAAAAGGTGGCCTCAGACTGGGAGCCAGAACTGATTTTGATGCTTTTATACTAAGTCACTGCACCTGACTTCTTTGGTAAAGCCCTTGAAAGCAGAGGGAATGGAAACTGGCTCTGATCTCAGCAGCCCCGCGTTCCTCACCACTAGAGAGTGGTGGGTGGCAGAGGCCGGGAGCTTGGAGGAGAGGCAGCTCTGGTGGAGTGGTGGAATGCTTGGCTTGTGGTTTGCCTGGGCCCACGAACCCGCTGCATATGGGCGAATATCTTCCCCCTAGTTTCATGTCTCCCACTCCTGCAAGAAAGAGTCTGGCTAGAAAGTTCAGGGCATATTTCAGCCCCAGCATTGGTGACCTCTCCAAAGAAGGGGGCACCTCTGCCGCCTGATTCAATCCCTCCTGAGCCATCTACCTTAAGCCCCACTTAGGCTATTAGAAATGGAAGGCGTGGCTAATTTCAGATGGCCAACAATGCAATACGGACATAGAGAATATGTCACATCTCCAGGAGGTGATGGCCCAAAGAGGTGAGAAACAGGTTTCAGATGTTTCCAGCAGTTCCTGACACCCCACTCCCACCCCCAGCAACCAAAAAAAAAAAAAAAAAAAAAAAAAAGGTCTAGGGCCACTCCTGACTCACCAGGTTTGCCTTGATGTAGGATCTCACTCTTAGCCTCCTAGAAACCTGGCCTTCTAACTAGGATCCTACTCAGGCCCTGGTTGTGTCCCTGAACCAGGGAAACACCATCCAGTGAGAGAAACACTAGAACACACCAGGGCTGCAGAGCAGCTTTTGGTGGCAAAACAAGAAAAGAGAAAATGAAAGAGCACCCTTCCCCAGGTGAGCTTGTTTGTTAATTAACTTGGCAGACACTCAGCCTGCAGTCTGGTCCCTGTCAGCCAAAGCAATCAGACCTTCATTTAATTCGTCACCTGACAGCCAGTCCGGCCAGCCAGCCAACAGAAGCTTTGGATCGCCTGGGTTGAGGACACCTTGGGGCTGCCCTCAGTCCCCATTTGAAGCAGAAATTCAGGTGATCATTCCCTGACCCCAAGCAGTCCCATGGTTTGCATCCTCAGTGTTTGTCTGTCTTTTCCTTCTGCCTTCATCCAGCCTTGTATCAGTTGTCTGTTGTCAATCACAGGAGTGCTGTACAACAGACCACAAAGTGCTGTGGCTTAAGGATGCTTTTTCTTTTGTGGGGCATTTTCATTCTGGCTGGTCTCACTCGTGTGTCTGTGGTCAATTGGCAGATTAGGTGTGGGCTAGACTCTCTCACTTGTCTGGAGCCTTTGTTGCAACATCTGAGATGACAGGGCTCTGTTGCATATATGCGGTCTCTCGTCCTTCAAGAAGCTAGCCCCAGCTTGCACACTCTGAAGAAAGAGCCAGTTGTGATGTGAGAGCCTCTTACCACTTGGGGCTACTCACAGTCACTTCTACTGAGGTTTCCTGGCATGGCAAGTACCAAGGCCAACCCAAGGCACGAGGCTGGAAGGAGCTGCCGAGCTCCATTACAAAGGACAGCTGGCAGGTACGTAATGCTGAGTATAGTAGACTGTGCCTGCAATCCCACTACCCAGGAGGCTGAGGCAGGGGGATCTCAAGTCAAGCCGGAACTACATAGTAAGACTCAAAGCCCACAAAACAAACAGAAAACAGAAAAGAAGTGGGGAAAAGCCTCTCCTCCATGATAACCAAGGAATTGAAGTTTCAGGGTGCAAGTCACGGACCCAGAAAAGGGTAGCCGAGGGGGTCATCCATGTGGCCTGCGACTGTTGACAAGGTGCCTTCTCTTCTCTCCTCCTGGATCATTGACCTATACATGGGGTGGCGGGGGGGGGGGGGGGGGGAGTCCTTATTTCTTAGAAGAAATCTGATGCTTGGAGGCAAGGCCACTTCTCCAAGATGGAGCAGCTAATGAATGGTAGAGTCCACACTTGAGGCTCAGTTCTGCCTGAGCCTGTATCTGGTACTTACTAAAGCCCATCACAGCAGCCCTCCAGATCTGCAGATTCCATCCTCACAGACCCCACCCATGGACTGAAAATACTTGGCAGAGAAAGCTTTGCCAGTATTGGCTGTATAGACTTTTCCTTGTCATTACTGACTCAGCTGTATAAAGCAAAGACTTTTGCATTGTAACAGGTTATCAGTAATCTAGTGATACTTTCAGGTATATGGGAAGCATGTACAGGTCACCTGTCAATTCAACATCATTTGATATGTGGAACTTGAGCATCTTCAGATTTTGTTAACTCGTGGCGGGGGTGGGGGTGGTCCTCCACCAAATCACCCATTGATTCAACTATACATGAAATGGAAAGACAAATCATTCCTGTGATGGTCATTTTCATGGGGTTCTCGAGTTGTAGATGTTAAAAACACACCCTTGTTTGGAAGCAAACTGTGTGACTCATAGAACAGATGAAGCAGAGGGAGAACTGAGCTTTGGTAGGACACCACTGTGAGGCTGACTCGGGTGAGTTTGTCACTCAGCCTCAGATTCACGATCTGGAGAGTCGGCTGGGCCGTGGTGGCTCTCACCTTTACTCCCAGAACTCTGGGAGGCAGAGGCAGGCAGATCGCTGTGAGTGCGAGGCCAGCCTGGTCTACAAAGTGAGTCCAGGACAGCCAAGGCTTCACAGACAGGGAGGGGAGTGGAGAGAGTGTGTCCATTTCCTCCCAGGAGGCTGGACACGCTGCTTGTCAGGTGACTGGGCAGTCTGACTGCTTGGGTATCTAATCTAATCTTGACTTTACCACTTCCTTGTACAGGCAAGTAAGGCTCTACATCTTTCTGTGCCTCGGTGTCCCCCTCCTCACTGGGCGATCCGATCCTTGCAGTAGGATGAGCTCACTGTTGTCATGGACATTGCAATGTCGTACACGATGGCCATTCTGTTTGCATCAAAGTGTCAAGGGAGCAGAGACTGCAGAGCGATGCCTTCCCTAGAGGCACGCACAGATGTCCAGGCAGAGCCCTGCTGCCTGAGACAGCTGAGCCCCATGCTGGGCTGTGTCTTCTGGCCTGGAGAGGCCCAGAAACTATCAGGCTGATTAGGCTCCCATTCTCTGAGTTTAGAAGGAGAAACTGAGAACTCGGGGGGAATGCGGGGCTGCCTGAGTGAGTCGCCCTCTCAGAAAGGGCCTTTAGAGAATGGGACAAGCGTAGACACATGCCTCTGAGTCCTGTGTTTGTCGGCACTCCACCTGGGGGTCTTCTGGGTGCCAGCCCTTGGCCTCTGGGTCATTGTTTCTTCAGCTGGTATGGGATGGGAGGGCAACGCAGGGGAAACTCACCGGACACCAGACCCTGCCTCAGCAGCTGCAGCCCAAGCATCCTTGCTACGTGCACTTGGGCAAGCTTCTTCTGCCTCAGTTTCACCTTCTGTGCAGGAAGAGGCTGGTGAAGGCACTCAGCTACTACAGAACGCCCTGATCCTGCCACACAGAGCTCAACCCCTCTCTGACCCCAAGGCCTTGTTTCCAATGATGGCCAGGTGAGCCTAGGGTGCCACCTTGCTTTTCTGCATAAGCAGACATCAGAATTCAATGCAACCAAAGCCTCAGACACCCAATTCCCGTTTAGTATGACAACTCACAATGACAGGAAGGGCTAAATGGGGCCAGGTTTTGAGTCTCTGCCCTGATGTTTCTGGCCATGAGGACCAGGGCAGCGTAGTGATGGCAGGTGAGTGAATGGTCACCTCACAGGTTACTCTCACAGTAGCCCCTCTCCATTAGGAGAAGAGCCTGGATCTCATCAGTTTCTAGCCCTTTGCTTCTTAACCTTCTACAAAAGGTGGGGAGAGGCATGTTAGATAGCCAGGGCTCTAAAAATGGCTCTCTGCAAGGTGAGGCTGCCTGCACACTTCCTGGGCTGACTTTAACATTGAGGCCTAACTTCTACATGGACATCTGTGCACAATGGGGTTTCTGCCTCTGGAAGTACACGTGCACTAGAGTGGTCCCATGAGATTATAAGGTAGCTCAAGAATTTCTAGGCCTGGCAGCATCAGTATCGCAACGTCTCAGCACGAGACACTGCTCATGTCCTTAGTGACACTGATAGTGAGAAACCTGCCAGCACACCAGTCATGTGACTGCGCAGAACATCCAATTACAGCCAAGACACAGTATACACTAGTATAGTAGATCGCTGTGTTACTGGTTTATGTATTTACTCTACTTCCTTCTTATTTTAAAATAAGCTATTACTTATTTTTAAAAAGAAAGAGAGAGAGAGAGAAAGAGTCAGGGATGGTGGTGCATATCTTTAATTCCAGCACTTGGGAGGCAGAAGCCAGCTTGGTCTACAAAGCAAGTTCCAGAATAGCCAAGGCTACACAGAGAAACTCTGTCTCAAAAAAAAACAAAAATAAGCCAGGTGGTGGTGGTGCACGCCTTTAATCCCAGCGCTTGGGAGGCAGAGGCAGGCAGATCTCTGTGAGTTCGAGGCCAGCCTGGTCTACAAAGCAGGTCCAGGATAGCCAAGGCTACACAGAAAAATTCTGTCTTGAAAAATCAGAAAAAAACAAACAAACAAAAACCCAATAACAACAAAAAACTAAATAAATAAATAAATATAAAAACAAAAGAAACAACAAAAAAAGTTTAGGCTGTTGAGATTCCTCCATGGGTAAAGGTGCTGCTTCCAGGACTGATGATGGCCTGACTTCCACCTGCAGAACCCCTGACCTCCACAAGTGCACTAGGTCATGTGCCTGCCCTCTAAAACCAGGAAAGGAGTTAATAAGGAACCCCACTGTAGAAAATAAATAAATGTGCTACCAAGCAGTACACCACATACGCTGGCAGCAAGCAGTCTCTCACCCCTCATGTTTATCTCTAGATGACATCATTCTCTCTTGGGCTTGCCTTAATTTCATGTTGTTTTGTTCATCATGGCCCTAGGAGCAATAGATTCTCTCTCTCTCTCTCTCTCTCTCTCTCTCTCTCTCTCTCTCTCTCTCTCTCTCTCACACACACACACACACACACACACACACCCTAAGATGGGAAGGAAAGAGCGATGATATCATGAACATATACACACGCAAATAGCCTAGATGTATGGTCGCTTATGATACAGATTTGTAAATATACACTGGGACATTCTCACAATGACATAAGCTATATAACAAAACTTCTCAGAACATGTCATTAATGCCCACATGACCCTTAAGTAAAGAAATGGATAATGACTAACTGATTGCCATAGTTTGGCTCTAGAAAGTTCCTCAAAGTCCTGTGTGTTAAATGCTTGGTTGCCAATGCTTTGGCCCTATTGAGAGTTGGAATTTTTAGGAAATGGGACCTGGTAAAAGGACGTTAGGTCCCTGAGGGCACACCTCGGAAGTAGTACCTGAGACCTCAGTCCATTCTTATCTATTTTAAAGTTTTCTTGAAGTTCTGCCTCCCCAAAGCAGTCCCGAAGCAACCAGTGGAAACCTCTGAAACTATGAACGAAACTAAGACTTTTCCTCTTTTTAAGTTGAGCATCTTGAGTATTTTGTCACAGTAAGGTTGACCAGCACTAGAAAAGGTGGCTAAAGGGACATGTGTTGTTTGGGGCTGGTTATAGCTTCTCTGCTTTGGGGAGTCACTCCCCCACCATGTGTACCGTCACCAGGGAGAGTGGCTGCAGGTGCAGGGCTCCTGGGTGAGGCTCCTTGCCTGGAGCCTGTGAGCTTGGCTCAGTCACATGGGCAGCCTCTTCTGTTCCCTGTCCACAAGGGTGGCCACGTTGCCGGAATAGAGGTCACCACATTCAGTTCATTACTGGTCAGTGGAGGGAGAGAATGCGGCTTCACACCTGGATCTGTAGTAATTGGTTACATGACCTTTGATGTGTCAGTCAAGCTATCTCTGGGACCCCATTTTTCTCCTCTGGGAAGAGAATAAAATGTTACAACCACGGCTTTGAGTAAACAATGCTGCCTAGAAGCAACACAAATTTTGGGAATCTGCAGACAGACCCTTCAGAAAAAGGCAAAGTCTTTATGACTGAGGATAAATGCAAGCTGGCATAATTTGCCTTTTGAACGGAAATGAGACCCAGCACAATGAGAACATGGCAGCTGTCCCTAGCCACTTAAGGGGCTTGTGTATCCCCTTGAGCCCAGCCTGTGTATCCACATAGTGAGGCTCCACCCTCCCATCCCCACCCCACCATCCCCCACCCCCCTTTTCAAAAATTAAATAAAGCCGGGCAGTGGTGGCCCAGCACTCGGGAGGCAGAGGCAGGCCATCTCTGTTTGAGTTTGAGGCCAGGCTGATCTACAGAGAAAGTTCTTAGGCAGCCAAGCTACACAGAGAAACCTTGACTTGAAAAACAAAACAAAAGAAGAACAAAATAAAAACCTAGAGTCGCCAATAGGGAGCATGGATGGGAAGGGCTGGGGAGCTGATTCCTCTCTATCATCCCACATTGACCTAAGTGGTTGGTCACATGGGTGTCTGTGATCGTCACATGTGTAACTACTGATAACTCTTTGTGTGTGAGTATACACATGTATATGTGTAGAGGCCAGAGGTCATTTCTCAGTTGTGTTCCACTTTGATGTTTTTGTTTTTTCTTATGAAGCAGAGTTGAGGTTCAATAAGTATATGTTGAAAAAAATGTTAGTGAATTTATTTTGTGGGTGTGCGTACGTGTACCACATATATGCATGAGCTCGTGAGCATCAGAAGAGGGTTTCAATCCTCTAGAGCTGAAGTTATCGGCAGTTGGGAGCCACCATGTGGGCACTGAGACCTGAACCTGGGTCCACTCTGTAAGAACAGTAAGTGCTCTTAACCGCTGAGCCACCTCTCTAGTCCCTAACATAGGCTGAAGCACAAGACTTAAGAGAAAGGGAGGTGTGTTGCGCACACCTGTGGTCCCAGCGCTAAAGGAGGCAGAGGCCTGTAGATCTCTGTGAGTTCGAGGCCAGCCTGGTCTACAAAGTGAGTCCAGGACATCCAAGGCTACACAGAGAAACCCTGTCTTAGAAAAACTAAAGGGTGGCCGGGAGCACTCAGAAAAAAGCAAGACACACCCTAGAATGTGGTGTGGGGTTCTCTGAAAAGAGTTTCAGAAAGTAAGACATACCCAAGTGTGGATACAGCCTTGAGTTTTGGAGACAGGGTCTCTTAGTAACCTAGAGCTAGCCAAGTAGTCTAGTCTGGCCAGCTAGTGAGCTCCAGAGACCCCCATGCCCCGGGTCTCCAGCGGTGAGAAGGGGAACAGTAGACACAAACAGTACACCAGACACGTGGCTTCTAAGGATGGTGGGGCTTTAAAGTGAAGGAAAGGCTTCCTTTTACATGTCAAAAGAACCCCCTCAGAGAGCAAACTTGATCTTCAGACTGACTCCAGCAGCCTTGGAGGGGTCTCCACCAATCCTCAGAACAACAGGAACGTCTGAGCTTTTATAACCCTTTTTAGGACTGACAGGAAGGTCTGAGTCACGTGACAAGGGGCATGGAGAAGCCAGGTACCATAAATTGAGGGTGGCTTCTTAACTCCATGTCCTAGACAGAGCTGCATGGAGGATGGCCTGATTTAGATTATGGGATCTAATACCCACCTATTAGGGGTCACGAACAACCTCTCCCCACCTGTCTTTTTTTCTGTAGGTTCATGATCCAGGGTGAACAAGCTAGAAAAGACTCATCTTGACATAAGATCGCTCCTCCAGTATTATTATGAAGGAGCAAACTGAGGCCCCAGAAGGCAGCACCTAGCCTTCCTTCTTTCCTCCCCACCCACCAACCCCCACCCCGACCTGTCCCAAAGGGTGTAGCTCTGGACCCAAGGCTGTCTTCTTGCCTTCAGCTTCTGGACTGTGCAAGGGAATCAAGAGTCTAGAGACCATTTCTTCCCCTTCTGGAATCCATCTCAGGTTGGGAAAACAAACAAACAAAAAGCTGTCAGTCAGTGGTCCTACGCACCCCCCCCCCCCCCGCAGCTCCGCTCAGATGCCATCAACCTCAAAGCGATACAGGCTTTCCAATATTTTTTTTTTTTAAATGTGTGCATACCTTCCCCAGCTCACATCCCTGACTCTGAGCATCCTCCTGCCACCCTCTCTCTTAAAGAACTGGGTGGGGGTCTGGAGAGATGGTTCAGAGGTTAAGAGCACTGACTGCTCTTCCAGAGGTCCTGAGTTCAATTGCCAGCAACCACATGGTGGCTCACAACCATCTACAATGTGATCTAATGCCCTCTTCTGTCATACAGGCAGAGCATTGTATACATAATAAATAAATAAATCTTGAAAAGAAAAGAAAAGACAAAAGAACTGGGTGGGAAGGAACATGGCCTGCTGCAGGAGGCGTAAAGATTCCAGCTCAGACAGTACAGCTAGCAAGCAGCTCTTTGTCTGCTCCTCACCTCAGCAAACAGCCTCATTTCCCTCTGCATAAACTGTCTCTAGCTTGGAGGCAACAGGAACTTTGCAAGCAGTTGTGAACCCAAGTCATTTGCCAGGCATTACAGTGACTAGGCTACACCGGCCTCCCTATGTTCTAGGAAAGGGAACCAGTTTATCTTGAGGCCCAAGGCCGCCAGGGTGAGGGGCTGATCTCTGATGGACACCTGTGACCTCCTGCCTCACTCGGGCTAATGAGGGCACCTGCTCGTCATGACGTCGGAGCCTCTCTGTCCTTTCTCCATTTCCCTCTCCCTTGTCTTCTAGAACAAGAAAGGATCATAGAGCCAGGCGTGGTGGCACACACCTGTAATCCCAGCACTTGGGAGGCAGAGGCAATCGGATCTCTGTAAATTCAAGGCCAGCCTGATCTACAATGTTAGTCCAGGACAGCCATGGCTATTACACAGAGAAGCCCTGTCTTGAAAAACCAAAAAGTAAAACTAAATAAATTAAAAAACAAAACAAAACAAAACAAAACTTGTTTAAGAAAGGATCACAGTGGAAGACTGAAGTCCATTTTGCCAGCTTTCTTAGAAACTGCAAACTTACCCAAAGACGTTGCAACCCTCTACCTCTATGGATCGAAGGGAAAGGCCACTCAAGTTTGTGGGCCTGGGATTTGTTCCCAGCCCAGGCAGGAGACCACAGCATGATGGATCCTATCTTATGGAGGACCAGGCCTGGGCCTTGGTTACAGTTTAAAGAATGGATAACTTTGTTTCCCTTTTTTAGGGTTCATTGTTTGTCCCTGCAGGCAAATCCAGTCCATGCTGTGACCAGAAGAAACAGGACCAGATGCAAAATGCCAGGGCCTGATGCAAGGGACAAATGTGGGGGCCTGATGCAAGGGGCAAATATGGGGGCCTTGTCCAAAAGTTACCATGGTTTTCAAGATGGTGACCCGGCATTATGCTAAGTATAGGTCCTTCTGCATTGGATGTCCAGGTTGTACACCTGTGAAAACTGCCCTGGGAGAAGACATTCATTCATTCATTGGTTCATTCATTCACTCATTCATTCATTCAGCAAACAGTGAGCACCACTTTGTGCTGGTTTAAGTCACACAGCTGCCAAATAAATGCCAAGTATGTCAGACCTGGTAAACAGTGGCTGCTCAATAAGTGCTGCTGCTGCTGCTGCTGCTGCTGCGGCTGCTGTATGTCTGTGTGTGTGTGTGTGTGTGTGTGTGTGTGTGTGTGTGTTGCTGCTGCTGCTGTGGCGGCGGTGGCAGCAGTGGCGTATGTGTGTGTATGTGTAAGTGTGATGTACGCATGAATATGTGTTCATGTACAGGTGTGCATGCTCATGTACATGCACATATGAGCTGCAGTAAGCCCTGCCCTCCTCTGTTGCTCCTCTGACTCACCCTTCCAAACCAGGATGCCGCAGAGACATGTAGACTGCACGCTGCACGACAAGAAGGATGCTCCCTGAGCCGAGGAGGGCTGAGGCTAGCAAGCCAGCTCGGCAAGCCTCAAGCTCAGCTCTTGAGAATGTGCTCCCTTAAGCCTCTGGTGGGTTCTCAGAATGGATAGAGATGGGCTGCTCACTACTGCCTCTGCCTCAACCCCCAACTCCACCACGTCCAGCTTAACAACCCTAAACAACTGCATGTCACCTGCAGCACTGGACCCCGGAGCTGCACTTGTCCTGTAGGTAGACTCTGTCTGCTTGTCTGTCTGTGAAACTATCTCTTCCGCTTTCTCACACCCACCCACCCCCCACTTTAATCAGGCAATAATGTCATGTATACAACATCATGCAGTTCTGGGGGAGGGGGGGAATTATCTATCACAGCTTTACTAGCCTCAGCTGTCCCCAGCCCGCATGGAGATATGGGAGGACTTCATTCCCAACTCTCCCATCTCCTGCCCTCAGGACTCTCCACCATGCAGGAAAGAAGCCTCCAGGGAGCAGAGAGCCATCAGCTACTTTCAAAGAAAGGAGGTCACTTGGGGGGGAGCGGTATAAATTATAAGCCTCCTGTGCCCCCTGTTCTCTTACCACCAACATTCATTAAGTCTCCTGAAGTTTCCATCGTAAGTGATCTCAGAGAAGAAGCATCAGGGCTTAGGTCAAAGCATTCCAGTCCTGAGCTAGAGAAATGGCTCAGTGGAGAAAGTGCATGCCTTGAGCGCACAAGTACCTTCATATTAGAAAGCTGAGTGTGGGGCTGGAGAGATGGCTTAGAAGTTTAAAGCAGTGGCTGTTCTTCCAGCGGTCCTGAGTTCAATTCCCAGCAACCACATGGTGGCTCACAACCATCTATAATGTGCACACCCTCTTCTGGTGTGCAGGCATGCAGGCAGGCAGAGTACTATATAATAAATTAAATAAATAAATAAGTCTTGGTGTCTTTAAAAAAAAAAAAAAGAAAGAACGCTGAGTGTGGTGGCATGTATTTATAGTCCCAGGGAGGGCTGGGTAACTGGGCTTTCTGACCAGCCCATCTAGTTTGCATGCCCAACTCTAGGCTGATGAGAACCCTGTTTCAAAAATCAAAATGGAGGCACAGGAAAGATGGCTCAGTGTTTAAGGATGTATACTGGTCTTGCAAAGGGCCTGAGTTCGATTCCCAGCACACACTCAGCAAGGCCTGTAACTCCTGTAACCACCTGTAACTCCATCTCAAGGGCATCCAATGCCTCTGGCCGCCATCTGCCATTAGTGCGCACACATGCACATACAGACGTACACATAATTAAAAGAGGAATTAAAAAACAAACAAGGAAGCTGGCATGGTGGCACATGCCTGTAATCCCAGCACTCTGGGAGGCAGAGATAGGAGGATCTCTGTGAGTTCGAGGCCAGCCTGGTCTACAAAGTGAGTCCAGGACAGCCAAGGCTACAACAGAGAAACCCTGTCTGGAAAAGGGGTTGGGGGGAGATAGCACCTACGGAACAAATATGTGAGGCTGTCCTCTGACCTCTACATTCAAGGTGGACACCGCACACTCATATGCGACTCTGCGAACACACATACCCACATTTGTTTCTTGCCCTTGCAGCTGCCTGCCTGTGTGGTCTCTGGTGACCCTCAATTCCCCATCTGTAACTAGGAGACAGTGCCAGCCTTCCTCATAGAGACCTGGGAAGAGTCTGCGGACACTGCGGGGACACAACTTTACATCTTTGTGTTTGTCACGGAGACGCCCTACAGTAGCCTGTGGGGACTTCCTGTGTATTTGGCTGCTGTCCCCAGCAGGGATGGAGGCACTGATGGCTGCCACCTCCTGCTCTGGGGGAGAGAGGAGAGAGGATAAGGAGATGAAGCTTTGCCCTGCAGCTTGCAGAGTCCACCCCCTTCCCACGTGATTTTTTGATTGACTGGTTGAGGTAATGAAATTAGCTTGGAGGCAGCAGCTGTGTATTCAGAACAGCCAGGCTCTGTTCTTCCTGATTAGAGGGGGTGGGGGTGGGGCAGGGAGTGTGTGCGTGTGGTGGGGGGTAGAGACAGAGGAAGAGATAGGCTTGTTCAGAGTATGTCCAGAATATGAACAGGAAAAGAACACAAAACTGGAAACTCCTTCTCATCAGTCCTAGCACCTTCCCCTCCAGAGCCACAAAATCATGGTGAGGAGGGTGACAGGTAATTTGCATGGTGAAAAGGTGCAAATTAATATTAATTCAGTGTATGAAGAGGATCCAGGCTACCCCTTCGATAGGACCCACCCCAGCTCCTGCCTTCCCTAATGCTCTTTCCCCCCCCCCCCTTTTTGTACATTTATTTATTTAGTGTGGAAGAGGGTCACGCCGTGCCATGGCATACTTGCGGAAGACGAGGGTGGGGGTGGGGGCGGATGGAGGTTGGGGACGGGGGGGGGGGGGGTGTATCAGCCAGCGGGAGTTGGTTCTCTTCTTCCACCATGTGGGTCGCAGGGATGGGACTCAAGTTGTCAGGCTCGGCCGCGTGTGTTTAACTACGACTCCATCTCGCCAGCCCTCCTTGGTGTTTGTGGAACAGGAAGAACTAAGGCTAAAGGTGTATCAAGTGGGTAAGGTCAAGCAGAGCTACTACCCGGTAAGTGGTAAGCGCGGCTCTGATCCCTGCGGTCTGTGCAGCAAAGAATCAGGAGGCCCAACACTTTTATGCCGTTCCTATTGGTCAAAGCAGATCACGTGGTCGGCAGGGCAGGCAATCCCTGCAGCTGTGAGGCTGTGTCAAGGGCTTGGGTATGAACTGCAGGGCCAATGTACCCCATCTACCAAAAGCTCAGTCTCACAGGTCGCTAGGCATAAGTCACTTCACCTCTGCCTTCCTCCAGGCTGTACCTCCTCCCAATCTCTCCCCCGCCCCCGCAAAAGAAGTGTTTCCAGTAGGATCTTAGAAAGAGCGTGGATCTCTGGCAGAAAATGAAATATATTTTGAAGCATTTTGCAAGTACGAAACATAAAGCACAGACAAGCAGAAGTTCCTCTGACTTTGCTCGCTGCAGAGGGAAATTTGCAAATCTGTCCTGCAAAGCGTTTCGTTTCAAGAAGCAGAAAATTGAGCTGGCAACGTGTTGTTTATGAGCAAATCCTAGGATCCGGAGTAAAAAAGCAGCGTTCAAGCCCACGGACTATTTTCTCAGTGTAAGACGGAGCCTCGGTTTCATGTTAACACTCCTTTCCATCAGCAAACCCCCTTCCCCACTTCTCCAGAATAGCTGGGGCAATCAACTGCAGAAACATGGCCGTTTTTGAGGCTCCAAATGTCCCTGTGGCTTGTCTCTGTGAGGCATCCATCATCCGTCTTTGGAGCTTGGGCCTCTGGGGACCCTGCATGGTGCAGGAAGGACAGAAGAGGAAAGGGAAGAGAGCTGTGGGCCGGGAGGGGTCGGGGGGGGGTGCGTGGAGGGAAGTCGGTATTCACTCCCTTTTCACAGTGAAGACTGTTTACCTCCGAGCCTGTGTTTTTCACGGAAATGGAGACCGGCAGAGGAAAAACGCCCTTGTGAAACATTTCCATGAATTTATGTTGTTCATCTGGAGCGTCACAGACTTCAAAGAGGTCTCTGGGTTTTGACATGGCCAGGGACACAAGGCTGGCCTGCTTTGGGCTATTTAAGATCCCTAGTTACCTGGTACCTCATGGAGAACAGCAGCCGAGCTAGGTAACTGGTGCCACCCTGGGCTTCCAGGGCTTAAGGCAAGTGCACATGCGTACCCCCACAACATTCAGACCCAGCTATCATCAAGAGAAATAAATATGGGAACACACAGTGGGTACAGGGCCATATGACCCTGAGAAAGTCACTAAAAATCTCTGAGGCTTAAGGTAATGTCCATACAGGGATAAAGCAGAGACTCAGTGAGGAAATGAGGATTATTTTGTTTTCTTTAGAAACAAGCCAGGACCAGGTCCTTGGCATGGACATCCTTTGGCATGGCTACCTGGTTGAAATGTTCCATAAAATAAGAATACGTCCAGGCCAGGTATGGTGGTACTCAGGAGGCAGAGCTGGGTAGATCTCTGTGAGTCCAAGACCAGGGAGATTAATTAGTGCGTTCCAGGCCACATTCTTCCAGGGGTACTTAGTGAGCCTATCTCAAAAAAATAAAAATAAACGAATGAGTGAATACCTAAATAAATAAGACGTTACCGAATGAAGCCAGAGACTAACCAGTGGGTACAAGTACCACTGAGGTGAAAAGACCTGGATAGCCGGGGTGAATACATGAGGTAAGATGCCCAGGGAAGACGGAGGGACTTGGAAGGTAAGGAGGTGCTGAAATGAACAGCACAAACAGACACGTGCAGTACAGTCGGTCTCTAGTGCCTACAGGAGTCTGGTTCCAGGACACTCCCTCCCTCCACCCACCCCCAGATACTCAAATCCGCAGTGCTCAATTCTCCTGTGAAAACTGGTTAGTCATCCTACATAATAACATGCATGTGCCTGGGAAGCATCTCTAGATGCCTTAAAACAAGGATGAATACCATATAAATGATTGTTAGACAGGATAGTTTGGGGAATAACAATAAGAGAAGAAGAGTATGTGTTTGGCTCACGTGCAGTTTGTTGTCGTTTGTCCCCCACCCCACCTCCTCAAACCCCGGTTTGTAGTTGGGTAATGCTGTTCATATTGAAACTTCAGCCCGGTGGTTGTGGTGGCGCATGCCTTTAATCCCAGAACTCCGGAGGCAGAGGCAGGTGGATTGCTGTGAGTTCAAGGCCAGCCTGGTCTATAAAACGAGTCTAGGACAGCCAAGGCTATACAGGGAAACCCTGTCTTGAAAAAAACAAAACCAAACAAACAAGAACATATTGAAACTTTAGACTACAGCAGCAGAGGCCACACCTTGCAGAGCTCCAACAAACATCTCATTACTAATCCCTCCCTCTGACTGGTTGGGTCTCCTACCGAAGCAGTAAAAAAAAAACAACGTCCAGTCCAGTCACCTGCAGCAGCCTCAAAGCAGGAGACTTGGACAGGGTGGGGCTGAAATGACAGCTGAGCTCAAGAGATGAGACCGGGCTCCGAGCCTTCCATCACCCCCAACCCCCATATTTTCTTTCTTTTTAATATAGCAAAAAGCTTTCGCCTTTTTTTTTTTTCTGCAGTGGCACAGAGGATTTAGGTATTTTGCATTCCAAATGTTGATTCATGCTTTAGTCTAAACCCGTAAAATGAATTCCTAGTGCTCAGTGTTCTACAGAAAAGCCCCGAATCCTGAATCCTGTCGGCAGCCAGGCCAAGGTCTCATCAGAATAATGCAGCACAATAGGATTTGTATGTTGACAGTGCAGAGTGGAGGAGAGAGGGGAGGGGAAGGGAAGTGGGATATTGAGCTCTCAGTCTTTTAAATTTTGGATGGTTTCCATGGAAACTGGCTAAGTTTTCTTCTTTGTTCTCTGCCATTTTCTGGAGACACCGAGAGTAGGTTTGGAGAAGGAGCAAGCCTCATCTGCTTCCTGGGACTCCGTCCCAAAGGGGACAAAAGCCAGCGACTGAACAAGCCCCTCACTGATGTAAGCCCCCTTCCTTCCCACATCTGTCTGCGGGCCTTCTGTGGAGCTGCACGTTGTGTGCTTGCTGCAGCTGCTGTCGACGCGTAGGCGGCATCAGGGCAGGAGTGGGGAGCCGGCTCCTCCTGCCTATAGTCTGTCTTGGATGCTCAGAGGCCTCCTCGCTGCTTGGACTTCAGAGGGCCTGCGTGGACAGCTCCTCCTGTGCCCTCACTGCCTTCTAGGACCTCTCTGGATTTACCTATGAACCTTTTGCAGCAATAGAATCATGCAGCCTGTCCTTTTTTTGTGTGTGTCTGGCTTTCTAAACTTAGCGTGGTGTTTTCAAGGTTGCATGTATTGTTAATAATAACATTGTCCCTCTTCAGAGCTAAGTGACAATCTATTGTAGGGATGGGCTTGGTTTTTTCTTTTCTTTTCTTCTAATTTATTTAACTTTATATGCATTGGTATATGGGTGTCAGATCCCTTGGAACTGGAGTTACAGACAGTTGTAAGCTGCCATGTAGGTGCTGGGAATTGAACCCAGGTTCTTTGGAAGAACAGACAGTGCTTTTAGCCACTGAGCCATCTCTCTAGCCTTTTTTTCTGGTTTTTTGAGTCCAGGCTGTCCTGGACTCGCCTTGTAGACCAGGCTGGCCTCAAACTCACAGCAATCGGCCTGCCACCTCTGCCTCCCAGAGGCTGGGATTACAGGTGCCACTGTACCTAGCTGGGCTTGTTTTTTTCATCCTTTCAGAAGAGGGCATTGGACACTCTGGAACTGGAGTTACAAATGATTGTAAGCTGCCATGTAGGGGCTGGGAACTGAACCTTGGTCCTTTGCAAAAGCAATAAGTGCTCCTGACTGCTGAGTAATCTCTCCAGACCATTACTTACACATTCTGCTATGCTCTGAGCCCTGTCTAGATGCAGCCAAAACAATGAGAGAAATGGGAGAATAATATTTTTGATTTTGGTAGTTTCATCTATCACCTCAAAACAGGATGACCCTGTATGTTTAGCAGCTTAGAGCAACTTTTTGTTGTTGTTGTTGTTGCCCTAGTAGAGCATATTTTGTTGTTGTTGTTGCTGTTGTTTTTTAATCTCATGACCTTGGGGGTAAAGAATTCATACCTGGTCTGCCTGGACTCCTGAGTTAGTCTAGAACTCAGATACTTAAATTGTGGCTTGTGGAACAGAATGTGGAAGTGATGGGAAAAAATGGCAACAACAAAAAGATTTCTAAACACACAACCACCAAAAATTAATTCACAAGCAAATGTTTGATGAGGGATACTGAGAGAGCTCATTGGGTAAAAATGAATAACTATTTTGTAAAGGTATAACAAATCTGAGGTGTTTCTGACAGAGCTCAGCGTGGGCAAACCACAGGACTCCATTGCCGCCTTGGCTCTGATCTGAACGTAGCACATGTGCAGTTTGCATTGTGTGTGCCATTATGCCGTGTAACACTAAACCAACACGTCCCAAAGTGCCTCAGCTTAGAGTCCTGATTATTGCATGTCATGATTTCAGTGTGTTTTACCATACACAAAAATTTTCTTATAGAAACATAATGACCTAATTATGAAAAACAAAGACATATACTATTTTCCTACTGTCATTTCTCAGCACATAGCACACTTGTATATCTTTTGATTGGGTTGTGGGAGGATGTTTGATTTAAAAAATTTTTTTTAATTGCTGTTTGAGGCATTGACTTGATTTCCATTACAAAGACCGCTAAATGACTCTTGTCTTAGGATTAGGACAGGGTTCCAACAACTTCTGGAATGACCCTACATAACCTTCTTCTCTTTTGAACTACGTACTTATGTGAAGTTGCATTTCTCAGCCTTGATAACTCTAAAATCAAATATTTCCCGATCCTGAGAAACATAAAGATGCTTCCAAAGGTGGAAGTGGGAAAATATGCCTGGCAGTGGTGGTGCACGCCTTTAATCCCAGTACTTAGGAGGCAGAGGCAGGTGGATCTCTAAGTTCGAGGCTAGCCTGGTCTAAAAGTTAGCTCCAAGACAGGTAGGACTGCATAGAAAAACCCTGCCTCAATAAACAAAAAAAAAAAAAAAAAAGAAGTGGGGAAAAAATCTAACTTTTTAAGGCTGGAGACTGGACCCATCCCTCCTTATAACAAATCCAAAGGGCTGAGATGAAGACCCCATCTTCCAGCGGGAGACAAGGTTCTACTGTCATCCAAAACAAATCGATCTATGCTTAATCTGAACAGAGCCTTCATCCATGTTCCACTGCTGTGAAGACACACCGTGACCACGTCAACTCTTACAGAAGGAAGCATTTAATTGTGTTGCTTACAGTTTCAGAGGTTTAGTCCATTTTCATCACAGCAGGAAGCATGGCAGCCACGTAGGCAGACATGGCGCTGGAGAAGTTCTACATCTGGATCCACAGCAGCAGAAAGAGAAAGACACTGAGCCTGACTTAGGCGTTTTAAACCTCAAAGCACAGCCCCCAGTGATACGCTTCCTCCAACAAGGCCACACCTCCTAATCTCTTCCAAGTAGTGCCATGCCCCAATTATTAAGCATTCAAATATATGAGCCTATGGGGGGTGGGGTGGGGGGGCAATTCTTATTCAAACCACCACAAACAACTTGTTTTTAACATTTCTATTTCTTTTTGGGTCAGTTTTCTGGAGTTTATATACTGTGCATAGTTACTAGCATCTACTTTCTTATACTGTATTATGAGAGTTGTTGTTTTGTTGAATTTATTATTTTGTGTGCACTTGTGCTCCTCTGTGTGTTAGTGTGTGTATGCGCTTGCATACTGGTATGGGTTCTTGTCTTGTGTGCCATAACGTATATTTGGAAGTCAGAGGACAACTTTCAAGAGTCAGTTTTCTCCTTCTACCGTGTAGGGGCTAGGATTCGAACTCAGGCCTTTGGGCTTGTAGGCAAGTGCCTTTACCTTCTGAGTGACATCAGTATGGTTGAGTGTGTGTTTTTTAAATTCCTGTTTAGCTTGTGGTTATGTCCTTCTTTTGATTTTTATTATTTTTTTTTTTTTTAGTAGCATGGACTAAGGTTTGCCTAATAATCTTTGTTAAATGAACTGGAAACAATATGAACTGGACACAATATGGAATGGTGCAAAAATAAAGGTGGATTCATAATGCCGAGGAGAAACATCAGCTGCAATGTATATGAGCTCAGGGTAACTCTATCTCCCTGTAATATTTGTTCTACTGCTTTGACTTTTTCAGGGCTGGACTTGAATCTGGGGTCTTGTCCCTACAAAGCTCGAGCGGTGAGGTACAACCCTAGACCTACTTCCTTGCTAAAAACAAAACAAAACAAAAAACAAAACAAACCCAAAACCTGTGAGATAAGCCCGGTGGTACAGGCTTTTAATTCCAGGAGATCTCTTGAATTCCGGGCCAGCCTGGTCTCCATAAGTGTTCTAGACAGGCCAGAGCTACAAAGTAAGACTCTGTATCAACAACAATAACAACAACAAAAGTAGCAAAGAATATAGTTTACTATTTGTTTTGCTTAGTTCCCTTTCTTTTGAGACAAGGTTTCTCTGTGTAACCTTGGCTGTCCTCATTCTGTAGACCAGGCTGGCCTCGAACTCACAGAGATCCGCCTGCCTTTGCCTCCCAGAGTGCTGGGGTTACAGTTGTGCAGCACCGTGCCCAGCTGTATTTACTATTTGGAGTAAACGGTGCAGAGGTGTATATTCTCAGCGCTGGGCATTACCATCGTCCATCCGCAGATGTTCATCTGACCAAATTGAAGCGGTGACTCCCCATCACCCTGCGCGTGGTGTGTGTATATTCTCTTTTCTGTGTCTATGAATTTGACTATTCATGAACGTCACACAAGTAGAATTATACAGCCTTTCTGTGATTGGCATATTTCACTTATCATGATGTTTTCAATACTCATCCATGTCACATCATGTGCCAGAATGTCTTTTGCTTTCAAGTGTGTGTGTACACAAACATACCCACCCCCAATACACGCACACCACACATACACCACTTGTTTTTTCTTCCATCTATAAATGGACACTTGGGTCCATAAAAATAGGGTTCTGACTACTTTGAATAATATTCCCATGAACGTGGGTGAGCAAATATGTACAGGAGTCCCCACTTTCAATTCTCTGGGGCATTTACTCAGGAGAGGAATTGCTAGATAATATTATGATTCCACTTTCAGTGTTTGACAAAATGGTATCCCGATTCTCGCCACTTTGAATTGTCTGTTGACTTTTTATTTGTTTCTGGGTTTTGATGTGTAGACCTCTTTCATTCAATCTTAAATGTGTTGTGGCTTTTATTAGGACTTCACTTCTCATTCAGTTGGCTTGCGTCTAAGGCCTGCAAAGCTCCTCTAACAACAGAGATGTGCCTTCTAGGATTTTGAAATCCTCTAATTTAGAGATTTGCACATTGTAGACATCAAACCTGAGAGCAAATTATGAGAATACACTTCTCTCGTTGTCATAGTCACTGTTCTGTTTCCATGACAAAGCACCGTGACTAAGACAATGTACAAGCCGGGCGTGGTGGCGCACGCCTGTGGTCCCAGCACTCCGGAGGCAGAGGCAGGGGGATCTCTGTGAGTCTAAGGCCAGCCTGGACTACAAAGTGAGTCCAGGATAGCCAGGATTACAAGAGAAATCCTGTCTCAAAAAACAAAAAACAAAACAAAACAAAAAACCCAAACGAACCAAAAAAAAAAAAAAGAAAGAAAGAAAGAAAGAAAGAAAGAAAGAAAGAAAGAAAAGACAACATATAAAAGGAAGCATTTAATCAGGGTGCACAGCTCTAGAGGGTAGTAGAAGCCATGACCATTGTGACAGGGAACTTAGCAGCAGGTAGGCAGGCATGGCTCTGGAGCAGTAACTAAGAACTACCTTTTATCCACAATCATCAGGCAGAGAGAGAGAGAGAGAGAGAGACAGACACAGACCACAGGCACAGACACAGACACAGACACAGAGAATAAATTGGGAATGCTGTGGGCTTTTGAAACTTCAAAGCATACCCCTAGTGTTACCTCCTCCAAAAAGACCACACCCTTTAAACCTTCCCAAACCCCCCAGTCTTTCACTATCAAGAGTGTTTAAAAGCCCAAAGTGCCAAATCTCTTCTGAGACTCAAAGCAATCTCTTCACAGTTACCCCCTGTAAAATAAAAAAAGCAAACCATACACTCCCAGCACACAGTGGTGATGAATACACATTACCATTCCAAAAAGGAGGAATAGGGGCATAGTGAGGAAATTGTGGGTCAAAGCAAGTCTAAAATCCAGCAGGGCAAGCTCTAAGTCCTGTGACCCCACGCCTGGTATCAAGGAGCTTAGAATGGCTCTACTTTTCTTTTTTTTTTTTTATTAATTTATTCATATTACATCTCAGTTGTTAGCCCATCCCATGTATCCTCCCATTCCTCCCTTCCTCCCACTTCCCCCCTACTCCCCTCCCCTCCCCTATGTCTGTGTCTAAGGGGGGCCTCCTCCCCCTGTATATGCTCATAGGGTATCAAGTCTCTCCTTGGTGACCTATTATCTTTCCTCTGAGTGCCACCAGGCATCTCCATCCAAGGGACATGTTCAAATATGGGGCACCAGAGTTTGTGTGAAAGTTAGATCTCCTTCTCCACTCACCAGTGGCTCTACTTTTCAGCTTTGCTGACTGCAGCCCAGTCCTCCACCCCCTGTCTGCAGCTCTTCCTGGCCGACATCCCATGGCCCTGTTGTCTCCAATGCAGTCCCAGCTACCCCTTCACAGCTTGACACACCGGCCTAGACCTCCAGGCAGGGACTCCCCTGCCACACCCCAGCCTCAGTGGCTCCCCTTAACTGTGGAGAAAGATCGCACAACCGCTTTACTTGTATCCTTCATGACTTTAAAGCCAGAATGCTGTCCACTTACTGCTGTTTGCTTAGATGGCATCTGGCATATGCTTCGATTTGTTGATGGTTTCCTTTTTGGAATAAGCTCTGCTTTGCTTTAGGAGCAGAATTTCCTTTTTACAAGTTGAAAGCTTAGCTGGGTGGGGTCTTGCCCTGAGAGCACCATTCTCTTTATTCCATTTCATTATATATGGGACCTTTCTTGCCTTCTCTGTTACATTCTCTAGTGCTTTTTTTTCTCCTCAAACTGCATTTTGTATTTCTTTTTGTTCTGCCTGTTCTTTTCCATTGTATAAGGGTGATCGATAGTGACCAGGTGGCACAGTCAATACTAGACTGCCTTGAAGTCTCCTCTGCCAGAGAAATTAGTCCAAAACTTTTCAGTTTAGCCTTAGGCAGATTCTTAGGACAGGGATAAAAAACCAGCCACATTCTTTGTCAAATTATCTCAGAAATGGTCTCTGTTCCAATTGTTAATATTGTTCCCCCCTGAAATCTCTTGTGCTGGTCCTCCACAGGCCACACTGGTTTCAGCACTACTGTCTTCCAAGCTCTTACTACCTGGTAGGATTTAAAAATAAATAGAGCAACACGCATCTGATATGGAGAGATTTACTATAGAATCCTGAGCAGAGAAGGGGAGAAGAGATAGGGCCTGAGTGGGCCATGGGGGGTGGGTAGAGAGACAGAGACAGAAACACACACACACACACACACACACACACACAGGAGGGGGGAGGGGGAGGGGAGGGGAGTGGGGAGAGAGGGAGGGAAGAGGGGGAGGGAGAGACAGAGGGAGAGAGAGGGGGAGGGAGAGAGGGGTCGGAGGGAGGGAGGGAGGGAGGGAGGGAGGGAGAGAGAGAGAGAGAGAGAGAGAGAGAGAGAGAGAGAGAGAGAGAGGGAGGTCCATTGGTCCTTTATATCTGGCACACACATGGAGGAAGGCAGCAGATGATGACATCAGAGGTTGCTAAGCAACCTAGAGGCAGGCCCCTTACATGTCAACACTTCGTGCCTTAGAGCTAGGCTTTTTAATTGCTGCAACGAAACACCATGACCAAAAAGCAAATTGAGGAGGAAAGGGTTTATTCAGCTTACACTTCCACATTGCTGTTCATCACTGGAGGAAGTCAGAACAGGAACTCAAACAGGCCAGGAACCTGGAAGCAGGAGCTGATGCAGAGGTGCTGCTTATTGGCTTGCTTCCCCCAGCTTGCCTAGCCTACTTCCTTACAGAAGCCAGGACCACCAGCCCAGGAATGGCATGACCCACAATGCTCTGGGCCCTGTCAGGTTGATCACTAATTAAGAAAATGCCCTACAGCTGCATCTCATGGCTTCATTGCCTCAGCTGTGGCTCCTTCCTCTCTGATGACTCTAGCTTGTGTCAAGCTGACACACGAAACCAGCCAGTGCACTGTAATAGTCCATTAAGCCCCACTTACAACTTTCAACCACTTAAGTTACTTAGTTCAAAGTCTTCCTCATTTCTCAAAAACAACAACAGCAAAACAAAAAAATAAAACGAAAGCTGGGCACAATGCACACCTTTAATCCCAGCACTCGGGGAGGTAGATCTCTCTCTTAGTTTGAGGCTAGCCTGGTCTATAAAGCAAGTCCAGGATAGCCGAGGCTACACAGAGAAACCCTGTCTCCAAAAAAAAGGAAAAAAGAGAAAGAAAAAGAAAAAAAGAAAGACCCCCCCAAAAAAAGCCAAAGAAGAAGAAGAAGAAGAAGAAGAAGAAGAAGAAGAAGAAAGAAAGAAAGAAAGAAAGAAAGAAAGAAAGAAGCCATTTAATCAGTGCTGTCACTTTCGAGGGTAGCATGGCAGCAGACAGGCATGACTATGGAGCTGGGATCTTATCTCTGATCCAAGCACGAGGCAGAGAGAGGACTAACTGGGAATAGCATGGGGGCTGGTCAGTCTCTGGTGATGCACCTCCTCCAACAAGGCCACACCCCTGATCCTTCTGAAATAGTTTCATCAAACATATGAGCCTACGGGGCTGTTCTCACTCAAGCTACCACACTCATTCTCTTCCCTTTAATCCGCTGGATCTTCCACTAGAAAAGAAACAGACGCGGATAGTCCAGGATGAGTTCTCACACAGCTGCAGGTGGTAAGCTGACTGCAAAGACCTGGAAGTGTTTGGAAAGCTGAGTTAATGTATTTACCTTGTTTGAACAGCTGTGGCCAGGCCAGGTTTCCTCCCATCAAAGCAGAAGAGCTCACTGTGAGTCAGCCGGCTCTTGGCTCATCGCCTGCTTCTGGGCCCTTCCACAGGGCGTTTGACCTTGACTTGTAATACGAAGATCGACTATTGAAGGGTGTTTTTTCTTTTTTTTTTTAAGCTGAAGATTCAAGACTTTGGCAGAGAAGACAGGCAGCGAGACACGAGCAGATGGCTTCACTTCCCATGGTGCTGGAGAAGTCTGGGATTCATCCAGCCACTCTAGAGAAGCGCTTCAGGCTCAGAGCTATGAGCATCTCTGAAGAATTAGTCAGTGTCTGAGAGAACTGCAGGAATCCCCGAAGAGGAGAAGCAGAAGAGGCTGGTCTCTGCCCAGGGGTGGAATATCTGAGTGAGTGTTCACAGAGAACGGAGAACCAACCTCTTCCGTAAGATGCCTCTGTCGTCCTCAGATATTACCAAACCCTCACGTGCCTGAATGCTGCAGACGCTACATATGGACCCACCGAGAAGATGCACCGGAAGTTCCCAGGCCTGTCCTGATGGTGGAAGCTCAGCAACACTCTCCACAAGCTTGGCAAAGGAGGTTTCCAAATACTAAATTCTGGACACTTTTACTGTTGTATCCTGGGAACCAACATGAGCTACATCAAACCAAAGCCCCTGTCAAACTGTCTCGTTTCTTCTATGGTGATACAATCACACATTTTTTTTTTCTTTCTTTCTTTTCTTTTCTGGTTTTTCAAGACAGGGTTTCTTTGTGTCACCTTGGCTGTCCTGTAAATCACTATGTAAATCAGGCTGGCCCTGAACTCAAAGAGAACTCCCTGTCTCTACCTCCCAAGGGCTGGGATTAAAGGTGTACGCCACCACCGCCCAGCCTTTTTTTTTTCCTGGTTTTTCAAGGCAAGGTTCGTCTGTGTAGTCCTGGCTGTCCCGGCCTCACTTTGTAGACCAGGCTGGCCGTGCCTCCCAAGGGCTGAGATTAAAGGCCAGATGGGAGTCTTTTCAAGCACTTTGCATGGGCTAGCTATTGTGCTAGGAAATCCTATCATCTATTTCATTTACTCAGCGAGTCATCTCTGAGGAAAATGTGTTCCCACTTCTCAGCAGGACACACGAGAACACAGAAGTGGCAAATTGCCAAAAGTTCTATATCCCTGGAGAAGGCAGGCCACAAATAGAGACCTGTTTGTCTGCGTGCAGAACATAGGATAAGTGTCACTGCGCCTCAGTTCCTCTCATGGTGAAAAAAGCTAAACAAAAAACAAAAAGTGGTGTGGGAGGCTCAGTGGGTAGGCATGTATTGGCAATACCTGATAACCTTTGACCCTCAGATCCTCCACACCGGGGAAGGAGAGGACCCACTCCTGCAAATTGTCCCCACATCTTCACATTCGTGCCCCCCCCCACACCTGTAAACTTTTTTTTTAAGGTGTGTGAGTGAGAAAGCAAGATCTGTCCCTATGGGAACAGGATTAGATGTCCAGAGTGATCCCCATAGGACCAATGAGGGGACATGAAGGGCAAGCCAGTTCCTAACCAGTACCAAGTGAGGCCTGGTGGAAAGGTCATGTGCCAAATGGCCTTTATTAGGATGCTATACTCTAGCAAACCAACACAGCCAGCTCCTAAAAATAAATAACTTAAGCAGGTGGAGAAACCTGCACTCTGCAAGATGAAAAGGAGTCTAGCTCATGATGAATATGGAACCTCATTTACATATCCTGTATAGACAGAGCCAAGGAGACAGAAAGTAGGTTAGAATTTGCTGGGTGCTGGGGCGAGGGAGTGTCTGCCAGTCCTACAGCCTTTTTCAGATGGGTTATGAAAATGTCCAGATGTTAGGGGATAAGAGTTTTTCTCCATTGGAGAGCACTGGAAAAAAAGAAAAAAAGAAAATACCCTAAAGCCAGGTAGTGGTAAGATACTGTGGTGACTACAGTAATAACCATGTAGGCTATATGAATCATATCTCAAGACAAGACATAAATAGAAAATTATAGCATATGTAATTGTATGTACTAAGACTATTATACTTAATTATATTTAAACTGCATGAAGACTCTATGATGGTCATGGTGTTAACTGTCAACCTGACAGGCTCTAGGAGCACATGGGAGAAATTGGCATTCCTGTTGGGGACTGTCTTATGTTAATTATTTGGAAGGACACACCCACTGTGGGCAGCACCATTCCCTTGGGCTGGGAGTTTGGACTGTGTTAATGGAGAAATGAAGCTGAGCACCAGCGTGCATTCACAGCTCTCTGTTGCTGAACTGTCAACTGAAATAAGCCCTTTCCCTTAAGTTGCCTTTGTCGTGGCATTTTATTACAGCAAAAAGGAAAGAAACTAAGACAGCCCTCAGTATGTAAACTGTATCTCTGAATCCATATGGCCAAAAAAGATTCTGGAAGGAAATACAATGTGACAACCTACAGTTTATAAGGTGGTTGGTGATCTAATGGCATATCGTTTGACGATAAGGTCTATTGTAGCCCAGGCTTGGCCTCAAACAGGATATGAAGCCAAGGATAGCCCTGGGCTCTTGATCCTCTTCTTTCTACCCCCACCCCCACCCCAAGAGCTGTGATTATCTGAGTGTGCTGTGTTATAAAATGTATACAATAATAAATAGAATACTTTTAGAAAGGAAGGATAACCTAATGAAAGTTCCTTGTCACTGGAAACAATCCAAAAAGATTGAGAACCGTCAGATACCCACATGCATGTTAGCAGGAAATTTGACTTAACAATATGAGGTAGCAAGCACTTTTAAACTATGATATTATCATTTGTGTGAACAGATGTGTCACGGCACACATGTGAAGGGTCAGAGGACAACTTTCAGAGGTCAGATTCTCTAACATGCTTTTCAAAGACCAAACTCAGGTTGCTTGGCTCCACATGGCAAGAACCTTTACCCAGAGCCATTTCATCAGGCTCCTGTGTGTGTGTGTGTGTGTGTGTGTGTGTGTGTAGGAGGCACACTGATTTGACTAAGCTGGTTGGCCAGCAGACTCTAGGAATCCTGTCTGCGTCTCCAGGGTCACTGCGTTGCTGCACCTGGTTTTACACATGGGTACCAGGGATCCAAACTCAGGCCCTCATGCTTGAAATATGCCATCTTTCCAAGAGTCCTTTTTATCAAGTTCTTGGTTTATTTTAAGATCTTTTTTGTTTGTTTGTTTGTTTGTTTGTTTTTTGAGACAGGGTTTCTCTGTCTTGTTTTGCCTGTCCTGGAACTCAACTCTGTAGACGAGGTTGGCCTTGAACACACAGATGTCCACTTGCCTCTGCCTCCTGAGCGCTGGGATTAAAGGCGTGTGCCACCACATTTTATTTTTAGCCAATGTGCATCTGTGTGTGTGGGTTAATCGACACTAGCCCACTTGAGCATGGCTCTGGTAGGCCTTGCTCTTTTCCCCAGTTCCCTCTGCCTTGCTAAAGACCTTTAGATTACACTCCTGAAGCTAGCCCCCAAGGCCTACTCTCTTATTTGTCCTCCCGAGGCTGACTACCAAGATCCATCAATGGAAGTACTGAAGTCCAGTCCCCTTTGGCTACCCTAATTAGCATGTCCAGTTAAAATTAAACACCTCATCCTAACATGGGGTTTCCCTGTGTACCTTTATAAGCTGACATTTTCCTATGTGACACCTGTGTCCTCTCTATCAGAGGCAGTCCTGTGTCCTGTTCCCCTCTGGGACAAATATCCCTGCCTCCTTTCCTCTGTCCCCTTCCCTTCCCCCGCCCTCCCTTCCTTTATCTCCTGTCCTTCTCAATCTCTCTCTGCCTCCCTCTCCTCAGGGTTTCTCTGTGTAGCCTTGGCTGTCTTGAGCTTGCTTTGTGGACCAGGCTAGCCTCGAACTCACAGTGATCCATCTGCCTCTGCCTCCCTGAGCACCCAGCCTGTCCTTGTTTCTTAACCTCTATTCTCTGTCCCTCTGGGCCAAATAAATCTTTGTGTTAAGAACTTGGCCTTGGGAGTCTTGAGCTGATACGCTTTTCCTTTCAGTGGGTATGTGCATCTGAATCTGAGTACCCACCCAAGCCAGAGCATCAATCAGCTCTCCTGTAGCTGTAGTGATATGGGCCTTGGGAACCACTCGGGTCTTCAAGAGTAGAGTGTATTCTTAACAGCCACTTCCACACTCTCACTGTTACTGTTTTTGTTTTTCAGACAGGGCCCCACTGTAGCCCAGGCTGGCCTCAAACTATATATATATATATATATATATATATATATATATATATATATATATATATATATATATATATATATATATATATCTGGCTTGTGACTCCTGAGCTTCCCGTCTCTTAACTCCTGTGTACTGGGATTATAGTAATGTGCCACCATGCCACGATATGATCCTGATTCTTTTCAGAGCCTCCTCACATATGTTAAGCATGTGCCCCACAATGCCACCACATACTTGCCCCCTTTCCTTTTAACAATCTTACATCTTAAATCTTTTTTTTCCCCCCCGGGACAGGGTTTCTCTGTGTAGCCTTGGCTGTCCTGGACCGCTTTGTAGGCCAGGCTGGCCTCGTACTCACAGCGATCCACCTGCCTCTGCCTCCCAAGTGCTGGGATTATAGGAGTGTGCCACCACGCCCGGCTTACATCTTAAATCTTGATGCTGAAATTAATCTGTCTGGGGGAGGAAAACTTGTATTTATTTCAACTGTAGTTACAAAATGAGTAACTACAGAGAAATACGGGTTAGTGAGTATACTAAAACATATAAAGGGAAAGAAAATTAGTTTAAAAGCAAACTCTACATATTTCTACAAAGGCAAGACAGACCACATTCTAGAACTCATGGGTGCTGGGGGAGGGGCTGTGAAAAGGCTAAACTGGTCCAGGTGCTTGCTGAGGAAGTTTAGGGTCCCATCCCTGGAACCCATATACAGAAATAGAAAACCAACTCCACACGTTGTCCTCTGACCTCTAGTGTGCACTGTAGCATGTGCAACTACAGACACACACACATCATGCATATGCATATGGGAGCGCGGTTATAAAAATTTTAAGGATTATCAAAGGAGATCCGGTTTTTTCTTTGGTCCTTGTAAAATTGAAAAGAAAATGTTAAGATGTGGTATGTGAAATACTATCTGAATGTGTCAATTAACACTCACCCCAATGGTTGCTGACAAATAGAATGAGCAATTTTTGTAAGGGAAACTGCCACCCCCACAAGCTCATACACTCAACAAGATGGGAAACTAGCCAAGGCAGTCGCAGGACCATTCATCAGTTTTGGGGTGTGGCTCTGCAGTGAGCTGGCTCTTCCCACTCTCACAGGCAGATGGAGGGGCTCTCAAAAAGCAGGGAGCAATAGAAAGCTTGGTTTTCAGCTGGGCATGGTAGTGCACACCTGTAATCCCAGCACCCGGGAGGCAGTCAGGCAGCCTTGCCTTCAAAGTGAGTCCAGGACAGCAAGACTACACAGAGAAACCAGAAACCATGTCTTGGGGGGAAAAAAAAGGGAAAAGAAAAAAAGCTTTGCTTCCTACCCTCCTAAGGCATCCTGAGTCCCCAGGGGGCCCAAGGCAGTTCGGTTCAGATTGGAAATGTGTATGTGCTTGGTTTTTGCTGTTGTTTTCCTACTGGAGCCACTGGCAAACCTCTGTGGTGACTTCCAGTTTCTGTGTCGCAGGACTTTGTGTTTGCTGAACAAGTACTTTACCAACTGAGCTGCATCTCCACCCTGACACCTAACAACTTTGATCTTAAAATGTCTTCAGTTTGTTTCAGAGACAGGGTCTCACAATATAGCTTTGGCTAGCTTAGAACCCTAGTAGGCCAGAGTGGCCTTAAACTCAAGAGATCCATCTGCCTCTGCTTCACAGCACCCAGCCTAGAATCAGATTTCTCAAGGTCCAAGTGATATTAATTTGCCAAGAGTTTGGGTAACCCCCTAAACTACTTAGTGCCAGTGTAGACCGCTTTGGGCCATCTGGTGTCTCTGCTGTCTCTAGTGTCACTGGCTCACTGGCTACATGGACCAGGGGGATTCTACTTGAGAGAGGGAAGGTCTGTCTTACATAAAGCAAAAGGGACCGGAAGCTATGAGAGCTAAAAACCTACACAGTTCGCAGTTAAGAGATGAAAGGCTGCAGAAATGTTTATTGAATACAGTGCCAGGTTTTTAAATAAAACTTATTTACAATTTCCATAGAGTTGGTCCCCCATCAAAGAGGTGGTTAAATCTCCAAAACCGTTTATCTCAAGATTTACAGAACATTCAAGTACATCTCCTTTTCAAACAGCCACAGTGAAGGGCCACTTCGGTAGTAAAAGGACCACTACCATCCTTGCTATGGGTGTTTACTGGACATTGTGGTAGGTCTAGGGAAGAACAGACATCCCTGCCTCCTTAGTCAAAGGGATGGATAGCAAAGCGTTTGTCTCCTACAGGACAACTTCAAAGGGTATTTAAAAAAAAAAAAAAAGTAGGTGACTGCTAGCTGAGGGGGTCAGTTGAGACACATCAGTATAAATCTGGTTGCTGCCAAAGAGAAGTATATGTAGGACATTACAATAAGTCATTCAAATGGTTAAGATAATTGAACCAAGAGTCCACGTGACCAACTTTACGTTCTCCATTCAAGAAGAAGTTCCCAGGATGCTGAGGGGCGGAATGATAGATGCTATCCCTCTTGTGTGACGATAACGCTAGGCCTACAGGACAGCCATTCATTACAATATGGTTACAAGTTGGACATGCACTTATAAAGAGAATATAAAAATATGTACAACAGCTCATCTTCAGTGTGTTTAAGTTGCTCAAAGACACCAATTAAAGTATGCAAAAATTTGTCAAAAAATCAGAAAAGGCCTTCCCTGGCAACAGCCCATCAGAACTATCCAGATATTTGCCTTGCTCAGCAGCTCCCCCCAACAGACGGAGAACACACTATGAAGAGGTGTGCCAAGGACTCAGCAGTTTCTTAGGGCAAGTCTCAGGCAAAGCAGGATGCCAATTAACTAGTCACTTTATATATATTTATATATATATAAATATATGTATATATGTATAGAGTAGTTATAAGTGAGGGGCAGTTTACAGGAAAAGCGTTGACTTTAGGGGTACTGCCTTGACACCCCACTCTATCCCCCTCACAAACTCAGGCTGCCAACACCAAGTTCTGGGCTGGTTATACCCCAGGATGTCACACAGCTGAGGGGGTGGGGGTGGGGGACAATGGGACCCTGCCTCCTACAGCTCCAATCCTCGGCTTCACTTTCCCTGGGGGTTAGGGCCTCTGGTTCCCATGTAGGATTCCTGGCCACACAAGAATCCTGTTTCAAAAGTAGCCTTTTAGGACAGGCTACAGGGCTGCTAAAGTAGAGTCTACCCAGCTTCTACAAAGACTTGGTAAAAGGTAAAAGATAGGAGGTAAGTTTTAAAAAGCTAGGTCACCTCCAACCTCCTTTGAAACTACCAAGAGGTCACAGACCTCATGCCTGAGACTGGGTCAACCACTGGGCAATTTAACGCCCTTACAAGACACATCTGCCGCCATTCACTTCTTCACCTGGAACCCTCAGTACTCTCTTACCAGAAGGGAACCCCTAATGATTCACAAGTCGTAAGTCAGCTTACAGCACATCAACCTGCTTGTCAGCCACCCAGTCCAAGGACGAACAGAAGCATGTGGGCAGTGCCTCCCTCTCCACCACTCTGACCTAAACCCCCTGGCAGGGAAAAAAAAAAAAATTCTGAGAAGCTATGAAACGCCAGGAGGACGGGAGCAGGAGAGGGAGAGGCCAAGGGTCGACACGTCAGCCCCAGTGCACCCATCTGGCTCCCAAGGGTGCCTCTTTGCCTTGCTAGAGGCCTGACACCACCCTACCCCCACACTCAGAAGCCAAAGCTCCTAGCTAATCAGATACAACCAGTTAACACCCTGAAAAATGTATGAGGCCCTTGTTTCAAAAGTGAGCTCTGTACTAAAGGCAGCACACTTCTAAGGGGGGGGGGGGGGCTTCTTAAATAGATCAGTACCAGCACATCTGAGTTTTGGTTACAGGGTTATAATTAGAAATGAAATTCACTCTGGGATACGGTTTTGTTTGGTTGCTTTCAAGTCAGCCCTAAACATTGGTTCTACTTAATGGGAAGAAAAGCAGGAAAATAACACAAAGGAAGAGAGGCTAAAGTTAAGTATAATCCTAAATTTAAAGCCGAATCAAAGGCGACTGGTAATGTCTTTGACCATACGGTGAGGATTGAATTACAGACACACTAGATCATGTCTCCTGCACAGATGGCCTCACGTAGTTACAACAGGTCATCAGCAGCACAGATGAGAAGTCCTAAATGCATGCTTGGGAAAGACACTTTCCCTCACTAAGGGCTCTACTCTTCCTGACAGATCAACTGACACGATTTGCGTGTGAGCACACACAGGCACACACAGGAAGTGGAACTTGACTTACATGGTCATAGATAATGAAGAACTCAGTATCTGCCCGCTTTCAGGAACCGATGCTAAGGAACCTGGGCGGGAAATCCAGTTCACACTGGATGATGTTTATATGCACACTGACCTCCCCTCCGACTGCCTTGTCCCCCTTCAGATCTCAGCTTTACAAAGCATTTAACACCACTTTTAAGTTAATGGTCTTTTTATTGGAAAAAAAAAATAAAAGACTAGCATTTACAACTTGGAATGGACGTAAATTATAATTTCCTGAACAGCGACGTTGACGGCTGTGCTCAAGCCCACAGCCACAGCCTGCCCTGCTGGCTCCAAGGCTCACAAAGCTTTAAACCAGAGTCCAGACACACTCCCTTGGTAAACATTTCTTATTAAAAATTTGTGTGATCTGGTGACGGCCTTCATGTTCACTTCACTCTAATACAATGCACTCAGCACCAAACCATGTACTTGGGCATGCCACCAGGGTGTCACTGTCACCATGGGATTGGAGCACTTGAAGTACAAGAGGACTCTCCTACTTCTAGGGCTGTGTCTCAAAGTTTAGCCTTCACCCATTTTCTGCACATCATCCTGAGGTAAACCAATTATAAATGTTTGTTTGCAGTAAACTGGCTACTGACAATTTATCAGAACAGATTGGACTAGAACCCATCTGACAGGATTTTAAATTTGTTTTTTCCATTTTTCAGTTTTAATACAAATGCCTGACTGTGCTCAATCGTCAAGCTGCATGCATGAGAAACTGGCCAGCCCAAACAGTGTATTAATCATTAGCAAATGGAACGTTAAGGAGTCCACTAAGAGCTTCCTTACAAGGTAGTACGGGTATTTATACTGTAAAACTGATGTGGGGGGCTTGATCTTTAGGGGGCAGGACCACCAACCAATACATGCAGATTTTTGTGTGTGGACAGAAGGTACTTTTGACATTCAGTTTTTGCTAGATAGAAACAGAATGAATAAATGAACTTTTTTCTTTTTTCTTTTTTTTTTTTGTAAGAGGTAAGTAAAAGATTTCAATTTGATTCTTCTAGAGGGGGAAAAGTAGTTGAAAGTAGGTCTTCATTTTGCAGTCATCATCTGTACGAATTCTGAAAAGACAAATAATCATAACATTTGATTATCTTCAAAAGAAGCTGTAATGAACACATCTACTGTGCACAATACAACTGGCGACCTTCCACAGAAGGTGCTAACCTGATGTGTACAGACCTGAAGGCTACTGAAAACCAGGCTCAAGAAATTTAGCCTTTACCTTCATAGTTGACTTGTCCGTCTCCATCAATGTCTGCTTCTCTGATCATTTCATCTACTTCTTCATCTGTTAGTTTTTCTCCTAAGTTTGTCATGACATGGCGCAGTTCTGCCGCACTGATGTAGCCATTTCCATCCTGTGAGCAGGCAGTGATTGTTACGTGGCGACGGTGGACAGAGGTTCTAGGCGAGCAAGCAGCTCTCTGCACACTCCTTCCCAGGGTTGCTGCCAGCTCTGCTCTCAGCAGCATTCCTCCCATTCCCAGTTCCCACCAGTCAAACACAGAATGCAGACACTAGACATAACACACACATGACAATCAATCCAGCATTTCTCTCTACTGGGCCTCGCCTCAGCCAAGCCAATACTGTCCCTTCCCAGGAGTCAGACGGGAGGCTGAGACACTCAGGCAAACTCTCACCAACCGACAGGTACAACTTTCAGCAGCGAACGCACAGAGGGCCATGTTATGCACCTCTCCAGAGCAAGAGTGCAAGATTACCTTGTCAAAGACTCGGAATGCCTCACGGATTTCTTCTTCGCTATCTGTGTCTTTCATTTTTCTAGCCATCATGGTCAAGAACTCTGGGAAGTCAATGGTGCCATTCCCTTTCAGAAGAAAAAGCTCATGTAAGGTAAGAATCACACTGACACCCCTATGCAGTCAGAATCGATCTTAGACGACTGTGCACAATACCCTGGCACCTGACAGAACTCAAGTGGTAACTAGAATGACAAACTGTTGTTTTTCTTAGACTGACCTTGTAGCCAAAATACTCAAACACTTCACAGAACAAGGTCAGTCAAGCCAGTAGGCAGTGCCCAGCAAAGCACTTACAGGTGCAAAGGAAGCTGCACATCTCAATTCACAACCATAAAAACAGAGTAGGCAATACAAAAACAAAGGCAGCAAGCAATGGCCTGTCCAGGAGAATGCTCAGGCCTGACGTGAACGTCCTCCTCATGTACAAAATGCTTTAGGGGAAAGATGACAGCAAGGACACAGCCTACTACATCCTGGCCAGTCTCCGCAGTGTTCTCCAGTGCACTCCTAACCCTACTATGTAGGCTGGCTAGGTATATGCCATGTCTGGTTTTGTTTTAGTACTGGGAATTGAACTCAGGGCCTCCCATGTGCTAAGTATGCACTCTTATTCCTAAACCTCCGATTCAGCATCTTCATCTTCCATGAAGGGAAATACTCAGAAGCCATTTTTAGTTTAGAACCATAAATGTTCAGGAAACTATCAGAAGACTGAATCCATTCAACATCCAACATTCCAAATGACTCCTCTAACGCTAACGGATAAATACTCCCAAAGACAAATCCCAGTATCACCAGCTTGAATTATATGAAAATAAAATTAGGGGGAAAAAAAAAATCAATAGCTATTTACAATTCATTTTCACTAGAACATTTAAAACAAATAACTTCCAATGCTACTGGTGTATGGATGGCTTAGTGCCTTGGGCTCAGTCTTCACACGGCATAACAATGTAAGCGAGCACATCAAAGATCCCTAAAGTCTCTGAGGATGTTTATCTAAGACAAAATAAACAACGAAGTGTTACCTATAAGCATGTGAAGATCTCCTTAGGTAGCAAATCAAGGCTTTATACAACTTCTCCACTGTGTTCCATATAATCTGAGAGTCAAGTATCCTTTCCCTACCAGGCCTGGCTTCCCAGGATGTACATACAACAGCAAAGGCCCAACCCCTGTTCCTATAGGGTTCATCAACTAGACAGAATCATGGACGATTTTTTCTACAGCAGTATTGAGGATGAGAATAATCTTTTAGAGGTATTTCAATAGGCACAGTAAACCCAAGCCATACTTTATGGTGCCACATTTTTCTAAATGGCTCCTCTGAGACCATCTGTGTAGCTTAGATCCATACTGTATCTTCTAAGCTCCTTTTTAAAAATCTACAGTCTCAGGACGCACATTCCTGGATATATGTGTGTGACTTTTCAACTAGGGGAGAGGGTGCCTCCACACCAGTTCACTGACAAAAGGGAGCCATGAGCTCTTCTGCCTACAGCTGTCATCTAGAGGACGTCACGGTGCTGCTGGTTCTTTCCAGGCCTGAGCCTTACACAGTTTTAGACACCACTCGGTCCCAGGTTAATGTAGAGGGGTGCTCCACAGCGCTCAGGTTCTTCCTTCTCTTAGAAACAGGGGATTCTTTAAAAAGCAGGGTCCCTGGCAACTTGTTTTTACTTCCCTTGAAGGACTTGGTGCAGCCTCGGGGCCAGCTGATAACGGACTGCAGGTGTCCGTCCCAGTAAGCAGAAAAGAACAATAGCCACCCAGTCCAGGAAGTGCTCTAGCCAGCAGCGGAGTGAACTGAACAGCAGGCCCACAGTTTCCTATTTTGATGTCAGGAGGCTGTGAGGCAGCCAGAGAAAACTCTGCACGTTTGCTGTGCTCTAGGGACCTTCAAAACATTCCGTAACAAGTCTGAACTTGAACTACACAACCCTGGCGCTCCTCACAGCTCTACACAACCCTGGCGCTCCTCACAGCTCTACACAGCCCTGGCGCTCCTCACAGCTCTACACAGCCCTGGCACGCACCCACAGCTCTAATGCCCTTACCGTCAGCATCCACTTCATTGATCATATCCTGCAGTTCAGCTTCTGTTGGGTTCTGACCCAGTGACCTCATGACAGTCCCAAGTTCCTTTGTTGTGATGGTGCCATCACCGTCTTTATCGAATAGGGAGAAAGCTTCCTTGAATTCTGAAAAGAGAAGTTTACTCTTTAGAATCAATGCTTTTTACCCAACACTGTGATGATACGCACTTCCCGGGAGCTTGCCAAAACAGGCTGTCCTAGTTATCAGAAACTACCTGGCCTTTATCTCCTGCGACAAGGACCACAATAGACCTGTTGGTCTGGCCAACACAGTACCCAGGAAGCAGACACTGTCCTAGTGACCAGCTCATTAAAGCCACAATAGCCTACGTTTTAAGAAAGCTACCTTGAGCATACTTACATTGGGGTGTTAAGTGTAATCTGAGACTGCCGATTTACCAGTTACAGTAAAGTCCCTTGTTCAAAGAAAGCCCTTTCATGCTACACTTTTACAGCCACAACGAACTCGTTTCATAGCAACATGGTTCCTAGAAACGCTCCCAGGCAGTCAGCAAGTTGTCTCCCTGTAACATTCAGAATATTTCCCAGAACTCCTAAAAACAGTATTTCTTTATCTAAGGTGTAATAGGTCTGCTTAAATCCGCCAAATTCATACATGTACACCACACTCATGCCTGGTGTCTGCAGAGGGCAGCACTGGATGCCCCAGAACTAGCATTACAGACCATTGTAAATTACCACCTGGGTCCTAGGGACCTAACCAGAGCCCTCTGCAAAGAGCAACAAACAAGGGCTCACCCAGTCAGCTGTCTCTCCAACAACCACCTTGAAACACTAAGGTAGACACTCAACTTTTATCCGTTTCCATGTATTTTAGGATATCAAGCAGAGGCTTTCCTGGTAGTCTGTTAAAAGGTCTGTGGCTTAAAAACTAAAGCCCATTTCAGAGCAGCAGACTCAGTGGACCCTGCTCTATGCACACCTGAGTGCGACAGGCAGGCGGGCGGGCAGAGTCCATGCCATGTCATTTCTACAATACATGACACCTCGCTGTTTCTGCTTAAGAATTCTTAGAAAACCACACAGACAGTAGAAGGGAGGGACAACAGAGAAGACACAAAAACATGGCAGAGCCAGGTGTGGTGGCACACGCCTTTAATCCCAGGACTCAGGAGGCAGAGGCAGATGGATCGCTGTGAGTTCAAGGACAGCCAGGTCTACAAAGTGAGTCCAGACAGCCAAGGTTACACAGAGAAACTTTGTCTCAAAAAACTGAAAAAACCAAACCAAACCAAGTCAGACCCTAGCTCTAGTTTCCTGGGACTCCCCAGTCTTCAACTTACCAGCAATCTGTTCTTCAGTCAGCTGATCAGCCTACATGGAAAAAGAAAAGGTCATAATTTATTCTAGGCAAGAATGGTTGATAACCTACCTTTCCTAACTATACTTTAAAATTGTATTTTTTCAAACTAGTATTTAAAAGACAATGTTTTGAAATCATTAGCACTGCCATTTAGTGAAAGCTGCTACAACAATTAAAGGAAACTGTTCTGGCCAGCTTAACAATAAAGGGTGACAAAGAAGTGACAGCATCTGCTGGCTTCATTTCTTTGGCCTGCGGCTTGCACTAAGTGCTGCAATGAAAGCCGTCAGTCGTAATGTGGGAAATGGCGCCTCTTGTGGTTAAAGTACCCATAGCACCAGCTGCTGCAGTAGCAGCAGGCAGAGCGCCACCTACTGCGCCACTAACACTGCAGTCTCAGGTTCCATCCAAGAGACCCAACCCAATGCCACTGACAAGGCAGCCAGGACCAGGATCCTGTCCAGGGGCAGGCTTTTAGTGCACCTTGCGCATAGCTTTGGGCCCTCCAAAATCTCCACATTGGCGTTACATAATAGTATTGGGTTGGATTAAAAGGCTTTTATTCCCGTTTTATGAGAAACAATTAAGTGAGGAAAATATACAGTAATGGGTTACCCACCCCAGTTTCATTTCTATGTAATAAATGCTTTCTGATCGTTTAAATTAGACAGTTATTTGCTAAAAGCCTACCATTTACAATAGCTAATGCCTTTTGGTCAAATTATCCTGATTCTGAAGCTAGGAAAAACTGGATCTTGGACTGTAACAGAACTGCAAAAATGAAGCACACAGAAAACACTGTTATGAGGCAATGATATCCCTTTCCTCAGGGACAGGAATAACGATGATCACTCGCTAGCATTAACCCTGCCCACCTCAAGATTTATAGAAAAGCTGCCTATAGCCTATATATGGAACTTGCCATGTTCTAGATACTGAATGGCCACAAAGGTAATGTTCACTTGCACTATTTAGTCTCTGCTCCCCTGACCTGTGCCTCCTCCTGTGCCTCAAGCTCTCAAGGAGAATATATAGTTTTTATTTTAATGAAACCAGTTACAAAATAAACCCCAAGAGAAACCCGATGGCACTAGAGTTCATTTCTTTTCCGTGGAAACTCGGCTTATATATTGATTTAGGAGAGGAAGAACTTCTACTTTTTACATTTTAAGTGGGTCTTCCCTTCTATCCAGTACTGGAAGCTACTTTTAAAGCAAATGGAGACACGATGATGATTTATGTAATGCCGAGCCGTGTCAGTCTTCTACGACAGGAAGTAATGCCACACCTCGTAGGAGAAACTGTCAGCTCACCAGGGAGAAGAGTTCCACCTCCTCGAAAAATTCTCTAAGAGGCCTGTCAAGTGCATCTACCTTCAGGACAACGACTCCCCCCACCCCACCCCCGCCGCACCCCGCATCCCCAAGTCATTCGGGCCTTGGGTCAAAGGCGGTCCAGAACCTGCCAAAGAACGATCCAGGATCTAGGCGCCCTGTCGGGGCAGAAGGTGCTGCTGGTGATGTTAGCTCTGCCTGGAGAGCAAGAAGGGGGCCACAGCACATGCACTTGGCCAACCCGAACAGTCGTTTCTGGCAATCCAGAGGCGGTAGAGAAAGCGGAAACGTGGAGATGGGCATCTCCACCTGCCGCCCAAGGAGTGGCGTGAGACAAGGGGGCACGCAGACGCAAAGTGGCCCCAGGACGGTAGTGCAGCCCCTCCCACCGCCCCGGCTCCCCTAGGCACTGAGCCTACCGCCGCCTCCTCCCTCCCCAGCAGAAACTTTGCGTCTCTAATGGAAACCGAGGAGCGCGCCAACTCTCTCCTCCCCCGCCCAGCCGCCCCAATTAGCGCGAGCCGAGCACCTCCCGCGGGAAGGGGGCCTCCCCGCGGACCCGGGCGATCGCGCCCGTCCCGCTCTGCACCAGAGCCGAGGTTGCACGGCCCAGCCACGCGCGCGGCTACCCTGCGGGGCCCCGCCCGAGCGCAGGGCGGCCGCTTCCGCCCTCTCCGCCCCCCCAGCCTTCGCCTTCCTGCCCCCAACCCCACCCTTCCCCGGCTCCTTCCTTCCCAGCTCACGCCCGCGCCGCGCCCCCCGGGAGGAAGGAGGGGACCGCAGCGGAGGGAGGGCGCCCGATTGGGTTGGCCAGGGGGTCTGTAGGTGGCTGAGGACACCCCGGAGCCCGCGACTCAAGCCCGGTACGCCACCGGCTCGCCCCGACCCATTCATTCTTTGCGTCCCGGGACTAGCTACGGGGACGTCGTGGCCTGCCCCACCCGGCTCCCCCGCCCAGCGGGCCCCGGCCGAAGCGCAGCGCTGCAGGCAGCCCGGGTGCGGCGGCGCTAGATGCAGTGGGTGCGGGGCTGGGGGAGGGGGTGGATGCGGAAGGCCCCGGTGCAGCTGTGGCAGTGGCTCCAGCCCGCGCTCAGCCCACAGTAGAGGCCAGCTTCAGAGGCATCCAAAACTCAGAGGAGGATCTCTGGCAGCCAAAGCGGAGATGCAAACCCGAAACGCATCCTTCTTAACCGCAGCTGCTGCGTAACACCCGGCAAAAAGGGTAGGGGGTAACCTCAGCCAGGAAAAGGGGGGAGACCCAAGGGGGAGACCCACGACTAACTACAAATCTGCTAAGAGAGCTGGGGCAGCTGCTACGTCTGCGACTGCCGGTCCCAACCTACCATGGTGCGAGCGAAGGAAGAGCGGAGCAGGCAAGGGTGGCTGCACCAGCGCAGGGGCTGTGACCGCCGAGGTGCCTCCGCTGCTGTTGCTAACGCGCTACCTGCGTTGTGCGCTGAGCCTCAGCCGCCGCCCGACTGCGAGTAACGGCACCACGGACACGAGACTCCCAGCACCACTGCCGTAGCGCGAGCCTGTGTACCGCGATATATATATACGTTGCGCGTATCCCTCCGCCGCGGCAGTACCGCCTCGCGCAGGGCGGCGCTGCGGCAGCCGGACCTCACCGCAAGGCCCCGCCCCCCCCCCCCAGGCGCGCCCCGCGTGGTGAGCCCATTACGCGGGCTAAGGGGTCACTGGGGAGTCCGGGACTTGAGCGTGGGTTCTGGTCTGTTGTAGCAAGGGGGTCCTCTAGATCTGGAATGCCTGCGTGGCGAGATCTGGGGGCTTCAAGCTGTGTGCGGGTCACCCAGCCCCATTCCACCTGTGTTTCCCCCTCCCATCACTCCTAGTGGCTGCAGGGTCGCAGAGCCACTACCATCCTGGGCCACCACAGACCGCTTGATTCCAGGAGGAGCTGCTGGAGGTCTGGGGGCTGAGGACAGCCACGGGAAGCGGGGGGAATCAGCCTTGCAATTTGAGCTGCAGAGAAGAGGGGACTGTGTTGAGGGCAAGGTGGTTTGCCTTGGGGAAGAAATTGGTCGGATATGTTACTTTCTTCATTTTGGAGAACTGTCCAAGGCACAGTTAGAAGCTCAGGTGCTGTCACGTTTACATGCCCCATCATTCTAGATCTCATGTTTTTACATAGCCACTAAAATTTTAAAGATGCTTGAAGATTTGTTCCCTGCTGGGTTTGTTCCTTTTTTCCTGTGGCTTCTAAACTCAATGAGCAGCTTATGTAGACCTTAAAACCCATGCTTTGAGTTTTTCCTACAATTAGGAAAAAACTGGTAAATTTACATACACAAAGAAGGGGAAAGGTATGCCGAATCCCTCTGATTACAAGCTGGAACTTTCATAGCCAATTGATTCTAGTAGGGAACTAGACTATCTTAATTACGATCTTAATTATAATCCTTAAATAATGTTTTAATCTTTAAATTTACTATTCTCCATTCTTCTGTAAACTAGAGTGGGGGGCGGGGACTGTTTTGGGCCTTAATTTGGAGCCTGGGACTTAAAAAAGAAAATTCTTAACAAAATGCTGCAGTTTCTTTTCTTGCCAAGACCGAACACAGAATTTGATCTTTTGTTTGCAAGGCCAGGACAAGTTGCAGGTTGTTTACTCCTTCAGAAATTGTGGCAAAATGTATGACTAGCAAGATCTGCTAGGAAACACTTGTGTTTTATATATATATATATATTTCCCCCCCCCTCCCCCCAGGCTTTGGCAGAGTTTGCAGAAGGATGGTTTTAAAAGAATCAAATCTGTGCCTGCGCATTGCAAATGCCAGAGGACTTCTTAGGATCACCTCAGACAGGATGTCAGCAACTGTGGCACTGCGCTTAATTATGTCCTTTATGGAATGCTACAGAAAGGGTGAACCTGCTGTTTAAGAAGAAGCCGTAGCAGCAAGCCAGGGAAGGGTGCCGCCTTAAAAACCATTCACAGGCATGCTTGTAACATCCTTAGGTTCACAAAGAAGAGACCAATACAAGCCAGTTTAAATCATATTCAATAATCTAATGACTTACAGGTCTACATAGCTAATCTCGTTATTGTCACTGTTTGATTACTAAAGGAATTTGGATTTTTTTTTTCTGCCAGACTTTTCCCAAGGTAGTTAGCTAAATACATTTTAACATTTGGTGTGCAATGAGAAGGGAGAAACGATGGCCTATAAATGAAAATATGTTTAATTGTTGGGGATCCTTTTGTTTCTGAAGGATTCTTCAATCCCTTATAATTATTTTGGTTACATGGTTCCAATCTATGGCCTTGCAAAACCAGTCAAATATTTTCCTGTATCATTCAACTGTTTCACTAAATAAAATGCTTTCAAACTTGTCCATGACTTGACTTGCTAAGCACCATCCATCGTACAATTATTTTAATCATCATCGAACACTTTTCTATCTGTTCATATTTTACAAAAGAGAGCTCTGGGGGGATTCTTTTAACATATCAAAGCACAGCTTAGCTTTCTATCGTAGTGGGTTTGTAATGAGGTCATGCTTTACACAGTTTTATGGCTAGTTTCACACACTGAAATATAAGAAGGTCAAGTGACTTGCCCAGGATCTTCCTGTGAGCCGGTGATTGGGCATAAACTAGAGCGTGAGTCTTTGCTCAGGGCTCTAATATTAGATTGTGTATCAGTGAACTCAGTATCTGAAAATTTAAAGATGCAATGGTAAAGATTGGCCTATTTCATAGGTCAGCGTCTCTGGCTGACAACTTAGGTCCACTGACTGTTCACTTTCCAGTGAATTAATGTGCTAATTTATGAGGCCAGCAATTTTTAAAAGCCACATAAAAATACCATAACATACTAAGAACCCAAAAGCCTATGGAATATTCTGTGGTATTTAAAGGAAAGAGTTCTATGTGAAATTATTTAAATCAAATCATGCTAAATAGAAGGAGAAAGAACGCAGCCCCGGGCCAGGAATCTGGACTGGCCTGTGCCAACCCTCAGCTTCTCTCTGTGACCCCTTCAATCCAGCTCTCACGCTGCCAAAACCAGTACCACGTGAGAGACTCTTAAACATTGCCAAGTTCGGCTGCCAGCTTGAGACGCAGGCTTGGCCCCCGCTGGACCACAGCTTCTCTGTGCTGACACTAAGGAAATACTTCCAGAAGGTTTTTGCCTCAGTAATGCTGGTGTCTTCTTAATCACAGATGATTTTTCTGTCCCAGATGAACAGCACCCATTGTCCAAGTAAAACAAAGTTTTACTTCCACATTATTATTATTATTTTTTTTTAGATTTTAAAATTTTCACTTTATATGCATATATGTGCACCAGGTACTTGCCTGTTGGGTCCCCTGTGACAGGTTACAGATGGTTGTGAGCCATCATGTGGGTGCTGGGAGTTGAACCAGGTCCTCTTCAAGAGTGACAAGCTTTCTTAACTTCTGAGCCATCTCGCTAGCCCATCCACAGATTCTTAATTCAAATGTATCATACGAACAACCCCCGTAGCATCTCTGAGTGACTCTCAGGCTTCCCTCTGGGACTGTACAGGCCACTTCCCCGTCTTCTGCATCTGTCTCAGTACTCTTATCTTCCAGTTCTTACGGAAGGAGCCCATTAAACTCTGAGCATGCAACGGCTTTGCCAGCTCAAAGTTCCAAATCCCTCCACACCTTCCCCAGAGCCAATATGGTCAGGCTCATCACAGCAAAATCCCTCTCTTAGGTACCAAGTTCTGTTCTGGTTTGTTTTCTGTTGCTGCGATAAGCACGGTGATCAAAATCAACTTGGGAAGGAAAGGGATTACTTTAGTTTAGTCCATCAGTGAAGCCCCAAGGCGGGAGGGAGCTCAGGACAGAAACCAACGGAGGTTTGCTAGTAATTGATGTGCTTCCTCAGGCCAGTTAGCTTAGTGCTCAGCCACATTTCCCACATGGCCCAGGCCTACCTGCCTAGGGATGGCCCCACCCACAATAGGCTGAAACCGTACATCAGTTAGCAATTAAGAAAATACCTCACAGGCGTGGCCACGGCACAACCTGATTTGGGCAGTTCTTCAGTGGATGCTCTGTCTTCCCAGGTGATTCTAGGTTTGTATCAAGTGGACGGCTGAAGTTACCTGTGACATCCCCCTTCTGCCCATGGTCATGGATACACAACACAACGAGATAGAGTCAAGGATAGAGAGCCAGAGCACAGAGAAATGATTGGCCTGACTTGGACCTCATTGTCTCTATGCTCTGACCAACTGAATTTTTGTTGTTGTTCTTGTTTTGAGACAGGGTTTCTCTGTGTGTCGCCTTGGCTGTCTTGCACTTGATTTGTCGACCAGGGTGGCCTCAAACCCACAGAGATCCATCTGCCTCTGCCTCCCAGAGTGCCAGGATTTCAGACTTGTGCCACCACACCTGGCTCCAACTGATCTCTCTCTCTCTCTCTCTCTCTGGTATGGTTTTTCAAGACAGGGTCTCTCTGAGTTAGCCTTGGCTGTCCTACACTTGCTTTGTAGACCAGGCTGGCCTTGAACTCACAGCGATCCGCCTGCCTCTGCCTACCGAGTTCTGGGATTACTGAACTCTTAAGTCATAAACAGCCAGTAGTTATAGAGAGATAGGAACTAAGTGCATGGATTGAGAGAGTAAAATACCCAGTGGGATCAGATCGTAGTTTTATGCTTCTGTTGTTTATACTGAACTCAAAGCTCCTTTAAAAAGAGGCATCTGGGGCTGGAGAGATGGCTCAGAGGTTAAGAGCACTGAATGATCTTCCAGAGGTCCTGAGTTCAATTCCCAGCAACCATATGGTGGCTAACAGCCATCAATAATGTGATCTGATGCCCTCTTCTGGTGTGCAGGTGTACATGCAGGCAGAGCACTGTATACATAATAAATAAATAAATAAATCTTAAAAAAAAAAAAGAGGCATCTGAGATATTGTGTAATGTAGCTTTTTCCTCCCTTTAGGCTTTCTTGAGAATCTTGCTATGTAGCTCAGGCTGGCCTAGAATTCTCCATGACACCCAGGCTGCTCTTGAACTTACTATCCTGCCTCTGCCTCTGGAGTGCCAGGACTATACAGGCATTCTACCAAGACCAACCCTTGAAATCATATTGTTTTGGAAATAATTAAACAACCATTTTCATTATTCAAAAGCCAAATGCAAAATTAGCTTTTATCAGTAAGTCAAATCACAGTCAGCAACTTACCATTTCTACCTAATGGGCTCTGGGTGGGGTCTCACCAAAGCCGAGATTTATGACAACAGGTTTTCAGCAATTGTTTAGTCAGGGGAGGGTTGTTTGACCACAGACAACTGGCAAAACAGGTTTTTTTTGGGTGACTCCATTTACCTAAAGAGCAGAGCTAGCGATTGGTACCAGCTGGGAGGTCACTGAGGCCTTGATGGGCATAAAACTGAACTGTAATGCTAAATTAGACAAATTAATGCTGATGGCAGACTATATCAAAGAAATGGCCTCACCAATTTCAGAAGAGTTAAGGCCCAATTAGTAGGAGCTAGGGAGATGGCAAAGTGGGTGAGAGGGCTTGCTGTGCCTGAGATAGAATCCCCAGCAGCCATGTAAAAAGCCAGGCGTGGCTTCCTATGCCTTTGATCCCAGCATTGGAAAGCAGAGACAGATAGACCCTGGGGTCTCACAAGCAATCAGCCAGCCAGCCAGCCTTAACAGCAAGCTTCTGCTTCAGTACAAGACCCTATTTTGAGGCAATATGCACCCTGACATGCCTTTACAACACACACACACACACACACACACACACCATAAAAGGGTCCAGTTAAGTAATAGTGTGGTTGGGTTTTCATTCACAGGGAATAGCCTTTGTCCTTTCTTCCATATCTGAGCTATTCATTACAGTAGCCTCTAACCATGTACAGCCATTTAAATCAAGGAAGTTAAATTTAAAAATACAGTTCCTCAGCCAGGCAAGGTGGCGCATGCCTGTAACCCCAGCACTCGGGGAGGCAGAAGCAGGCAGATGTCCATGACTTCGGGGCCAGCTCAGTCTACAAAGCAAGTCTAGGGCAGCCAAGGCTATACAGAGAAACACTGTCTTGAAAAAAAAAATAAATAAATAATACAGTTCCTCAATTTTGCTAGCAATACATAATCCCATGTATATGGTGGTTATTGTATTGGACAGTACAGAATACTTCCATCACTGAAGAAACTTCTGTAGGGTGATACCATTCTAGAGATTTTTAAAAAGGAAAGATGCATCCATGTGTGCCTACATCAGTGGCACCTAAAACCCCAACATCTTGGTTTTGTTGTTGTTGGTGGTAGTTGGTTGGTTTCATTTGGTCTGGTTTGGTTTTTTGAGACAGGGTTTCTCTGTGTCACCCTGGCTGTCCTGGACTCATTTTGTAGACCAGGCTGGCCTCGAACTCACAGCAATCCAATTGCCTCTGCCTCTTGAGTGCTGGGGAATTAAAGGCATGAGCCACCACCGCTGCCTGGCCCTGAAGCCCCAACATCTTAACTATCACACCCATGAGTCTTTGTTTAGCCCAGTGAACCATAGATGCTACATTAGTTTCAACATGACACACCCCTGATCACCTGTAGTGGCCTCTTTCCATTAAAACCTCAATTTATCATAGTCCCAGTACCATCTTTTACGCTTTGAACTCAGTATAGTCTTGGCTCAACAAATGTTAATAGATTATTGAATTAGTATCTAGTCCAGTCCCTTCTGGAACTGGGAAGGACATAAGAAGTGGTGATTAAATGAGACAGAGCAAAAGGAGTCTCTTGTTTTATTGATGACCCACCACTGAAATCACTCTTTCCTAATCCGGCTGCACCCCACATGGCCCCAAGAACATGCCCTCCTGTCTGTCCCTGCTTTGACTCTGACCCATGCCTCTACTGTCCTAATGGGTACCCAAGTGGCTGATCCGTCTTTGTCCACAGTTCTCTTTAGGCAGTTACATAGCTAGATCCATTGCTTGCTTTCTTATAATGGAGGAAATATGACCAAAGGCAAATTGGATTTTAAAAAAGCTATCTTTCTGCCCAAAGAGGCTTCTGGAATTTTATTTGTCCTAAGTAGAGACTCTTAGGCACGGACTAATAAACCAAACTCCAGGAAGCATCACAATAGCATAGTTGACTTATGTGGTCAATGAAAAGAAACCCTTTCAAGTGGGTTTTCAACTGTACAAACGAGTATGGCGGCAACCCCTTCCTTTTCACATCCTCCTCTGCAAGCCAAAGGATGTGTGGGAACGCTGCCTGCGTTAGTGCCAGGCTACGTAGGAATTTGCCTCCTTTAGCTCTGACAAAGAGAGAGCTGGTTCCCAAGTAAAGGAGAAGGTTGGAAAACAGTGCTGTCTAGTTACAAGGTTGTTTCCCTTTGCTTCACCGACCCGGCCATTGAACCCATGACACTGGTGTAATGGCGCACACCTTGGGCTTGGCATAAGGGTGGCACAAAAGGGAAAATGTGTGGTGAATTAGCTTGAACACCATAAGCTCCAGAGACAGATATGAGATGTGCTTTTATTATTATTATTATTATTATTATTATTATTATTATTATTATTATTATTATTTTAATATTTGAAAGATCAGTCTGCCAAATACAACATATTAGGTCTGAAGTCAATTCAGAACCAAAATCAAGGAGCTGGCGAGGAGTCTAAGGGATCAGCCGTGGAAGAATTGAGGTCTCCCCTTCACTTAGCATCTTCAACATGTAGGTTCCAGAGGCCAGAAGCCCAGGCTGCCTTGCTTCCGGCCATGCCACCACCCTTACAGCATGCTGCTGAGTCACCTATGTCTCCCAAAGCCCAAGGGATTTGTGACTCAAGAGAATTGATTTACGGGCTCATGTTTTAGGGCTCTGGTGCTACCTGGCCACACACAGTTTGTTTCACACCAAGTTGGAAACCTAGGAAAAACTCAGAACTCGACTAACAAGAAGACCTCATTGTAAACGGCCTAGCAAATGCTTCTAATAGGAGCATTTCCAAAGTTCAAACTCTAGCCGGGCATGATGGTGCACGCCTTTAATCCCAGCACTTGGGAGGCAAAGGCAGGCGGATCACTGTGAGTTCGAGGCCAGCCTGGTCTACAAAGAGAGTCCAGGACAGCCAAGGTTAACACAGAGAGACCCTGTCACGAACCCCCCCCCCCAAAAAAAACAAAAACAAAGTTCAAACTCTAAAAAAAGGTGGGAGGCCGAACAAAAGCATTCAAGTCTGCGTCTCTCTATGTCGGGGTCTGCATACACATTGCAGTCTATGTTCTGGATGGCAAGGCTGCAGGCCCCCCACCACGCCATGCCTGCCTTCTAAACTCTTGCTAGGTCAGGGTGTCAGGGTGCTACTAAAGCTGTGACATGGGTACTTTGACGTGGAAATGAGTACAATATGCTGAACAAGTCCAGCCATAACTGTCTGAGCGCCTGGGGAAAAAATTTTTTTAAGACACCAGCTAAAAGCTGTATAATGAGAAAGAAAAATATAGCATGGTGTGGTGGTGCACACCTTTCATCTCATTACTTGGGAGGCAGAGGCAGGCGGATCTCTTTGAGTTCGAGGTCAGCCTGGTCTACAGAGTCCAGGGCAGCCAGGTCTAGGGGGTGGGGTGGGAAATGCAACCATGAACTTTTGATTCTGTTTATACTGGGGTTACAGGTGTGCACAACCATGTCTGGTTTGAGCCAAGAGCTGCATGCACGCAAGGCAAGCACTCCATCAACTGCGCTACACTCCCTCAGCCCCGATTTCCTTTTCCTTCTCCTCCTCTCCCTACACCCCCAGTATCTTTATGTAGCCCAGGCTGATCCCAAGCTTATCATCCTCTGGCCTCAGTTTCTTAAGCACTGGGAATATAGGTGAATGACACCATACCTCATTTTTGATCATTTGTTAGCAGTTTACCATACTCTAAAAAACACTACAGCATTTTATGCAGAATGTTAATTGCTTAGCTACATTCCTTTGTTAACCATCTCCCCCTCCCCCCCCCCCAAAAAAAGCTTCTCTATCTTCTTAGGGGATTGAGGGAAGGAAATAGAGTCACTCGGAAGAAGACAGAAGTAAAGAAAGCATAAGGCTTAACACAAGACTGTGTCAGCAACTTAGATGAAGGTCAAAGATTTTAAGCCGGCCATATAGATAAGGCCTGGCTGGGAGAACTGTTCTGCACTGCCAGTCCCTAGGTGAAATAACAAAGTCCAAAGCAAAGTCATCTTAGGCTTTTCCACAATCACTGGGAGGCCCTGAAAGTGATAACACACCCCCCCCCCCCTTTCCTTATTACAGCGGCTCTTTGATTACAATGTTTCCAGAGGTCCAAAGTCAAAGGAGGGAGCAGGACAGTGTGATCCTAAAGCCTGCTGCATCCATCTCTCACTTCTCAGGGGTTAGTTTTCTTCTTGGGGAAATGGAGCCATCAGGCCAGGTAGCCTTTCTGCGATTCCTTCTGGATGTAGAAGTTCATGATTCTAAATGTTTTGCTTGTGGAGTTTGTGAGGAATGTGTGCAGAATTCCCTAAGACTCAGAAAACTGGTGTAGATGAAGACACTCACAGAGAGGTCAGGCTGGATTTCACTCAATAGTTTCGTTCCCTTCCAAATGTTAGCAAATCAGAGTATAGAATGTCACTGTTCCAAATGACATGAGTAAACCAGGTATGGTGGTGCACGCCTTTAATCCCAGCACTAGGGAGACAGAGGCAGGTGGATCTCTGTGAGTTCAAGGCCAGCTTGGTCTACAAAGCCAGTCCAAGACAGACAGCCAAGGCTACACAGAGAAAGCTTGTCTCTAAAAACAAGCAAGCAGACAAGCAAACAAAGACGTGTGTATAAAATACTCAGTCCAAGTAGGCCATGTCTACTCCATAAATGATTCTGAGATCTACTCGTCCAAACTACCAAAAAGGAGAGGAAAAAGAGACGGGAAAAGCTGAGAGAGGACGTTGTCTCTTCACAAAAGACCAGAGAAGCAATAATAGAGAGGAAAAGCCAATGAATTGTTTGAGTGACTCACATGGGTTTTTAAAATAAGTTTCTTGTAAATCTTAGTATCTTTAAAAAAAAAAAAGTAACACATACCAAAGAGAGCTTGGAAATCAACCCTCATATCTAAGAGCCATGACTGCTCTATAATAATATTTCCTTAATAGATAACCCAAGAAGAGAAACTTTATCCTTACATTACAGATGTGCCACAAGTATTACTAGTTTCTAGGCTCATACTCAGAGATCCACCAGCCTCTGTCTCCCAACTATGGGATTAAAGTCCTGTACAACCACAGCCGGGTTAGTTGATTTTTTTTTTAACCCATCAGATCAGTTCTAGACCATTCCTTCACTCTTTCAGTAGGCTTTTACTGGGCTAGAAAGCAAAAGCAAATTTACTAAGTATAGAGACATAAGCATGTATTGAAGGAGCCCCATTCTGAAGCAGCTCGCCACTCAAGGACATAATTCACTGGTGATGGGGACAAGACCCAGCAACTTTCCTGTGTACTAGAATTAAAGTAAGGTGCTATCAAAATAGTTCATATCTAGGTAAACCAGTGACAGGCTTTATAGAAGATCTAACTTCTTTGTAAATGAGAAGCCTCCCTTAAGAAATACTTTGAAGACTGAATTTGAAGAGAAATTTAAAAGCAACTTTGAAAAGTTGAAAGTAGTATAAACAGGAACAGTTCCAAATATGACACAATTAGGTTATGGTTCAATTTCTTCATAGCAGAATCAAATATTAGAGCTGGGAGGCAATCTGGAATTCATCTAATCTGATCTCGTCGTTCCGCAATCGAGAGAACAGAGGTTCCAGGGCCAGAGGAATTTACCCAAGAATTCCTAATTTGCTAGCGGCACTCTCAGATCTCTTTCTCACATCAGGGTCTGGTTTGATACACACAAGTCAGAGTAGACACTTCCTACTCCAGGCACACCGCAAAAGAAATGCGACGTATTGTTTCGACGGGCAGATATTTTGTGGTGAGATAGCCACGCATTAGTGCCAAGTTATTTGCCCACTTGGTAAACATTTTGGGAGAGGCTACTGAAGTCCTACAAAGAGAAAAATCACAGCTTTTCTTCTTTCTGAACAAGACTTTGAGTTTAAGAAACAGCAGTAAGCAACTGACAACTACAGCTTTAGATCAAAGAGGGTTTCACGCAAAGGCAGCGACTGCAGCAGATACCATCATGGAAGAGTGACCAGCTGCAGCAAAAACCGGATCGTTCTCATGTGTCAAAATCACAGATATTTCGAGGTTAAATGCCAATTTTTCAGAGATCCACAAAATTTCATTTTCTTAGCTGGTTTCCTATAGCAGTGATTATAAGCAAGTAGCATTTCTTCTTTGCAGGTTCCCTTGATTCCTAGGCTGGGAAGTTAACAGTTCCGTTGTGCAACCTCACAGCTGTTAGTAAGTCGAGCTCTAGAAAGTGAGCTGAAACGCAGCTAGGTCTTGTTCTGGGCTCCGTTTCTCAGATTGCTATGGGTTAAGGCGTGACAGATTTTTCACCGAGGTCTATGGTGAAAGAGCCATCGGATTGTTTTCATTAAGCCCTCATTTTTAGCCCCTCCGGGAAACCCAGCCTTGGGGCGCGGGGGTGGGGTGGGGTGGTGGGGTTGGGAGTGGTGGTGGTGGTGGTGGTGGTGGTGAAGGGACGCTGGTCCTTCTAGAAACAGAAGCGCTCGTGGGGGTGCTAAGCCTGCGCTCCTAAACAAGGGGTCAATCCGGGCCAGGATTTTAGGGTGTGGGGGAGCTTTTCTCCTTTCTTGTTGGCAAATGTTTTCACTAACGCGCCTGGCGACAGCAAAAAAAAAAAAAAAAAAAAAAAAAAAGGCACCACCTGCGATGAAGGGAACCAGCGAGGGTCGCTCCAGATCTTCCCTTTAAGGGACGCAGGACACACCACAGAAACTTAGTATTATTTCTAGGTCAAGTACGCATTCCTGAGGGGCCAAAGACCACACAGTAAGGAGGAAGAGCAAGCTGGACACCCCTCAACTGTGATGGGCGGCGGGCGGGGCGGGGCGAGGGCACTATATCTCTCCGCGGAGGAGCACACGGCTGTGGCTACACACGCCTCCAAACGCGCTCTGCAGCCCGTTGCTTAGCTGGCGCTGCTGAGGTTTCTTTCCCCGTTGAGTTTGACAAGGACTCTCCGATAGGCCAGAGGGACCCTGCAGTGGTTGGCCGGAAAGAGTCGAGCGGCCTGATTGGCCGCTCGGCACCTGCAATGCGCAAAGCCGCGGCGGGCGTGGAGGGCTCCGCGTGAATGGCCCTGGTTGGCGGGGCAACCCGCGGATATCCGGAGGGAGCGGCTCCGCCTATGGCCGCCATCTTTACTAGGGGCACCGCGCGCAGGCCAGGTCTAGAGAGAGCTTGTACCGGCTCTGACCAAGTCGAAAAAGGCTTGCGAAAGAAGTTTTGTTTGGGTTCTCTTGCTTATTTTTCTTGGCTGTGGGTTGTTTCTGAGCTTCTCCCAGGGATGTGGATGGAGAGGGAAAGCTAAGGGCTTCGGGCTTGCGCCCAGGGCCACCCGGGAAGGGGGACGCCTGAGGAGGGTTTTTGATATCTTCCTAATAAAGCTACTTGGTTTGAGTCCTGGGCTGGGCCCCCAGGGATACGTTTCGATTCCGTTTCTACAAGCAGAAATGAGACGCGCAGTTTGGGCATCTTGTTTGAGCAGCAGGGTCCTTCTGGAAAGCTCGCCCGAATACGTCATTTTTTGCTCACACTGTGCGCGATCCCGCTAGCTCCTAATGCGTTTGTTTTATTATAGCTGTGCTCCAAACGGCCGTGCTAGAAACTATTTCTCCACTCCATAGGCAGTGTCCTGCAGGAGCAAAACAGTTTGCGCCCTCCCCACAAGCTACAGAAACGAGATTTTGATCATATTATTTGCCTTTTTAAGGCAAATGTTTACGTATATATGCATCCGGTTTTCATCCTTCTGTGATGCCACTCCCGCTAAAAAGGAGTTTAGTTATCTAAAGAAGTCATAGTTCAGGACTTAGGTCTCCTTTCTGTGGTGAAAGGATGAAAGAAAAAAAAGATGTTTTCTGGTTGGATTAAAAATCTGGGAAACAGAAAAAGGTCACGGTTGTTTTAGTTCAGTGGGTGGTGATATCTCAGTTTTATTTCAGCTGCGTAGGTGCACATTCAGTGGATCTTGGATATCCAAAGGTGAATTCTGGACTGCCTTGGTGTGGGCGTTGCCATGGCTACGGGGAGGGGGTTAGTCAATGAGTTCGTGAGACCAAAAAAGCAGACAGGGCCTGAATCCTTGGTAATTGCCTGCCCTGGTTTGTGTATCTAGGTTTTCTCCATTCCTTTACCCCTCCAAGATTCCTGAATTGATCAACATCAGCTTACATGGGTGTGTCAATTTGTCTTTAATACCGGTACACTCACCAAGTGTAGATTTTCCAATGAGATGATGTATCTAGAAGCAGGGTTTTTTTTTTTTCTTTCTTTTTTTAAAACCACTTTCTATACATTCTGAATTGCAAATTAGTGCCTTTTGGTTTGATTTGGTTTTGTGAGGCAGTTTCTCTGTGTAGCTTTGGCTGTCCTGGACCTGCTTTGTAGACCTGGATGGCCTCGAACTCACAGTGATTCGCTTGCCTCTCCCTCCCTGGGTGCTGGGATTATGGGCATGTGCCACCGCACCTGGCTCAAGTTATGGCTGTTCTTAATCTAACTAGTTTTGAACAATTGTAGACATGCATACCTTTTAGAAAATATGCATACCTTTTAGAAAATATGCATACCTCTTTAAAATCATCACCTTAACTGAGTGCCTATCAAGATAATTCCAGAGCGCTGAGTTCATGGATATTGCAAAAGAAAGAAACTTGGAGCTTTGCATAATCTTGATATAGCAACAACCACTCCTGTCTCTAACATACAGTATTTCAGTGTTTGGCAGCTGGTGCTGGAAGGCTTCGCTTGCTGCCCAAAGTAGACCAGAGAAGTCTTCAGAGCCTGGATTCCTTCAGTGATTTTTGTGAACAATTTATCTCACACAATTCTGAGGATTGCATGATCAGTAGATGTGTCAGGACTGCAAACTATAGACCCATGGATACAAGGCCAAGCAATTACTAAATACTAAAATGGTCCTCTTTGACCGTTAGGGAGGAAGGCTGGCCGTCCACCTTATGGAAAAAAACAAACTAACTCAGAGCTAAAATTAACCTTAAATAATACCCTTGTTTGTTTGAGACAGGGTTTCTCTGTGTAGCCTTAGCTGTCCTGGACTCACTTTGTAGACTAGGCTGGCCTCGATCTCACAGTGATCTGCCAGCCTCTGCCTCCCGAGTGCTGGGATTAAAGGTGTGTACCACCACACCCGGCCCCAAAATACCTTTTTTTTTTTATTGTATGTGTGTTTTGTCTGCATGTATATCTGTGCACCATGTGTGTCCCTGATCCCTATGGTGGCCAGACAAGGGCTCCAGATCCCCTGGATCTGAAGTTACATTTGTGAGCTGCCATGTAGGTGCTGAGAATCCAACTGGCCTTCAGGAAGTGGAGTGGTTAAGAGCAAGTGCTGTTAACCCATGGGCCATCTCTCCAGCCCCAACATTATTTTTCTTAATGTAAGTATGTTCAGTATAGCATTAAGCAATTAGCTTATTACAGTGTCTCCCAAAGTGTCCTAGTTTTAGCATTGGCTGTGTCTGAGAAAACCCTCTGTCCCAGGCAAACTAGACAACTGATCCCCTTCGGACCGTTTCCAATACCTTAAGATGGGAAGGTGAGCAGAATGGAAAATGAAGGCAGAGTACTCAAGGGGGTTTTGTTTCCTGGAGGACCCAGTTCAATTCCCAGCACCAGGAATTTGATGAGCACAAGGAAGTGCATGCACTCCCAAAGCTAAAGTGATAGCTTTATCTCTCTGTGCTGCTTTCTCAGTCCCCACACGTTCTTTTGGGCTTTAAGTTATTTTTTTCCCTGTTAAATTACCATCTTCATTAAATGCTTTACTAAGTTTTTAGTCTATTTAAGATCAGGTCTTGCTGTGTAGCCTAGGCTGGCGTGAAACTTGAAATCTTACCAAGTGTCTGGGGTTCTCTCTCTCTCTCTCTCTCTCTCTCTCTCTCTCTCTCTCTCTCTCTCTCTCTCTCACACACACACACACACACACACACACACACACACTTGGTTTTTTGAGACAGGGTTTCTCTGTCTCTGTAGCCTTGGCTGTCCTGAACTCACTCTGGAGACCAGGCTGGTCTCGAACTCACAAAGATCCACCTGCCTCTATCTCCCGAGCGCTGAGATTAAAGGCATATGTCACCATGCCCGGTTAGAATACTACTTTCTTATGCTGGCCGGATAAAGCCTTAATGCTAGTGGGGTTTGCTGCCAGAGTCATAATTCATGCAGGCTGCATTTAGAGTCCAGTAAAAGGCCAAGTATGTTTTTCTGTCCTAGTGTGTGAACCCCCTGAATTTTCCCCAAGGAGTCCAGGTTGAGGACTGTCCACTCTCTGTTTCTCCACGGCAGTTCTCTTTCCACTTTGTCCCCTACTATGTTCTCTGATCTCTGCATCTGTAGTTCAACAAACCATCACTGTTTTCCCTTTATTGGTTTGTTGTAGTTAGCTTTGTCTATAGCAGGTTGCCACCGCTTGAGTGCTTTTTAGAAACAGCAGACATTTATTTCTCACAGTTCTTGTGGCTAAGTCCAAGATCCAGACACCATAAGACTCATGTCTGACGAAGGCTCATTCTTCTGAGATGGCGCCTATTTGTTTCATGCTCACACAGTGGGAGGTGGAAGGCAGAAGGACACAGATGCTGAGCCTCATGAGGCAGAAGAGATGAAAGATCCAGGCACCTCTGACACCTCTTTATAGGGACGTGAACCCTCTCACCAGGGCAGAGCCCTCATGAGTAATCAGTTCCCTCATCTCTTTATGGTATAAGTCCCAGCATGAATTTGGGATGGATCCACCATCACATTCTGGAACTTTCCCATGCCTGATTCTATCTCATGCCCTTAGTTTAATCTCCAGCCAACCACATCTACCTGTCCAAACACCCAGTCTGGGTTTTTCATTAAGCCCAGGTTTCTTCCAGAATCCCTTCAGGGCCCTCCATAATTTGGCCCCTTCAGTCCTAAAAACTTCCCACATACACCCCGTTGCAGCTCTCAAATTTCAGCTGAATAAATTTTTTTTAATCTTTATACTTTTCCTCTTCAGTCCTTTATTCATATTGCTCCCTCAATCTAAACTTTTCATTTCCATCCTCTTTTGCTCAAAGTTCTAGAAGCCTTAAAGGCGCCCTTCAATGTGAGATCAGCTCACAGAAATACTTCCTCCCCTGGGCCGCCTTAGCACTTATTTCACTCTTCCTGTTACCACACTCTACTTCTATTATGGGTAGCTGATTACTCATTCAGTAAATATTTGTCATATACCGATCATGAGTATGGCTCCGGACTAGAGACCAAGGTGCCAGAAAGCTTGACAAACCTGGACCTTGGGTTTTAAGAAACTCTTTTTAGTTGAAAGAAAAGTAAGCATGTGCAACACATTTTTGTAAGGTAGGAGGAAAGGGCCACTCCTTCAGGTGTCTGGGAGAAGCCATTCTGTTGGAAGAGTCACACACAGCCCAGTGGCATCTGAGTGGGCTTGGAGGCGTCAGTACCCTGTATGGATGTCCCGGGGGAAGGCATTCCACAGGGAGGGAACTCTGGGAATGAGATAAAGAGGCTGAAAAGAACAGAGGGTGAGGGAAGGGGAAGAAGTTGAATTTGTTGTAATAAAGGCCCATCAGGAAAGACAAGGCCGTTGCTAGGGTTGGTAGGGTAGATGGTGCACGACCAGTGTGAGAAGACAGCCCCGCGCACCTGGATTCCACTGAAGTTTGAGAAGCGACAGACAAAACCAAAGGTATTTGAGGTAGGGAGATGAAGTAGTAGATGTTGTGAAGCATGCCCAGTGAGCTGTGCAGCTTCTTTCTCCTCCTCCTGCTCCTGCTGCTCCTGCTCCTCCTGCTGCTGCTCCTCCTCCTCTTGCTCCTCCTCCTGCTGCTCCTCCTGCTCCTGCTCCTCCTCCTGCTCCTCTTCCTCCTGCTGCTCCTCCTCCTCCTCTTCTTCTTTCTCTCTCTCTCTCTCTCTCTCTCTCTCTCTCTCTCTGCCCCCCATATTTTTTTCCCTCTTTTTTCCTCTGTATATAGCCCTGGCTGTCCTGGAACTCACCATGTAGACTGGGCTGGCCTCAAACCCAGAGATGCACCAGCCTCTGCCTCCCAAGTGCATGTTGGGATGAAAGGTGTGCCACCGTGCCTAGGTGACTTCCACTATCATGGTGATTGCTCACTAAGCTCAGCTTGTTCCTTTTCACAGCTAAGGAAACATAGGTTTCGACAGAGTAAGTGACTTGGCTAGGTTCACCCATGGCAACAGACCTGGAATCTGAGCCTATTCTAATGACTGTAAGTGGTGGGTCTGGGAGTTTGCGGCAACCCAAAGATCTTAATGAGGGAGAAGGCTTAGTGGGATTAGCAAATCTAGTGTTGAAAAGTCTTAAATTCTAGTCTCTCATTTGCTTCAACATCCGTGAAACATCTGTGAATTCTGTTAGGAACTAAAGCACTTAACTGAGATGTTTCGTAAAATAGTTTTTTATGAAATTTAGTGCTATTGGTGCTTCAAAATTTGCTTTGAGAAATGTTTTTATTGGAGAGACTAAGTAGTGAGCTCCTTTCTGGGCAGTGCAGTGCCTCAGTGGGTCTCTCGGCATCCTTCCCTCATGCTGCTGTCTTAACTATAGCAGCATTTACTGAATGTTGTTGTTGGAAGGCTGAGGAAGAGGACCACAGCCCTCTGGGTCCTCTAGTGGAAACCAGAGTTGTGAATTTGTGTGAAATGTGCATATTAAAGGGCACACAAAGAGAATGAAAGCTGTCGTTTGAGGGTTTGTTTGGTTTGTCTGGTTTCTGTGTAAAATAAATTGCAATGGAGGGCCAGAGAGATGGCTCAAGTGAGCAAAAGCACTGTCCAAACCTAACAGCCTGAGGTCCATCTCTGGAACCCACGGTGGATGAAAGAACTGTCTCCACAAGTTGTCCTCTGACCACCACACGTGTAACACACACACACACACACACACACACACACACACACACACACACCCCAAATATACATGTGAAAAAAAAACCATTAATGTATACAGCCAGTTGTGTTGGCATTTGCCTCCAATCCAGGATTGTGAGGCTGAGACAGGAGGCTTGCCATGAATTTGAGGCCAAGCTGGGCTATGCAGCAACACCTGTCTCCAAAATAACAACAGAAGCTGGAGTGATGGCTCAGCAGTGAAGTGCATTTGATGTCTAATCATGAGGACCAGAGTTAGAATTCCAGTTCCCAAGAAACAGTCAACCTTGGGTAGTCCCAGCTCTGAGCCTCTTCTGGCTTCCTTGTATTCGCAAGCCTGTACACCCACCCGCCCACAGGTCCACACACCAACACAGACACATATAGAGTTACATTTTACCGATGGCAAATGACTAAAAGACTTACAGAAGAAAACTCTACATAATGTTTTAAGAACCTCTCCCCCTCTCAAGTACTGAGAATGGATCTGAGATCCTTTTTAGATGTTCGGTGATCTTAGGCTTTCAGAAGTTAACAAATACACAAAGAAGTCTCATGGACTTTCATCTGTATTTCCTGTGTGTGAATTTACCTTATTAGAACTTTGCTTTCCCCTTCCTCCTCCTATCTCCCTCAGCCCCTCCCTTACTCTAATATGATGCTCCCTTCCCTAAACATTTCAGTGTATAATACTTTAATTCTAGCACAGTTGTTAAACTCAAGACATGGGTAAACACCACTGTCTAGTATTGTCAGGTCTGTACCCACTGAGACTGAAGAAATGCCTAGGTGAATATGAGCACTTGCTGTTCTTCCAGAGGATTGGGGTTCAGTTACCAGCACCCACATGACAGTTTACAACTATCTGTAACTCCAACTGTAGGTGTTCTGACAGGCACCCTCTTCTGGCCTCTATGGGTGCAAAGCACATATATGGTGCACAGACATATACACAAACAAAACACCCATCCACTTTAAGAAATAATAAACCTCATTCATATTTTGAATCATTAATGTTTTCAACAGGGAAATAACATTTCAGCTTATGTACCTACTTCAGATGCCATGTCTAGTTTCAGGACAGCCAGGGCTATGTGGAGAGACCTTGTATTAAAAAAAAAAGGTCCAAAGGAATGGTAGAATGTTGAATGATTTAATATTAAATATAGATTTATTATTTAATATAAACAGTTACTCCTTAACAAGCTTTTTACCCAAATAACCACACAGAGAGACTAAGATCTATTTAATTAGCCTAGAGCAAAATGCTGAGCAATAGTTACTCCATCCTAAGCCTCCAAGCTAGTGTAGTTTCCTCCCATTCTGACTTCCCACATTATACTTGCTGTTTACTCATATCCTAGGTCCAGTTCATTCCTCCTGTCCTTCCTGCTCCACTAACTGACCCAGGATGCCCCACCCTATTCTCTGTAATTGCTGAGCATTGGCTAGTTGGCTTTTATTGGCAACACAGAGAACAAATGGTGACACGTTTACACAAACTTGAGACAGGAGATTCTTAGAATAAGCATCACAATGCAATGTCCAGATTGAAAGCAGATAATGGGGTAGATAAATCAGCATTTGACTGAACAAGAGTGAACTGTACACAGTCCACAAGAACATTATGACAACAGTAGGACAAGGGGTGAAATAAAAACAGCTTAGAAGCTGGGTACAATAGCACACACCTGCAATCCCAACACTCAAGGGAGGCAGAGGAAGGTGCATCTCTGTGGGTTCAAAGCTAGCCTGGTCTACAAAGCGAGCTCAGGACAGCCAAGGCTACACAGAGAAACTGTCTCAGAAAAAAAAAAAAAAAATAGAATTCTAGATTTATCATCCTTGCCCCGCCATATATTAACTGAGTCTTCACAGATGAAAAAAGAGACCAAGATTTGATTTAAAAGAAAGAAAGAAAGAAAGAAAGAAAGAAAGAAAGAAAGAAAGTCCTGCAGAGCCTCTGTACTTTTCTCCATGGCATAATCCTTAATACAAAATATATGGTTCTAAAATGTTGAGTTTATTTTACTGCTTCTGTCCACCTGTACTTGGTTTTTCCCGTAATTCTGGCTAGCAGTGCTCTCTGTTACATATTCATCACATATTGTAGTTGACACTCCATTCATAATGTACCACGTATCATATGTAGGAGCTAAATGTATCTTAGGACCATCTGCGCATCCCAGGATACAGTTGAAACATGACCTTGGCGTGCAGGCCGTGGAAGACAGTGGGGGCCTTTTAAGCAGGTCTCTGAGCTCTGCACCAAGGCACTGGTCCGACTTCCTACTGCAGGCCGTGGGAGTGGCCTGACCCAGACTTTATCAGCTACACGGCTCCTTGATCCTCATGTAGTTCATGTCTCAAATTCATACGCACTTAGGTCTCTTCTGATTAGAAAGAGTCCACAGCCCCCCAAGTAAGGTACTTCCTGTGGCCTCACCCTGTAGCCAGCTCTGAGAAGTACAAGAGATAATTTGTGTAGAGTTGTGGAATTCCTCACCTGCAGCTCAGACAGAGGCGTGGCTCGGGTGTGGCGCTCTGGTAATTAAAAGGCTGTAGGTAGCAAGAACACAAAGGTGGGCTCGGAGTGGTGAGGTCAAACAGCAGGCGCTGGGCTGTGACGCCAACATGGCAAGTGGGACAAATACCGGGGATGTTGGGCCTGCTCCTGACTGCCAGAAAGGAGCCAAGATTCTGGTCCTTTTCCTACTGTTCCTTATGCCTGTGATCTCGGGCAAGGTACTGAAAAATTTGGGCCCCAGGTTCTTTGCATGAAGACAGAACCAATTACGTAATGTCAAGTTTCTCTGGCTGTGACAATTTTTTGTTTGTTTGGTTTGGTTTGGTTTTGGGTTTTGGGCTTGGTGTGTGTGTGTGTGTGTGTGTGTGTGTGTGTGTGTGTGTGTGTGTGTAAAACTCATGAATAGGTTGCATTGGCTTAGTAATATAGGACTTTTTTTGTTTGTTTCATGATTTTCAAACACAAATGCAACCTCACAGATGCCCCCGCCCCAAATACCATCACCCCTAGAATGCAGAGACTCTCCAGTATCGATGTTAAGACAGAGTGTATTGTCACGGTTAAACATGGTGAATTCTAGGCCTGCCATCTGCGGGTCCTAAAACACAGGCTGGTGGTGTACCTGTCAGGGTCGGCAGGTACTTCTTACACAAATCAAGAGGACCTCCTCACAAAGATGCCACTTCTTTCCAAAGAAGCTTATACAGTACTTTGAATTTTATTCTTTTCACTAACTCTTTTTGTGGGGTGGTGGGTATGCTGAGATGAACCCACGGTCTCAGGGTGATTCAGTAAGTGTTCCTGACCATCGAGCCATCTGCCCAGACCCAAGTCCTTATAATTCTTAATTAAAAAAAAAAAACCCTGAAAAAGAAGTAAAAAAAAAAAACCCTCCCCCACAACAGACACATACCCTCAACTTTGTTCACTGATCCTAATAATTACCTTCTGGCCATGTCATTTTCTAAGTGGCTATAGGTAGGCAGTTCCCCTTGGCTTCTGAAATGTTGCAAATACCAGCAGGACGTGCCTTGCAGCGGCTGTGTGGAAGTGCTGGTGCACAGAGGACATCAAAGCTGCCATCAGCCACTCAGCTACGGCTGTGGGATGTAACAGTCTACTTTGTTCTTATTATGTAGTTGAAGAAATGATGGAACGTGGGCAGCCTGCAGTTCTAGCCTGCATATGTTCTGGGATTTTCTATCACCCCCTATCGATACACCTGGATGATGCAAAACTTTTATGCATCGTGCACATGGATGAAATTGGGCCATAGGGGGAAAGTTTTTTCTTGTTTTTTTGTTTTTGCAGCTCTTTCAAAACTTGAGAGCTGGCAAGATGGAACAGCCAGTAAAGGCTTTTGCTACTAAGCTTGGCAAACTACATTCAATCCCTGAGGCCTGAGTGATGGAAGAGAGAACTGACTCTCACAGTTTGCATGACATTGAGTGCATCCCACTCCGCACCCCTCACTACCCCACCCCACACACTAAATAAATGAATGTAATTTTTTTGGTTTTGTTTTTGTTTTTCAAGATAGGGTCTCTCTGTGTTAGCCCTTGGCTGTCCTGGACTCACTTTGTAGACCAGGCTGGCCTCGAACTCACAGTGATCCATCTGCCTCTGCCTCCCGAGTGCTGGGATTAAAGGTGTACACCACCACACCTGGCCGGCCATGAATGCAATTTTTAAAACTATAATTTTTTTTTTTTTAAAGTCAAGGATAAGCTACTGTGATTCCCCACATGAATTTTGGACTTTGTCTCAATTATACTTTAGTCTCAGTCTAGACTTAAATATAATTAGTTTTGTCTCTTCCCCATCCAGATAATTTGAAACAGGAGAGTATGCAAAAGATTGCTTTTAATTTCCCCTCCCCCATCCCAGTGCCTGGGATCCTATCTGGGGCCTCAGACAAGCTAGGCAAGCACTCCACCACAGAGCTGCAGGTCCAGCACCCCCACCCCCACCCCTACAAAGTAGTGATGTTGATGGACATGCCGACCTTTCACCCAGAGACAAATAGGGTAGTTCTCTTTAAGGTTGCTGATGCTGTGATGTTTACTAGGCCACATCCAGTTACCACTGGCTTTTGGTTTGCTGTTAGTACCTTTCATTATTCATGGAGGTTTCAGTCCCTTTGAGTTAATGGAATTACAGCACAGCAGAAGGTACCACGCAGATTGGCTGGTAGTGTCAGCACTGGCTGTAACTCATTTTCGTTGATGTGAATCTTTGCATCCACATCAGGACCTCAGCAGGGATGTCAGTCATTGAGAACTGAACTATAGGAGGCTTCTGTCAAAGCATCTGAGCTTCTCTGGGCTCCCCTCACCCCAACTCTCCTTTTTAACTTTATGTTTTGCTAAATAGAGATCTTGGCTGAGATCACTTCATTTCTGTTATCTCCTGGAAGGATGATGTGTTTTCTATCATTTTATTACTTAATTATCAGATCGCCTTCCTCTAGAGCAGTGGTTCTCAACCTTCCTAATGCTGCAACCCTTTAACACTGCTCCTCATTTTGTGGTGACCCTCAACCATAGAATTATTTTCGTTGTTACTTCGTATCTGTCATTTTGCTACTTTTATGAATCATAATGTAAATATCTGATATGCAGGATATGAACTATGTTGCCCCTGTGACAAAAGTCATTTGACCTCCTAAAAGAGGTTGCAACCCACAGGTTGAGGAACCCCCCCCCCCCTTTTTAGCATGTCCTTTTCTCTTGGGTTGACCGAGTCATGTTATTAATTTTCAGGAAGTTGTGTAAAGTTGTGTGTGTGTTTATGTTTATTAATTTATTTTTATTTTATGTGCATTGGTGTTTTGCCTGCATACACGCTTGTGTGAGAGTGTTAGATCTTGGAGTTACAGACACCTGTGAGCTGCTATGTGGGTGCTGGGAATTGAACCCTGGTCCTCTGGAAGAGCAGTCAGTCTCAACCACTGAGCCATTTCTCCAGCTCTGCTGTGTAAAGTCCTTAATGCTTCATCCCATCAGAAGACAGTGACCTCCATATTCCCCCACTTATTTTAGTTCCATTATATATAAGAATTTTATGAATATTTTAAATGTTTTAAACTTCTAGTCAAAGTTGAAAGTATTCTTTTGTACGCTGGCTCTGAGAGTTTCATTTGCACACACTTGGGAAAGTTTTTGGAGGCTATTTCCAGCTGCTCAGATTATGTTTCAAAATTGCTAAATCATGTACATTTGGTTTTGTTCCCCCCCCCCTCCGCTTTATTCTGTGGCTGTGTTTAATAATCCATAGGCCATGGATCCTGAACTCTTCAAAGGTCCTTCCATCAGCCTTTGTTAGCTGAGTAAATGTCACTACCCATTCCGTGTTGAAAATTTCCCTTAACTTCTCTTCAGAAATGGGGAGCACAAAGGGAGAAGTTCTCTTGAGACGTCATGGCTGAGAAAAGGATTTTCCCTGGGGCTGCTCAAAAGGCTGGTTGGGGGATATAACTTAGTGCCAATTTCTAGAGCGTTGAAAATTTTGGCGGGATAAAGTGTTTGCGATGGTGAATCTTCACTGTCATTTGGAGTCACCTAGGAGACACTCCTCTGGCTGTGTCTGAGACAGTATCTCCGGAGAACTTACCTGTGAATGGAAGACCAACCCTGCATAGGAGTGGTTAACCCCACAGACCGGGGTCCCAAGCTAAGTAAAAAGAGAACTGAGCACCAGCACTCAGGTCTGCTGCTTGACTGTGTGACTGTGTTTGCCCTGCGACCGTCTGCATTGTGCTCTCGGTCGCTCTGGCTGCCAGTCTTTCCTTCTCACGGTGGACTGTACGCCTCAAACCGTGAGCCAAACTAAGCCCTTCCTTCTTGTGGCTGCCTTTTGTTGTGGTTGTCGGTTGTTTTGTTGTTTTTTTTTAAACAGTAACTAGAAAGGTTGCTAATGCAGGGTTAGTTTTATTGTTGCTGGGATCAAATGCTTGCTATAAATAAAGGAGAAAAGATTTTCTTGGCTCATCATCTCATGGCTTTCAGTCCCTGGCTCTGTTGAGTCGGGGTTTGTGGTGGGCACAGGACAAGATGCCAGCAGGAAAGGTGACTCTTCATGGCCTTCCGGAGAGAGGGAGGCTGAGATAACACGCAGCCCCGAGGACATACTCCAAGTGACCTACTTCCTCAGGCTAAGCCCATCTCTTAAAGTCTCCTGCACCTCTCAGAACAACATCACCATCTGGGGACCAACCCTCAACAAGGAGCCTCAGAGGACGTGTCATATTCAAACCATCACAAACTACCTGCAAACATAACTTGCTAGAGTCCTGTTCTCAAACAAAGGAACGCTGAAGAAAAATGACGGTGCAGGTCCACACCTTGCCTGTGGCTTCTTCACCACAGGGAAAGCAATTGACCTGCTTGGGAACTTTATTAAACATGCTGTGCTGACTGCCTCAAAATTGCTTGTTTCAAAGCTCTTTAGAAATCAGTGGTCCTACGAGCTTAGCTTTTGGACGGGTTACCCACCTGCAGTAAAAAGTAATTACAGCTGCCAGCCGCAAATAATTGCTCCAGCATCCGAACAAATGGGGAGTCATCTCTGGGAGGCATTAGTGTTGTGAATGAGTCGGCTCAGCCTGTGGTCTCTGCCTTGGTTGCTGGCAAATTGGGCCATCTGTCTCAACCAGTGTGGAAGCATGGAAAGGGTGTGTGTGTGTGTGTTTGGGGGGGCTTTAATTGGTAGAAGCGAGCCAAAGCTGAGTCTCTGAAGGGCAGTCACCTGATCTTTGCTGAGCTAGCTTTGAGTCTCTCCTCTGCTGGGCTCTCTGGATAGCTTTCCCGTTTTAAGGCTTGTCTGTGGTTCTGTCACACAACACTGAAGTCCTAACCTTTCCTTCTCTTTCTTCTTCAGTGTTCATTAAATTTTACAAAGGCATCTGATAGGCAGGCATCCCTGAGCATACAGCTGGGCAGCAATAATGGGGAATTAAGTTTACCTTTTACAAAGGAAATAAAGGGAAAGGATTTGCCAAGGACAGAGAGATCAATTCATAATAGAGAAAAATTCGGGATATTACATACTGGTAATGTGTTTCCAGCAATAGTGAAAAGCCCCAGGTATTCAGGGCTCCTGAAGGACCCTGCTTGTATATCCAAAAAAACTAGCCCTGCTTTGCTAAGTATCCCAATCTTTCGCCCATGTCTTGTGGCTTCTGCGTCTGTTTCATCTTTATCAAAATGAAAGGCATGGTGGTTGTTGAGGGCGCTCTCCTTGTTTTAAAATTCTTGAGGCACAGCTGAGCGCTGAATGCAGTCTGGATGCTGAGGAAATGCTGTGGGCAAGACACGTAGAGGTGAGTTTCTAGTGTTTTGTTTTTCTGGTTTTTTGTTGTTGTTGTTGTTGGTTTTTTTTTTTTTTTTTTTTGTGCTCATAACTGTCCCTATAGCCTCACACATGCTATGCTAGGCAAGCTATCTACCACTGAACTGTGTCCCCAGCTCTTTAGTGATTTCCTTCAGAAATATAATTGAAAGGTGTTTTAAAGACTTACGTTAGCCAGGCTCGGGGGCCCATACCTTTAACCCCAGCACTCAGGGAGACAGAGATAGGCAGAACTCAATGACTTTGAGGCCAGCCTGGTCTGGAACTCACAGCGATCCGTCTGCCTCTGCCTCCCGAGTGCTGGCCTTCAAGACATGTTTGAAATTTTTTTTTGAGCGTGTGTCTATGTGCATATGCATACACATTTCTGTACATGTACAAAGGCCAGGAAAGGATGTTGGATCACTCTCCACTGTGTGTGTGTGTGTGTGTGTGTGTGTGTGTGTGTGTGTGTGTGTATTTTGTTATGACACAGTGTCTCTCACTGAGCCTGAAGCTAACCTACTGGTCAGCAAGCCCTAGCCAGCCCCCTGTCTCCACTTTCCTGGGGTTACAGGTATACATGGCCACACTGGCTTTTTCCTGGTGTGTTGGAGATTTAAACTTGGGTCTTCATGCTTGACCTGCACGTCTTCTTACTATCACTGAACCATCTCTCCAGCCCCATCTGGAAGATTTTTTTTTAAAAGGCTTCCTGTCCACAGGGCCACAGAGAACGACTAAGTCCTGGGGTTATCTGAGATATCTCTGGGCCTATATTTGGGAGGGAGCTGTGCACCTGGAAGCTGGGACGTGATTCATCATAGAGAAGTCCAAGCTGGCTGCGTAGAACTCATCGCTCCCTCAAACCCATTCTACTGGTTTAGAGTTTGCTACTGAGAAGGAAGGGGTTCTTTTTAAAATATTTATGCCCTAGGTTAGTTGCTTAAGTGACAGTAATTAGCAAGAACCAGAGATAATTATTTACCAATTAATTATTCACTGAAAGCCATTTTCTTTTTTTTCTCCTTTAGATTTACTTTCTAATCATTCTATGAAAGAGGCTAATGGAAGGAGGCAGGTTTAATGTGACCCTATACTTCGGCTGCTTGGCAACTGTGATTTCTTCTTCGTTTTTAAAGATTTGTTTATTTTTATCTCCTGTGTGACTGTTTTCCCTGCATGTATGTTTGTGGACCATAGGCCTGCCTTGTGCCCGAGGGGGGGGGGAAGAGGGTGTTGTTGGCTCCCCTTGAACTATTGTTACAGACAGTTGTGAGCTGCCAGGTGGGTACTGGGTACTGAACCTGGGTCCTTTACAAGAACAAACAATGCTCTTAATTAATCTCTGAGTGATTTCCCCAGTTAAATTTTATATTTAAACTTTTAAATTTAAATTTTCATTTTGGAGCATTTACATTTTTTACATTATTTATAGTGTATGTGTGTATAAATTATGGTTTTTCTATGACTATTCTTGCTCAGAATAATGACATAGAGACCCTTAGATTTATTAATAACAGCTTTAGGCCTATAGCTCGGCAGATACTCATCTGTTCTAATGGTGGCCTAGCCTACTTTCCAGCCACAAGGACCGTTACCTGCCATCTTAGTCCCACCCTGGCACTTTCTTCTTCATAAGAAGTCCCGCCTTATCCTCTCCTGCTCAGCTATTGGCTGTTCAGCTCTTTATTTAACCAATCAGAAGGTGATGGAGAACAATGTTTACAATATACCAAGACAGGAGATGCTTCATGATGATGACAATGCCAAAGTGCAGATCCCTGGGTACAGAAATCAGCATTTGAATACACAGACAGTGTTTCTCTGTGTAGCCCTGGCTGTCCTGGAACTTGCTCTGTATATCATGCTGGCCTCCAACTCAGAGATCTGGCTGCCTCTGTCTCCCAAGAGCTGGGACTAACGGCCACCACACCCAGCTTCTACATTCATTCTGTTAAGTGTCAAGTGCTACTCTTTCTTGAAGCTTGCAGGATATGGAAGGATAGAAATAGAGAATTATTAGTAGGTTTCTGCTTTCTTTTACTTTGGAGAGCTTTCTAACTCAGGGGACCTTGGAGAGCTCATTCTTTTTCAAGATGTTAAGCAGTAGGCTGGTCATTCTCATTTGGACATTTTGCCGTTGTTGTCTGGGTTTTTTATTTTGTTTTTTTGAGACAGGGTTTCTCTGTGTACCCTATCTGTTCTGGAACTCACTCTATAGACTAAACTGGCCTCTGACATTTTTTTTTTAAACCCTCTTCCCCCATTCAATATTTGGTTTTCTGAAATTAAAATCTCTATTGTCTCTGGACTGGTCTTGACTTTGGTCAAGTGTTGGCCGTGGAGAAGGAGAGTTGTTCTAAGTATGAAAGTGGCGAGTGGAAAAATGGGAGCAAGAGTGACGTGGCGGTGTCAAGATGGAGAGAGAGAGAGAGAGAGAGAGAGAGAGAGAGAGAGAGAGAGAGACCGCGCAGACACCCAGAGTGGAAAGAAGCCGAAGCTGGCAAGCCTCCTGTCTGCTGGATGGAAACAGCAAGATGACATCACGGTACAGAATGGACTGGCAGAGGGGACTGGAGGCGAGGGACAAATCAGGATGCTGACTGATTATTCCAAGAACATAATGACAATATTGATCAAAATGACAACCAGTCTTTTTGGAGACCACAGTAATGGATTCATTGAGAAGAGAAATGGAGCTATGGATCTTCTCCTGATGAAAAAAAAAATACACACTACACGTTCCAGGGATGATGTGGGTTTTGGGGGCTTAGGGATCCAGGAGGAGGAAGAAATGGGTGAATTAGGAATTATGCACTGTGAAGCAGGTGGCAACTAGTTTGTTTGTTTGTTTGTTTGGTTGGTTGGTTTTTCGAGACAGGGTTTCTCTGTGTAACCTTGGCTGTCCTGGACTCACTTTGTAGACCAGGCTGGCCTTGAACTCACAGCAATCCACCTGCCTCTGCCTCCCGAGTGCTAGGATTAAAGGCATGCACCATCACGCCCGGCTGGCTGGTGGCAACTAGTAGGGCTACTTGGAAAAAGCAGCAGTGTGGCAGAGAGTGGCTGGGGTTTGCACCATACACTCGGTCCTGAGGGGCTTGTACTTTGGGCAGCAGGGTCCGAGGGGAAGGCGTGAGTCTTAGATTACATCATGACATGAGAGCTTTCATTCTGAGAACGAATGAGCCCCAGCAACCAACAGCAATAGAGATGAGAAGCAATGAGGTATTGTTCCATGTGAGTGACAGGGCGGGGCTTACGCGGGTACTCTTCCTAGGACTCAGGACCACTATGATTAAAAACCATTTATAAAAATGTTTCGTTAATATATTATAAAAGCTTCAACAGTAAACTTGTCCAAGAGTCAAGGGCTGGGGAGATGGCTCTGTGGGTAAAGTGCTCATCTTGTCACCATGAGGACCTAAGTTCAGATCCCCAGCCAGAAAGGCTGGGTATGCATTGGGGGCCTGTAATTCCAGTACTTGGTGGGCAGAGGGGACAGCCCTATTGAGTCAGTCATATCACATCCCACCCGAGATCTAAGCACCAGTCCTGACAGGCACAGAGGTTAAACCCTTGATTCACTACGGTTCAGCAGTCTTCCCATGCACATTCCTCAGGTCATAGAAAGCAGAGGCCTTTGGTTACCTGGGTCGTTCTGGCCAGAATGGTTCATTTACTAAGAAACCATGTTAACTATGGTGCCGTGATCAACCTAGAAGAGCAAGAGTCATTTTGGCTCACAGTTTCAGAGGCCTTAGTTGTAGTGACTGGAGTGTGTGTGTGTGTGACAGGTGCAGCCTCCTGATGTTGGACCGGGAAAGATAATAAAGCAGGAACCGGGGCCTCAGTACAAACTTACAAGCCCACTGCAGCATCCTGCTTCCTCCATCTGGGCCCCACCTCTGAAAAAGGTCCAAACGTGGGGCTGGAGAGATGGCTCAGAGGTTAAGAGCACTGTCTGCTCTTCCAAAGGTCCTGAGTTCAAATCCCAGCAACCACATGATGGCTCCCAACCATATAGAATGAGATCTGGTGCCCTCTTCTGGCCTGCAGGCAGAATACTGTGTACGTAATAAATAAATCTTACAAAAAAATTTAAAATAAATAAATAAATAAAATAAAGGTCCAAATATTTCCAAAACATTGTCACCAGTAGGGGGACGTGTTCAAAGCACGAGCCTATGGGGACACTTCAGACGCAGGCAATCACCGGCAATTTTGGAAGCATAAGGTTCTCTGTTTTCCCAGCTTCTCCACAGCTTTGGGGACCGGTTGGGATAATTATGGCATATGGGTCCTTTAAAAGGCTTCTAGAACATGAACAAGTAGAATCCTGTCACCTCTGCATTTTTTATAGCGTTGGTCTCTCGGTAGAAAGTATCAAATGACAAAAGAGCTCTCCCAAGCGGAGCCTTCCAACATCAGGTCCTGTTCTCTGATGCGGCCTGCAATTGGATGAGCCAGAACCCTGCTCACTTTCACAGGGGTTTGCAAGAGGAGCCTGAGATGCGCAGCGTCCCTCATCAGCGAAGGAGACACTAGGTCTTTAAAAAGATGTGTGGGACCAAGAAGAGACTTGATACCCTATGAGCATATAAAGGGGGAGGAAGTCCCCCTCAGTCACAGTCATAGGGGAGGGGAATAAGGGGAAAATGGGAGGGAGGGAGGAATGGGAGGATACAAGGGATGGGATAACCATTGAGATGTAACAAGAATAAATTAATAAAAAAATTAAAAAAAAATAAAAAGATGTGTGTAAGAAGAGTCTAAACAAAAGAAGAAACAAAATTCCCCCTGGTTCCTCAAAGCAAATTACTCATATCTGCCTTGATCTGCTTAGTAGGAGAATCAGGGCCAGCGGGGAGGGTGAATGATTCCTAGAGGGTCTTCCAAGGAAGAAGCAGGGACGTGGGAAAGCAGTCCTGAGTGTCAGGTCCAAGGGGACAGGAAGGAAACAGTGGATAAGAACCGAGGGATCGTGGGGATGGAGATGGCGCAGTGGTTAAGAGGATGTATTGGTTTCCGGCACCCATCAGGTGACTCACGACTGCCTGTATCTCCAGTTCCAGATGAGGTTCACTGAGGTGAAAGGCCCACTTTAAAGGTGGATGGAACCATTATCTGGACAGGGTCTGAGCTGAAGGTAAAGGAGGATGTGAGCACAGCACTGGATGTCACGTCTGTGGATGCAATGGGCCCAGCTGCCATGACTTCCCCACCCTGGTGGACTGCACCAACTGTGAACCAAAATAAAACCAGTTGCTCTTATCAGGTATCAGGTATACAGCCAAAGCAGAAGTAAACTAGAAGGCTCCTGACGCTCTCGCTTCTGTGCTGAGATCCCAGCATATGACCCCACCCTTCACCCCCACCCCAGCAACAGAAGGGTCTTGCTAACTTGAGAATGGCCAAGAAATGAAGACCATTCTCTAGAAACTTCTAGAAAACTGGGTGTAGTGGATGTATACATGTTTTTGTTCTGATCCCAAGTGTGGGATGGGGAACAGACTTGTAGAGACCAGGTGATGTTTACCCACTTAGAAGACAAACCACCTCGTGCAGGGGCTTGGTTTTTACCACCTGAGACACATCTTAGTACAGACTCTGAGAGTATACATATATATATATATATATATATATATATATATACATCTCCAAAACAGGAGGCAGCTAGGGCTTTTTGGGTCTTGGTATTGTTTGGCTGTTCATTGCTCCACTCTGAGACACTCCCAGAGAGAACTGCTCCAGAGAATGCTTTGAGGCACCAGGTTCCGGCTGCTGTTCCAGGTTCCAGCAGCAACTTTGGTGGAATTGCTGGTCTGCTGAAATCCTGCTGAGTATGCCAGCGGAATCACTCCCAGGAACTGAGTCCAAAAAGGTCTACCTCTCCTGTTCCCATTAACCTCTTTTCTCTCCTATCTAGGGTAGGTGGGTTGGAAGGGAGGTATAAGCATTAAAGAACCTCAAATAAAGTAAGTTTGGAAAAGGTCGAAGCCTACAGGTGGCACCCAACATGCCTTGGGCACAATGGGTAACTTAACTTCTAATGTTGTGGAGGAAGATACAGGTTTTGAAGATAGAGAGGTGCTGTTTCAGGGTGGCAGCAAAATTGCAGCTGCTGTTGCAATGTTCTTTCCTGCTTTATACCCAGAGGGAATGTGTTTTTTCTTTGTCTTTTTATTATATTACATTTGGAAGATTGGAAGAAAGACTGATAAGATATAAAAACCAGAAGAGTCAGTAAATTCTATCATTCTGGAAAGGATTGCAGAATTGGCTGTATGAGTAGAGAATTTGCTGGTAGAGGCTGAAGCATTTGGAAAGCAAAAAAAAAAAAAAAAAATGCCATTGGTAAAGGGAAAATACCTGGTAACTGAGAGCCAGTGTTTCCCCAAATTGCCGCCCAGACCCCTGCCTCCCCACACCAGGTGTTCAGAACACCAGAGTGCGGAAGGAGGCAGAGAAAAAATGGGAAGCCGGAGAGGCTATAAAGATTCTAGAGGAACGGGAAAGCAGACAGGCCAAAAGGCCTTTGGAGACAAGTGCTCCGATAGAGGAATTCTCTAGGGCTACACAGACACCATCAGCTTTTCCGGTTTTTGTGCAGCATATCCCTCCTAATGGTGATGGTGAGGCTTATGATAAGATGGCATGGCATCCAGTAGATATGCTAGATTTAAAGCATTTTAAAGAGGCCACTGTATAGTATGGAATGCATTCATCTTTTGTTAAACAAATGTTAAGTAACTGGGTTACTCAGCATAGACTTATTCCCCAAGATCAGAAGGTATTGGTGTCATCTGTGTCAGTAGCTGTTCAACAGTTATAGTGGTTATCATGGTGGGGAAACGAAGCCACAAGAACAGAACAACAAAATATAACAAGGGGGATAAATGTTGTTGAAGATCAATTGCTTGGTGAAGGGCGTTATGCTGACTTAAGAGAACAAACCCGATCTGAAGATCTAGTAATTGAACAATGTTGTGTTGCAGCCTTAAGAGCTTGGGACATGGCTGAGGAGCCTGGAAAAACAACCGCTTCATTTACTGAGGTATTTCAAGGCCCTGGAGAAGCCTTCACAGAATTCTTACAGAGACTGGGTTCAGCTCTAGATAGAGGCATACCAGATCGTGAGACCAGACAGGCATTGAAACTGATCATGGCGTGTGAAAATGCAAATACTGAATGTAATAGAGCAATTAAGTGATTAAAAGCACGAGGAGCCCCATTGGATGAAAGGGTAAGAGAGACAGTTAACATTAGCTCTCAGGAGCATCAAAACAATATCATAGGACAAGCTATAGCTAGAAGTCTCAGATATCAAAACACCCAGTGCTTAAATCATGGAAAATTGGGCCATTTACAAAGACACTGTAAGGTTAAACGTACCAGACCTCAAAATAACCGGTGCACTAAGGGAGTAAATGGTACTTGTAGAATAGTACAAGGAGATTCTGACCATGATGGTGATGATGTGCCAAGACTTCCAGGGTATTGTAGCCACTGTGGGAAGGGAAAACATTGGTCTAGGGATTGTCAATCCAAGAGAGATGTATGAGGTAATCTCTTGCCATTGGGAAACAAAAGGAGGGGCCTGTTAGCTTGAGGCCCCACAGCAAACAATATGAGCCAGTCTTTCTTTGGTCAGCCAGGAGGTAACAAACTTACAGGTAAACAGACTAGGTATCAATGATTCAATGCATGCTACTGAAGGCAGTGCAGCTTTGGATCTGGGCTCAGATAAATCTCTTACACTCTCCCCACAGGTTGAATGTTACAAAATAACCACTGGTGTTTACGGTCCTTTACTTCAGAGACAGTAGAAATACTCTTGGGAAGAAGTGGGTTTACTTCTCAAGGCTTTATTGTGCATCCCAGTATTATAGATGAGGATTGTAAGGAAAAAATTAAAATCATGGCATATGTAAAGAAGGAGATGCAAATTAATGTAGGGGATAGAACTGTTCAGCCATTACTGTTTGCTTACATCAAGGGCAAAGCCATTCCATTTGGGAGTACTGGAAGATGTGTGTTCTGGCAAACAATGGTTAATGATCAGAGACCTAAACTAACAGTACAAATGAATGGTGTTGAAATAGAAGGTTTGGTGGATATTGGAGCAGATGTCACAGTCCTTTCTCAAAAGTATTGGAAGCCAGATTGGCCGCTTCAACTGGAGTTCAAGACCAGTGAGAGGGCCCAGAGGCTAAGGGTACCTGCTGCCATGCCTGAGTTCCATCGCTTAGAACCCGTGTGGTGGAAGGACAGAATATACTCCTCCCACAAGTTGTCCTCTGACCTTCTCTCCTGTGCTTTGACACATGCAGCACTCCCCTGTTCTGACAGATATAGATAGGTAGGCAGGTAGGTAGCTAGATCATTTAAAAACCATATATTTCACTGTACAAATGAAATCCCTGATATCCCTGATGTTTCCTGTGGGATGATGTTTTCCATGACTTTGTAAGTGCTTCTAATCGTGGCCAACTCCTCTCTGACACAACTTTCTTTCTTGCATTTCCAGTGGTCTGGTCTCAAATTACCTGGACAGCCTCTTGGTTCAAGTGGTCTCTAGTGCAATGCAATTTATTTTGCTCTGGTAATAGGGTTTTCCTCCTACCTTTAATCCCTTACGCGTAAAGTGTGTGTCTGTGTGTGTGTGTGTGTGTGTGTGTGTGTGTGTGTGTTGTCACTGAGCTACAGCCTTGAAATGCTTCCTTTTCCAGCCATACATTTCCAGGGTGAGTAGACTTGCATAGGCGGAATGGCTGGAGGAGGCAGGAAGGGTGAGCAGTCTCAGCGGCTTAGGTATTTACTACCAAAGCCAGGCCAGCCAGGCAGGCTGGTGCTGCAGCAGAGTTTCCTGCTGTGCCCATTTGTACTCTGTCCTCTCGCTCCCTGCTTTTCCTCCCAGTGCTTCTGGGATTAAGGGAGCAGCACAGTGAATCTCTAAGTTTCCCCATGCTCAGCCTCCCCTCTCCCTAAGTTTTCCAGCTGGGACCATGTTCTACACGGTGGGGGTGGGGGTGGGCCTCCTGCCGTGACACAGTATTTTCAGGAGACTGAGCACCCCTACCTGTGGGAATGTCATCTCTGTGTTATATATGTGAGCTCAAGCCACAAGGCCAGGGCAATGCTGAGAGCCCTGTCAGGGCTTAAATAGTCAAAGACAGTGACTGCCTGGCCGCATAGTCTTGGTGGGGAACATTATAGGCAGTCTGACAGCTTAAACATTTGAAGGTGGCATGATGCAAGACAGAGCTTCCAAAATCCTGTCTGCTTCTGGTCAGTACTTTAGACTCTGGAGAGTCTGACTTTTTAGCTCCCTGGGTGCAAATGGTGCCAGGCCTTCGGTGACTCAAGGCCAGGAGGCTAGGACTTCCCTGGATGCATTCTGACATTGCAAATTTCACAAGCCCACCATCATGGACCCCAGTGAGGCTGGCTGGCATCTTAGAGATGCCGATTCAGTATTTTGTCATTATGACACGATCTCATTTAGAAGAAAATCCACCCAGCACAGTTCATCTAACTGCCTTGGTTCTCACGACACGGTGTATGAGGTTTTTTTTTTTTTTGTTTTTCTAGACAGGATTTCTCTGTGTAGCCTTCGCTGTCTTGGACTCACTTTGCAGACCAGGATGGCCTCGAACTCATAGTGATCCGCCTGCCTCTGCCTCCGAGAGTGCTGGGATGACAGACGTGAGCCACCACACCTGGCTGATATATGGACTTTTATAGCAATTGAAAACATAATGGATAATAGCAGAGGTGGTAAATAAATGACTAAGCTCATTAATTCATAGCAAAATGTCAGTTCATAGAACATGGTAGTGTGGTATAAAATGACATTAGCCAGCAGCGTAAGAACGAGAAGGTGGAAATTAATTTTATTTTAATTTTTAATATACTTTTGACTGCTCAAAATATATTAAAGATGAACATAATTTAATGTGTACATTGACATTTATTAAGCCACTGACTTGGAAGCAAAAGCAGTGCTGTGTATGTTTAAGGCATTAAGGATTCAGTAGTGATAATTAAGTGGAAGGTCACAGAGGAAACCATGATCGGCATCTTCTGTAGAACACCCCCCCAGATTATTCAGACATATGCTGCAGGAATAGCAGAAACTGAGCTCAGGCAGCTTGGTGTTCTGGAGAGACACCGAAAACCTGCTCCAGTGAATCAGTTAGCTAAACATCTGAGGCTTGTGACAAGCAACGGGTGAGTTTCCGTCTCCCATGCTGCCTTTTGATTTTCCAAGGAAAGCTTTGGCTCTTTGGCACAAGCCAGTCAAGCTGTGTGATGCAGGTCCTATGACATCAGCATCACTAATGAGGCAGAGTAATGCTTTTTAATGCTGGGACGACAGTCATTACTGTATGACTTTCCACTGCTGAGGTCTTTGAATTTGAAAGTCCGGATTTGAAATCTGTTTCTTATTTTATGTTATTTTATTTTCTTTAAGTTTTTGGAGACAGGGTTTCTCTGTGTAGCCTTGGCTATCCTGGGCTCGACTGGCCTCGAACTCACAGCGATCTGCCTGCCTCTGCCTCCTGAGTGCTGAGATTAAAGGCATGAGCCACCACGCCCGGCTTCTGTTTCTAATTTTTAAAAAAGAATTTATAAGTCAAGGGCTGGAGAGAGAGCTCTGAGGTTAAGAGCCGAGGACCTGAGTTCAGTTCCCAGTACCCTCTCCAGGTGGCAGACAACCACCTGCTCCAGGGGATCTGATGCCTCTGTCTTCTGCTGGCACCTGCACTTGCATACAGATTCCACACACAGATTATGTACACACACACACACACACACACACACACACACACACACACACACACACACACACACACGGCTACAAATTTGGGGCTCCTCACAACTGCCTTGGATTCAATATTTTGCTAGAAAAGCTTACCGGACTCAGAAGTGAGCTTCTGTAGCTGGCTGTCCATGTCCTAAGTATTTATTGTAAAGTAGTCTGGAGGGGATTCAAAGGATACAAGGGAGTGTGTGTAGGTCATGTGGAAAGAAAGGGCTTATACATCAGAGCACCCAGTGGTGGTCTGGAGAGTCTGGAACCAAACAATCTCTCAGGCATAGTCATGATTGTACGCACTATTACAGTTTTATTATGAATGTTGGACATCAGGATCAGCCAAATGAAGACACGTAGGGTGAGCTCTGACAGGGCCTCTAACATGGAGCTTGTGTGCCCTCTTCCTGTGGAATCCAGATGTACCATTCTTGGCACAGCACCCTGCTTCCTGCCCAGGAAGCTCTTTCAGCCTGATAATAGAGTTTTCTTGTTGTTTGTTTGTTTGTTTTTGTTTCCCTTACTTAGACGTGATGGGACTCAGTCTCCAGTAACCTCTCCAGTGCAAGGCCATAGCTGGTCTTCCTGCACCGGTCTCCTTCCCTGCCAGGATGTTGGAAGCTTAAAATGAGCTCTAACCAAGGCCCACCTATTCTCCCATCATATTACTTGGGAAATTCCAAGGGTTTCATGTTTTCCTCCCAGGAAGAACCAAGGACAAAAATCAAATGAACTCTTCTTCTTATTATTTTTTTACTTTTAAGGTATTCTTTTCTCAGCCTTTTCTCATCCCTCATACACACTGCCTATTTTTATTTTCGTTTTCATTTTATATGCATGAATGTTCTGCCTGCATACACACACACACACACACACACACACACACACACACACACACACAAGTGTGCCCAGGGGGACCAGAAGAGGCTATTGAATCTACTGGAACTCGAGTTACAGATGGTTGTGAGCTGCCATGTGGGTACTGGGAATTGAACTCCTGTCCTCTGGAAGAGCAGCCAGTGCTCTTAAGCACTGAGCCATCTCTCCAGGCCCTAAAATCTCCATTACACAGCACCAGGAGTGTTCAGGCCTTCCTTCAAGCTATTCTTCCAGACTCTGACAGCCCTCTCACGTCACCTCACCTGCAGTCTGCATTGAGGACCCTTGAGTACACTTCAAAAATTTCACACACTATTTCCTCATTGGTCTCTTCATTTACTTAGTTAGTAAATACCTCACATTTTAAGAGCCTCTGTGGAGTCTTCCACAGGTGGGGCCACTTCCTATCTCCCCGGTGCTTTTGTAATCTGCTGTTCCTTCATAGATGTCATTTAATACTACAGAATGTCACTGATGGGACTAATTTCCTCACAGTCCCCAAAGGACTAGACTAAACACCAAAGTAGAGTCACATGTGCTAAAACTCCGTACCAGCAAACCCAAGCTTACTGTACCCTCTCAAGAGTTAGCGGGGAAGGAAGAGCCAGGTTTCCTCTTTCAGTCCCCCTGACAATGTTGTTTCGGCTGCTTTGATCTTTACCAACAAAGGAATCTGAGCTAACCTGATGGTGAGGCATGAGCCAGGCTCTGTCTTCCCATCCCACCTTCAAAGAGAGAGACTTTGAACTTGTCAATACCGCTCCTTGGTCTTCATTTCTGCTTCCTCCCACCCTTTTCTGTTTGCACAGCCAGTCTCCTCTCTTGGCAGCCCAGCACGCCCACTCTCGTTTATAAAGTGAAGAGTTGCCTGATTCCGCAACTGCAAATAAGGTTCTCAATAGACACATGTCCTCTGAACGGCTTACCTTCGCATTTCACTCTTTCGGCCAGGACTGCCTGCAGAAATGCCTCTGTGTGCTCTGGGATATACTCAGGACACTTGTTGAATGAGTGTGCAAGGAGCCTTCCTTGCCTTTATTATTTGAGGAAGTGTCATCTTCCCTTCCTTGGCTGCACATTTTATCACCTCATGCACCCCCAGGCAAACAGCCATCACTTCATCCTTACAAATGCTCTCCTTGAACACAGGTAGACAAGTTACCATTTGGGAATCGTATGCCTGTTGGGACCACGTCACATTTTAGAAAAGGCTTGGAAAACCATGATGAGATATTACAGGAAGTGAACTCTGCTGAGTATGTAGCCAGAGGGACTTGAGGAAGTGTACCATGAGTCTACCCATTGGGTGAAATACGACTTTTCTGCTTCATGTTTATGAGGTTGTGAGAAACTGAGATGAGGGAAAAAACAGTCGCAAGCATAACAAAAAGTGCTCTCATCTAAGACCCTCGACACACACAACAGAAGAACAAAAATTCCAGTGAGGACATTCCAGAACATTTGGTTTTGGATGGGTTAAGTGAATGGCCATCTTTTCTCTTTCTGAGCTCAGTGCAGTGGGCTGGGCAGCGGCACGAGCTCTCCTGCAGCCGATTTCTTCTGAATCATGTTTAAAATGCTAGGAAAGACTAATTCATTTGCTTCGTTCCTGAGTAAGTAGGTATAAGGGGAAATCAATTTAATTTAGTTTTTTTTTTTTTAAGCTGGCAAATGCATTCTTTTGCTCTCTCTGGTAATGAGGGAAGGCAATGACAAGAGGAATACAGATGGAAAGAAAATGGGAGAGAGATAATTAACCAACCCCCACTGCTACACTTGACAGATAAGCACCAACAAGCTGGGAGAAGTGCCAGAGAAATAACAGCCAGAAAGATGAAGGAGATTTTTTTTTTAATAGAGCCTGGGACCAACTCACTTCTTAAAATGTCACTTTCCTAGGCTGGAGAGATGGCTCATCAGTTAAGAGCATTGGCTGCTCTTCCAGGGGTAAGGGTCCAATTCCCAGGACCTATATGGTGGCTTACATTGTTTGTCACGTCCATCCCAGGGGATCTGATATCCTCTTCTGGTTTCCGTAGTTACCAGATACATGCGGTGCACAGACACACATGCAGACAAAATACCCATACACATAAAAATAAATAGGTTTTTTTTTTAAATGTCAATTTTCTGGTCAAAGAAAGGTAGTCTAAAAGGTGAGGATTTAACTATTTGCTTATTTAAAAACTATCTCAAGTGGTGTATGTGGCTTCATTGAACCCCGTTATTATTAAGAAAACAAGGATGGAGCTGTGGGGTTAGCCTCATGGTAGAGCGCGTGCTTAGCATGTATGCAGCCCTGGGTTCAAGTCAGCATCCTAAACCCAAACCAAACCACATACCATTGTGAAAGAAGTGCTAGTTAAAGAGTGGCCTATTCGGGGCTGGAGAGATGGCTTAGCTGTTGAGAACACTTGCTGCTCTTATAGAGGACCGGGCTGGGTTCTTTCTATGCATTTTTGAGGAACTTCTCAACCTTCTGCATTTTAGACAGATTGTAATCTATGTGACTCTATATGTTAGGCATCAGCAGGCTGGTCTAGCCGAAGAATGGTCCTTGGACTTGTGTGCGAACACTGACGCCTCTTCTGGGCTGGCGAGATGGTTCAGTGGTTAGGGGCACTTGCTGATTTATCTAGTGCCTAGCATCCAGATCAGGCGACTCACAACCAGGAGATTTGGTGCCCTCTTCTGGCCTCCGTGGGCAACTGCATACGTGTGGTACACATACCGAAGAGCTGGCAGAGACACATCTATGTAAGTAAAACAAACCTAAGTAAGCCCCCCCCCCCAAAAAAACCCAAAACTTTTCAACCTGAGAACCCACTGCTTCCAAAGAAAACAAATCAGGTAAGAGGCAACCCCCACCCCACCCCACACACCATGGAGGAGATCCCGAGGTTTATCTCCTTACTGCTAGCTCTGCTTTCCCAAGGGCACATTTTCCTTTACTTCACAGGGACCAACACAAAAATTCCTTAAGATTCAGTGTGCTGACAGACCTGTTTCTCCAGTTTCCCCGAGTTACTGTGGATTCTTTTTCCAGAGAGATGAAAGGGGGTTTGACTTTGACCTATTCCTGGTAGACCAGTTTAGAAGTCTCTCATCACTCAAATTAACTGGGAACAGGTCCAGGCTCTGGGGCCATGACCCTGAGTGTGGAAATTTACACATTCGCTCTGTATTATCCGAGACCCTTGGGTTCCGGTGATGGAAAGTGAGTTTGAATTTGATTTCCAAAACGGGAAAAATAAAGATATTTGGCTGTTCCCCAGAGGATAAGCACAGATTGAGGCTAGGTTCCAGGGACAATAAGAGACAACACTTCAAAACCTCTGGGGCTGTTCATCAACTCGCATCTGGTCTTTCTTTTTTCTCTCTGCTTCGCTGACTTTCTTCAGTGGCTGGGCTACTGTACTCTGGATGCACATCAAGTGACTTAGCTTGTTTGCTCAATTCTGGTCCTAAAATTCCAGGGAAAGATTGGTCATGAGAGCACATACCTTGCTGACGTAGGAGGGTGAAGGTCAGCCTTGGTTATGGAGCGAGACCCTGTCTCTTAAAGCAAAAGATTAAAAATAAACAATACAAATAAATAGTATTCCAGGGAAAAACCTTAGTCTGGCCCAGCTTCGGTCAGAGTGAAGCTGAACACTTATCAACTGAAGACTTGGCTGGGTTGGGCCACCATGACAGAACAGGTGACAGGCTGGGACAGTCAGGACATACTGTACTGGCACAGGCTTCTTGGTGTAACATTTCCTTCTGAAAGAAAATAGGAATTGTGTAGGCATTGTCTTGCCAACAAATAAGCAGTGAGCAGCCTCACATTTTTGTTTCTGTCTCTCAGCAACTCTCTCGTTCATATTGCATCTTCTTATTACTTAAAAAACAAACAAACAAACAAAAAAAGACTTATGCCCTGTTGTGGTGGTGGCGCACACCTTTAATCCCAACACTTGGGAGGCAGAGGCAGGTAGATCTCTGAGTTCGAGGCCAGCCTGGTCCACAGAATGAGTTCTAGGATGGCCAAGGCTGCACAGAGAAATCCTGTCTCAACAAAACAAAACAACACAAAAACAAAACAAACAAACAAACAAACAAAAAGGATTAAAATTTTTTCTTATTACCTAATTAATGAGCTGATTAATTAATCACCTGTGAGGATCAGAGTCTGATTTTCTGTGTGCGTTACAGTATACGAGAGGGGTCAGAGGACAACTTGTGGCAGTTGCTTCTCTGCTTCCACCAAGTATGTTCCAGTGATAGAAATCAGATCATCAGGGTTGGTGGCAAGCGCCCTTACCCACCAAGCCATCTCATTGGCCCTAAAGGCTATTTTTGATGATGTTTCACCTCACACTTGCCTACTTCCTTCTCATTCCTCCCACCGGCCACAGCGGCTGTCTCCTGCATGAAATCCAAGCCTGTTGATCCATCATCCACCTCCTTGGCAATGAAAATGAAACTTCTTTTTCACTTGCACACTTTTTCCTTTTCCTTCACCTGTCTTCCGCCCAGTTTCAGCTATTCAGAGGTGAGGTGGGCAGACAAACAAGGCTATTGGGATGAGGCTGGAGACCAAGACCGCTGCAGGACCAGCAGCCTGCCAGGTGGGACGGAGGTTCTTCTTTTTTTTCCTTTCCCTGTCTCAAACCACAGAGACGATTAAGAAGCGGCCGAGACGCACACCCTTTTCCTTTAGCCTCGCTACCCACAAAGCCAAGTGGTGATTTGAAACCACGGCTAGTTTGTTAAGAAATCCCTGTCACTAATCCCAGCACTCGGGAGGCAGAGGCAGGCAGATCGCTGTGAGTTCGAGGCCAGCATGGTCTGCAAAAGTGAGTCCAGGATAGCCAGGACTGTTACACAGAGAAACCCTGTATCAAAACAACAACAACAACAAAAACCAAAAACAACAACAACAACAACAAAAAACAAAAAAGAAATCCCTGTCATATGCACTGGAAATACCCAGAGTTTACACATGGAAACCAGAGTAATAATAACAAGTAAAGTGGCTTTTCTATGCCGTAATGAATATTAGGGTGCCTGGCCCAGTGACACACTCCCAGCTCTCAGGAAGGCAGAGGCAAGTGGATCTCTGTGAGTTCGAGGCCAGCCTGGTCTACCAGGTAAGTCCAGGCTAGCCAAGGCTATACAGAGAAACTCTCTCTTGAAAACAAAACAGGAAACAAAGAATATTAGGACAGAGCCCAAGGCTCTGTGCTTGCTAGGCAAGTGCTCTGCCACTTATTTATTTATTTGAGATAGGGTTTTTCTATGTAGCTCTGGCTGGCTTGGAACTTGCTCTCTAGGCCAGGCTGGCCACAAGCTCTCAGAGATCTGACTGTCTCTGCCTCCCAAGTGTTGGGATCAAAGGCATGTGCCTCCATACCAGTCACATTTGAAAGTGTACGCAATTAACGTTCAGTGTAAGAGAGAGTGGAAATCTTGCTTGGTGTCCAATGTTTCTATGTGATCCTTTTCTGAAAAAATGTGCTGACCTTTGGTTTAGGTGATCAATATTCCAGGGGGGCTGGTGAGGAGGTTAAGGTCAGTGGCTAAGAGCACCTGCTGCTCTTACCGAAGACCTGGTGTGTGTTCCTAGCACTCATATGGAGGCTGACAGCTATATGTAAGCACATAGTGCACATGCGTGTGCAGGTAAGTAGTCATACATGTAAACCAACGATCACAATTCAATCAAAAGAAATTTTAAAATACTCCATCTGTTTTCTTTCTCAGCGAGGGAGATGGGACACTTGAGCACTCACGTGCTAGGCAAACACACCACTACTGTGCCACACACCCTGCCCTCCCTCACTCTTTTTTGTTTGTTTTGAGACAGGGTCTCAAACTATAGCTCAGGCTGGACTTGAGCTCACAGCGATTCTCCTGCCTCTGCCTCCTGAGTATTGGAATTGTAGGCATCAGCCACTAGACCTGGCTCCTCGTTTGTTCTTATGCTTTTAACAAAACATGTGGTTAGGCCCAGCGGGTGGTGGCACATGCCTTTAATCACAGCACTTGGGAGGCAGAGGCAGGAGGGTCTCCTAGGCCAGCCTGGACTACAGAGTGAGTTCCTGGACAGTCAGAGCTATCACACAGAGAAACCCTTTCTCAAAAAACCAAAACCTATCAAACAAACAAACAAAACCCAAAACATATGGTTATGTGTATATGAAAGTACTGTAATTATCAAGATAAGACTCCCAAAAAGAGTCCTCATGGCTGTGCAGGACACCCCCACTGAGCTCCGTCCTGTCATATATTAATATAAGTATTTTCCATGATTTTACATAAATGGGATCACACAAGAAGCACTCCTGGTGTTTGGCTTTGAGATTCACGGTGCTGATTTATTAGTAGTTTATTTTTTATAGTCTTTTTAATGTTTATTTTATGTGTATGAATGTTTTGCCTGCATGTGTGTATGCATGCATACTGTGTTGGTGCCTAGTACCTAAGGGGAACAGAAGAGAGCGACAGACACCCTGGAGTTGGAGTTAAAATGGTTGCGAGCCACCCCGTGGGTGCTAGGGACCAAGCCTAGGTGCTCTGCATGAACAGCATGAGCACTTACCCATGGAGCCATCGCTCCAGGCCCCTTTGTTGTAGTTACTTTTACAAAAACGGTTCATTTGAGAAACAGCAAAAGGATGGAGAGCACAGTGAGTTCTATCTAAAAAAAAACCAAAATCAAAAATAGAAGATCGGGCTGCTGAGCTGTCTCAGTGGCCATCGGCTCCTGCCGTGCGAATGAAATGACCTAAGTTTGATCCCTCCAACCCATAGAAAGGTGGAAGGAGGGAACTGACTTCACAGAGCTGTCCTCTGACCTCCACACACGAACCATGGTCTGTGTGCACTTTTATTTTGCACATATGCATAAACACACACACACACACACACACACACACACACACACACACTTTATTTACTTTTATTTGTTATTTTTGGTATTTCAAGATAGGGTTTCTCTATGTAGCCTTGGCTGTCCTGGACTTGCTTTTGTAGACCAGGCTGTTGTTGAACTCCACAGAGATCTGTCAGCCTCTGCCTCCCTGAGTGCTGTAGATATTTTCTTTTCTTTTCTTTTCTATTCTTTCTTTCTTTTTTTTTTTTTTTTAAAGATTTGTTTATTTATTATATATATAATGGTCTGCCTGCAGGCCAGAAGAGAGCAACAGATCTCATTGTAGATGGTTGCGAGCCACCATGTGGTTGCTGGGAATTGAACTCAGGACCTCTGGAAGAGCAGACAGTGCTCTTAACCTCTGAGCCACCTCCCCAGCCCTGCAGACATTTTCTTAATCAACTGAGATAACTCACTGCCAGAGACTTGGCAGAATTTGAGATTTACAGATAAACTGGGCATTCTACTACCTTCCTCCTTTTCCAAGTACATTTGGGGACATGAAGATGGAAGGATGCTCATTTTGGACACACCCAGTCTAAATATTATGCAAGGTGCTGCTCTGAAAGATTTCCATCCATCTCTTCAGTAGATGATTAGATTTACTCCTCTGGGTTTAAAGTTTTTAGCTTTTCTATTATTGGGGGGCATGCTTATGCAACTCCACACACTTGGAGGTCAGAAGACAACTTTGTTGAGTCTGGATGGAACTCCGGCAGCCATGCTTGTTTGGCAAGTGCCTTTATCATCTTGTCATCTCACTGACCCCCTTCCCTTCCAACTTTTTAAAAAAGATTTATTTATTTATTTGTTACATACACAGTGCTCTTCCTGCATGTACACCTGCAGGCCAGAAGAGGCCACCAGATCGCATTATAGATGGTTGTGAGCCACCACGTGGTTGCTGGGAATTGAACTCAGGACCTCTGGAAGAGCAGTCAGTGCTCTTAACCTCTGAGCCATCTCTCCAGCCTCCCCCCTTTTTTTAAATGTCAAAAATACTAAGCCGGGCGTGGTGGTGCACACCTTTAATCCCAGCACTTGGGAGGCAGAGGCTGGTGGATCACTGTGAGTTCGAAGCCAGTCTGGTCTACCAAGCGAGTCCAGGACAGCCAAGGCTAACACAGAGAGACCCTGTCTCGAAAAATCCAAAAAAAAAACAAAACAAAGCAAAACAAAACTACTCTATTTCTTTCTCTCTCTCCCTCTTTCTCTGCCTATATGTAAGTAGGCAGGTGCATGGATTTACTATCAAAGACCTTTATCTTATTGGGACTGTGAACTCATCTGTATTCCTAGGGTATTTAAAATGGCAACTTCAATTTAGATGGCTCACATTTTGCCATGGAACTTGTTACATCTCATATAAAAGCTCTCTCTCTCTTCTCCTTTCCCTTCCCTCCCCTTACCCCCCCTCCCCTTACCCCCACTCTCGCCTCTCCCCCTCCCCAAACAGGTTCTCTATGCCGTTCTGGTTTTCTTGGAACTCACTATGTAGACAAGGCTGGCCTCAAACTCAGAGACCAGCTTGTCTCTACCATTGAGTGTCAGGATTAAAGGCATGAGCCAGCATGACCAGTCTAAAGCCAACTTTTCTTAAATGTTTTTCATGGGTGAAACAATGCACTCTGTACCTGTATAGGTGTGTACGCGCGCGCGTGCGCGCGCGCACACACACACACACACACACTTAGTATTTTTTTTAATTTATTATTTTTTTTTGAGGGGGCGGGTTTCCAGTATTTCTTTGTGTAGCCTTGGCTCTCCTGGACTCGCTTTGTAGACCAGGCTGGCCTCGAACTCCCATCAATCCGCCTGCCTGCTAGGATTAAAGGCGTGTGCCACCACGCCCGGCACACCCTCAGGATTTTGCAGATGAGAAAACTAAAGCGTACAGAATGTGATTTACTTTGACCCAGTTTGTAAGTGGCAGTGTGAGTTTAAGGGTTGAGCTGGAATTCCAGTTTCCACGTCTTTTTTTTTTTTCCCCCTCTCTGAATTTCCTCTTCCGGTTCCTGCTTTTCCAGTTTTCCGTGAAGGCTGAGGGCACTAATTACAAGGAAACTGTCCTTTCCCTTTCCCCTCCTCCCTTCTCCGCCCTGCGGGTCTTGCCCCGCCTTCCCCAGGGGTAAAACCCAGCGAGTGCAGGAAGAACCACATTTCCCAGAGTGCATCGCGAGTCAGAGTCCTCCAATTAGAGCTCTCCAGGCGGCGCCATTTCTGTGGCGGGAGTGGTGGTTCAGCCTGTGATCATGGCGCTGTTCCCGGCGTTTGCGGGCATAAGTGAAGCCTCCAGTGGTGAGGCATCCAGGAAAGGTAAGCACCCCAAAAGAGTCGAAAAAGATGCCCGATGAAATTAATGGCAGTTTTTCGGGTCCGAGTCTTGGCCTTTGTTTTGGATTTGTTTATCCATTTGTATCCCAGAGTTCTCCGCGGCGCTGCAAAGCCTTCTGGGTCTTGTCTGAAGTGTGGGGCTAAGGGCTCTTTCAGGCTCTAAGAGAGGCAAGTAGGAAAGGGTAGCACAGACGACGGTGAGGTGTTGGGTCTGGGGCTGACATTACCATATATCTGGGCTTTATTCTCCTAGAGGCTGCAATGCTACAATTCCGTAGGAAAAGAAACCCTTTTTGAAATACTTGTAGTTAGTGTACTTCTGGGTTCTCTTTAGTAATCGTTAACCCTCGACAAAGGCTATTCATTGTAGTAAACTTAGTTGTCAGCACAAGCCACAAATATAAGTGTTCAATAAATGTATCCAGAATGATAACGTGTTGCACAAACAAGACAAAAATCAAAGAAATAAAGCCCTCCCAAACAAACAAAAACAAACAAACCCCCAGTATAAAGCGGTGTAATGCAACTCTCATGGGTGAGCCACAGTCAACAATTCCGTAAGTGGAACGTTTGAAGTTCTTGTAGGAGCTAGCTTTTGGGATGGTGTTCAAGAGGACATGATCTGGACAGATAAGAATTCGGGGACCTTCAAAGGCCCGAGAAAAAGAAGCATGAGACTCAAGAGAGCTGTATGTATATTTTAAATGTAAATACAACTATCACCTATGAAATTAACTATGGTGGATAAGTGCATAAAATACCTTCGATACTGAAAGTGTAAGATTCAATTCGAAGGGCAGGGAGTGGTGCCTCGCGACTTTAATGCCAGCGCTTGGGAGGCAGAGGCAGGTGGATCTCTGTGAGTTCAAGGCCAGCTTGGTCCACATAGATTCCTGGACTGCCAGAGCCACCACATTACAGAGACTCTGTTTCAAAGAACAAAACCAACAAAAGACATTTAACTGTATTTTATATCCTTTAACTGTGGGTCACTGTTCAGCTTTCTCAAAGTGTCTCAACCTTTCACAATTGGTTTCCTTGTTAGGATCCAGAAGAACTCAGCATTCTCATTGTATTTTTTTCCTTTCTAGATGGGGCCTCACTATATTAGCCATAGGTGGCCTGGACCTCACAGAGCTCTGCTTCCCTACTGTTGAGATTAACGACCGGTGCCACCATGCCCAGGCACATGGCATTTCTTGCACGTACCGCTTAGGTCTCTTTCAGTGTAAAACAGTTTCTCCTGCTCTTGTAGTTCCTCAGGTGATTAATTTACTGAGGAAGTTGGTGATTTGTCCTGAAGATGTCTCCCATCAAATCTTCTTGTAACTTGTGCTCTTTTATCCCATTATTTCCTGTAAACTGGTGATTATATCTTTAAAAGCCAGTGAGATTTAGGTATAGTTTTTGTTGTTTTGAAGATAGCTTGTCGGAGTGCTGCAGGAGTGATATTAAATCATGTCAGGAGGATCCAGTTTTAGATTTTAGTGATATTAAGATTGGTCTGTGATTTCATGTGTCTAACTTCTTACCTGTTAGGAAGTTGCCCATCAATCAAGCTTTTTTTTCCAATCAAACTTTTTTTTTCTTTTAATTTTTTTTGGTTTTTCGAGACAGGGTTTCTCTATGTATGTATCCTTGGCTGTCCTGGACTTGCTTTGTAGACCAGGCTGGCCTCGAACTCCCATCAATCTGCCTGCCTCTGCCTCCCCAGTGCTGGGATTAAAGGCGTGCACCGCCACGCCCGGTTCAAACTTAAATCTTTTTATTTGTCTACATGTATTTCTGTATACCATGTTCATGCCCAGTGCTCTTGGAGGCCAGAGGAGGCATAATCCCCTGGGACTGGAGTTACAGATGCTTGTGTGCCTCCGTGTGGATGCTGAGAATCAAACCTGGGTCCTCTGAGAAATAGCCAGTGCTCTTAACCACTGGGCCATCTCTCTAACCACTCCATTCTACCTTATCTGATGATTTTTGTGGTGATTTTTTTTTTTTTTAAATTTTCCCGTGACTGGGCCTCACTGTGGGAGCTAGACTAGCCTCCAACTTGTAATCTTTTTGAATGAACAAAGAAGACTGAAAGAGTACCTAGAACTTGCATTGTTCTCTGTTCTCTGCTTTCTGTTGCACGGTTGTGAGTTAAACACTATCTTTGCAGTCCCTGGGCTGCTTCACAGGTAGGGCAGCCCCAAGGAACGCGCCTGCCGTTGGCTGTCTGGAGCACCATTCTTAGCCCTGTTTGCTGGTGCTTTTTGTACAGGTGAGTTTGTGCTCCCAGCTTCTGTGCCAGAAAAACGGGGGTTCTGATCAAAATGAAGGGCTTGGCTTATTCTCAAAAGAACAAGCATCTTCATTAATATTACTAATTTATTTTTACCATTTGTCTTAGAAGTGCTGTTTGAATGGTCATCCCTGGAGAAGTGGACACTCACCTCTAGGGTCACTTGAAGAGACAGGAAGCCAAAGCCGGGTGTGGTGGTGTATACCTTTAATCCTAGCCCTCAGGGAGGCACAGGCAGGGGGATTGTTGTGAGTTCCAGCCAGCCTGGTCTATAAATCGAGTCCAGGGCAGCCATTAAGCTAGTGCTACATTGTTAGGACAATTACAGAAATGGATATTGAACTTGGATGTGCCATCTGGATAGAATTGAAGATCTATTTTTAAGATTTTGAGCTTGCTTATTCATGATAGTTTGTTCCTCTGCCTGTGGTGGAAATGAACACAGGTCTTTTCAGTAGACATGGAGGAAGGCAGGCAGTAGATGAAGTGCCTTCTGTGGGGGTATTTTCCTCTTTTCTGTTTTACATGTGTATATATGAGGTACGGTGCTAGGCTCTCAACAAGTTCTAACCTGAGGTTTCGTTCTTTCATTCATTCTTTTTTTTTTTAAAGATTTTATTTTATTTTATTATCATATACATGTATATTATTACACTTAAGTAGAAAAATTATATACAGCAGGAAGAACCACGAAACAATCAGGAATCACATGAATGTTACATTCAAGGTGTTTTGATTAATTGCATTTGGCAACCTGGTAGAAAACATCTTTCCTATCTTGGTGAATCTAAAACTCTGAATGAGAATCAATATCTCTCATCTCCCATCAGTGCCAACTCAAAACCTCTATCTAGACCTAAAAACATCTTAACCCCTACACAGCTTAGGTTAATTGTAAGACTAAACTATCTTGGTCTTCAGCTCCATCAGAGACTTGAGAAGGAATGAAAGTTAATTACTTGAGTGAACCGAAGTGCAGGTTAGCAGCTTCCAAAATGAGAAGGAAAAAAAAATTTACAGGGACAGTTTACTGCCTAAACAGTCACCCACAACTCTTTATAACATTGGAGCATCATCTTCAGCCTTCTGGCCCAATATATCTGACAGACATATTTGTGAGACAGGAACCGTCTTATCCTCTCTTGGCAGAGTTTTGCCGTCGACTCTGCCTGTATCCAAGCGTGCCCATTTTTAGGCAGAATTCTGTCTGTGGCAGAAACGAGGACACTTTGCCCAGTGGCTGGTTTGCCCCATTTGAAGCCATGTCCATAAGGAGGATCTTGGATGCTCATCATCTTCTTGAGGTCAGCTGGAAGTCTAACCTGCTGACTCCCAGGGACAGAAAGTTTTCCAGTTTTCCCTCTTCAGCTCTAGGTCCTTGCTTTCCTGCTGCTCCTTTCTGTAGTATATTATACCTGCTTAGTGACTTACGTACATATATAATATATTACATTCCACTTAGTGATCCAAATACATATATAATATATTGCACTCTGCAAGTTATCTAAATATATATCATATTATACCCTGCTTAGTGATGTAAGTACATTCTTGATTTCTGCCAGGCATTGTAACTTATGAGGTCGTAAGTAACTATTGAGAAGGACTATGCAATCTGATTAATAAAATGTCCTCTAATATGAGATACCTCTGCCCAGAATTCTGTGTAACTAAAAATTGAATCTCACAACTCAGGTGTGTCATCTGACAGGTAGTGGTCAAGTATAAGCATCATATGAGCGGATGCTGTCCTGTCCATCACTGTCTCCCTAGTACCTGAAACTGTACCTGGATAGGTAGCAGGTCCTTAGTAATGCAGTGATGGAATACACAGTGACTGTGAAGACAGAAGAGTGATATGATGGCTGCCCTTTGTACCGTGAGTGAGCTTTTGGAGGAGATTAGTTAGACCCTTTGGATATGAACATGAAGATGCGCTTCACATTCTCATCGACAGATTATTTTTGAGCCTTGGTATTTTGTGCCGAGGTAACCATTATAGTAGTGTAGGAATGCGCAGTCATGGCTCCGCCTTCAGCTTGCTTCTGATTTGTAAGAGACGGGTAGGAGGAGGAGCTGGAAACTAGGATGGAAGACTTGCAAACCAGTTGGTGTTTGATTTGAAGACTACATATACATATGTACATACATAATATTAGGTGTATTTGGGTGTTGTGCCTGCATGCATGCGTGTACCACTTGAGTGCCTGCTGCTCTCAGAGCCTAGAAGGGACTTTCACATTCCCTGGAACTGGAGTTGAAGGTGGTTGAGTTGCCATGTGGATGCTGGGAGTCAAACGGGGACGGGGAAGAGGTGCTCTTGACCATTGAGCCATCTCTCCAGGTCTGTTTTTTGTTTTTAGTGGCCAGTTATTTTAAAAACGGGCCTCAGAATCACAGAGATCTGCCTCTGTCTCTTGAGTTGTGACTGAAGGCATTGGCCACCATGTCCTGCCACAGTAACAGTGATTAATCTAGCCTTAATCAAGTTTGAGCTGGCTTAGAATGCTGTAGAAGACAGACCAGCAGATAACGAAGTCACAGTTATAAGGTACCCAGACAGCACTGTGCCCCTGGCAGGAGAGTTTAGTTGAGTAGTCCCATGGCATGATGGAGAGCCCTGGAGGAAGAAAGGTACATCCAGGCTTAAATGTGTACCCTTGACCTGTGACTTAGCTCCTATAAGCCTCAAGCTGTGGATTTGCAAGTGAGAGGGAGTTGTCCAAGGTGTGCCCAGCCCTCTCTGAACACTGAGCCACGGCATCCCTGCTGGTTTTATACCCCGTGTTGAACTGTTGTTGCTTGATAATTCCTTGGTTAAGAGAACTTTAGAGTCTGCTGATGAGGGACGTGTCTCCCACATGCTTCATGTATGCTCAGCTTATGTGCTCCCAGCACCACAGCAGGGCGGCTGTCAGGTGAGAACACCTTTTCCTTTTGGAGATGATGTCACACTGACTTGAGTTCATAACCCAGAGTTGCCAGTTCTTTAGAAAGACCTCTTGCTTGGCAGCTGCATGTGGCAGGCCCTCAGCTGAGTCAGGAGGAAGCCCGGCTGGCTGCTCTGAAGGCCTTTGGAGAGTCTCGTGCTTTGCCTTGTGTGGATGGAGGCTCGCGTTTCTTTACATTTCTTCACCTGCCTTCACTGTGGAGAGTGCTGATGGTGTGCGGATCCACTTGGATGTTAGGAGAGCATCTCTCCCTGCATCCCGTTTGTTCTGTCTTTCCCCACTTTTCCTGTGTTTGTGATAGGATCTGATTGCTGGGGAAATGTTCTGATTCCCAGTGATTAACAAGGACTGTTTTCACTTAGCTCTTGCCAGGAATTTAGGCCCAAGGGAGAGGAGCCATCTCAGAAGGAACATGGAGACAGCAGGAGAAAGGTTGCATGAGCATTTATTAGCTAGGACCTCACAAATTACTTACTCCCTCGGAGCCCTATTTCCACATCTATAAAGTGCTAGTGTTGTGCTTCCCTGGAACTGGCTTATGAGGGTTGAAAGGTGTAAAGGCCAGCCATGCTTATCCTGATGTTGGCCTCCTGTGTGCACTTAGGTTAGCGTCCCCTCCTTCCTTTTTTCCTGAGCTTTTTAATATTTCTTTTTTCCTTTGGGATCTTCCCATCCTCATTCTCTTTCTTATAAATGTTTGCTGAGCATCTGCTGTATGCAAGCATCGCCCTAGCTGCTGGGAATGTGGCAGTGAACTTGGCAGTCTTTGGGGAGCTCACTTGCTGTCTGTCTCTCTTCTTTAACATGAAGTTGCCATGAGGGACTAGATTCCAGACTATATAAAGAAACTTGTGGAACTCAATAATAAGATGGCCATGTTTAAGAATGGGTAAAGGATTTGAATAGGTCCTTCTCCAGAGATGATCCGTGAGTGGCCAGTATCTAAGTAAGAAGATGCTGACGTTATTGTCCTAAGGGAAATGGAAACAAAGCCACAATGAAGTGATATTCCACCTGCCAGCCTGATGATCATTGTAAACACAACCAGGAGTATTGGTTAGATGTGTGGAAATAGAATCCTCAAGTGCTGCTAACAGGAATCAGATGGTGCAGCAATTTGGTAAAATATATAGTCTGTCAGTTCCGTGGAATGCTAACATGGTTTATTGATATTGTCTGAATATCCACCGAGGAGACATGAAAGCATCTGTGGAGAACTTGTATATGTATGCTCTTAGAGGGATTGTCATAATAGCCACAGAAAAGAAATAACCCAAGTGTCTGCTGGCTGATGAATAGACACAATGTGGCACATCCGTCAAATGCTGTAGTATTTACAGTGAAAAGGAAAGATATAATGATACGTGGCTGTAGCTCGAATGAGCCTTGCAAAGCAGAAAGTGAAAAGAGCCGGTTACAAAACACCACATAGCGTGTGAGCGTGTTTATATGAAATGCACCAAACAGGCAAATCCATCAGACGGAAAGTAGATGAGCGATTACATAAGGCTGAGGAGGGAGGCCGCGGAGCGTGGGTGAGGAACAGGGACTTGCAGTCAGGGCTGTTCTTCACAGGATGATGAAAAGGTGCAGTTACAGAGGTGGTTGCACACTCCGGTCTTGCTAAGGGGGTGAGTTTTATGGTAGATGACTTCTGTCTCAGTAACACTTGAATCTCAGCTGTCTTCCTCTCTTGTATACACAAGCCTGTCACGTTCTCAGCACATGAAGGAGCGGGACAGAAAACAGACCTTTTTGTGAGCTCCTCCAGAATGCCATCCCATGCTTTTTTCCTTTCTTTCACAGTTAAGACTTAGAAACCTAGGAAGGACCCTCTAGAGTGGTAATGTAAGAAATGTAGAAAGAGTTCATTGTTACTAAGCTACAGGGACAGAGATGGCTAGGCTGGTGAAAACGCTTGTCGCCAAGTGTGATGATCAGAGGTCAATCTCCAGGCCTTGCCTGATGGAAAGTCATTCTCCGACCCACCTCCCACCAATTAAATAATGCAATAAAAATTATTGAATAGGTAGAGGGAGCTGGAGAGATGGCTCATTGGTTAAGAGCATTGGTTGCTCTTTCAGAGGACCCAGGCTCAATTCCCAGCCCTCACATGGCAGCTTGCAGCTGTCTGTGACTCCAGTGCCAGAGGATTTAACACCTTTGCACACACATACATAATGCAGGCAAAGCACCAATACATGTAAAATAAAAATAACTCTTTTAAGAAGTTAGGAGCTGGGGTGGTGGCATACACCTTTAATCCTAGCACTCGGGAGGCAGAGGCAGACGGATTGCTGTGAGTTCAAGGCCAGCCTGGTCTACAAAGTGAGTCCAGGACAGCCAAGGATACACAGAGAAACCCTGGCTCGAAAAAACAAAACAAAACAAAAAAAGTTAGAAATTATAGATAAGCTAAATATTTTAAATATTTAATTACACTACCCAGAAGTAATCATTGTTTATAAATTTTAGTATTAAAGTTTGACATTTTATGTTTGTATTTCCAGAGAGTACTGTTGTAAGAGAAAGTTTGCTCTTGACTACACTGTTGTAGTCATGGTGGCATGCGGACTTTCTCTTTTGGATGCAGGACCCTGCCATGTTACAGTGCTACACTAAACTTGCCGTCTCTGCTTCCCATGTGCTGGGCTTGTAGGCATGTGCCGCTGCCATGTATGACTGACTTTCTGACTTGCAGAATTTCTAAGTGGAATTTCAGGACTGGTGAGATGGTGCTTTGCTGCCAAGGCTGACAGCCTGAGCGTGATTCCTGGGTCCCACGTGGTGGGAAGAGAGACCGGTTTTCTAAGACCTGATGCCCTGAGCTGTTCAGGCACATGAGACAGTGGGTAGAATGCATGGACTCTTGTTGTCTTTTAGATCACATTGATTATGTGGATTTTTTTCAAGCCACAGCCCGATATTACAAGAAGATTTCAATCTTAAATATTTTAGAATGTGTTAAAGCACCATACCCTGTGGAATAAAGATTTCATGGGTTCCCTTTGATTTCTGTGGATGCCCGAGATACTGACTGATGATGGCTGCACATGCAGATGCGAGCTGATAGGATGGGTGTTTTCCTCGTCCTTCTAGAAGGCCCGTGACACTGATGTCGTCAATCTGTTCTCTCTCTTACATGTGCAGAATTAGACTGGTTGAGCAACCCGAGCTTCTGTGTTGGGAATCTAACGTCTCTGAGCCAGCGAACCGAAGAGGTCACAGCCCTTGCTTCTGAAGGGCCACCACTGACGAGGTACATGTCCGACAGGTGGATTTAGCCTTGTGTGCTGTTCATCGCTTACCTTCAGCCATGCTCCTTAGGAAACCTGAGATGAGAGAGCTGAGTAGGGCGTCCTTTTGCCCACAGTGACCAGACTGTCTGTGACCATCTTCTCTCACCTGACTCCTGTGGCTTCTGCTTGTTTCCCCCTTTGAATAGCGGTGGCAAAAGTACATGACACAGTTAGTGGCTATAATTAGGCCATGAGGGAAATTGCATCACTGTGACTCCCCAGTAACTTCATCGACCTCATTAGTGACCTTTAGAATATTGTTAATTTGGGTATTTCTATAGTTTCATTTTCAACACTTGGATAAAAATAGCCCGTATAAGATAACAGGGGCTGAGCTCTCCTGAGCTCATCGGGGAGCTGGATGACACACATCTTCCCTGGCTGTGAAAGAAGGCTTTGTAGACCATTGAGCTGAGAAACGTATGTTCACAAATATAGACTAGCTGGCCTCATTAACGTGGTGAAAGCCTCATCCTGCATGTACACAGCAATGAGAGGTGATGACCAGGAGAGTTTGTAACTGGTACTGTTCCGAGGAAGAAGAGCTCTTGTCATCTTTACAAAGAGAGACTGTGGTCACAGTTAAGCCTTTCTTTAGGATGTTCACTGCGGTGATAACAATCTTCGAGTAATGTCGCCAAACGGTTTGATGGAGTGACCGGTAGGTCGCTTCCATTACAGCTGTGTACATAGAAAGAAAGGGTTAGAGCAGTGCATCTCAATCTGTGGGTTGCGATCCATTGAGGGTCCAAGGACCTTTTCACAGGGGTCACCTAAGACCATCAGAAAACCCAGATATTTGTATTATGATTCATAACATTAACAAAATTACAGTTATGAAGTAGCAATGAAAATAATTTTATGGTTGGGGGGGTCACCACAACATGAGGACTGTATTAGAGGGTCACAGCATTGGGAAGGTTGAGAACCCCTGGCTTAGGATAGTTTTCTCACTTTTGACTCTGGTTCAGTCCTGAAGTCTCTAAAGTGAGTTTAATCCAGGAAGGTAGTATGTAGTACAAGGGCTAGTGTGAGCGAGTGTCAGTAGTGAGCGAGTGTCAGTAGTGAGCGAGTGTCAGTAGTGAGTGTCAGTGTCAGTAGTGAGTGTGTGTCAGTAGTGAGTGTGTGTCAATAGTGAGTGAGTGTCAGTGTCAGTAGTGAGTGTCAGTAGTGAGCATGTGTCAGTAGTGAGTGTGTGTCAGTAGTGAGTGAGTGTCAGTGTCAGTAGTGAGCATGTGTCAGTAGTGAGTGTGTATCAATAGTGAGTGAGTGTCAGAGTCAGTAGTGAGCATGTGTCAGTAGTGAGTGAGTGTCAGTAGTGAGTGTATGTCAGTAGTGAGTGAGTGTCAGAATTCATGCTTCTTTGCACATTATTTATTTACATGTGATTTCCCCCTGCTTCTCTTTTGAAAATGATCCCCACATTGATTTTTCCACAGGAGTCCTCTGAAGTCAGAGCCCTCAGATGACAGTGACACTGGCCAGAAGCTCACACAGATAAGCAGAAAGAAGAAGAAAGAGAAAAAGAAGAAAAAGAAACATCAGCACCACAAGAAAGCCAAGAGGCGACAGGAGCAGTGGAGCAGCAGTGGGTCTGAGTCAGACACAGATTCTGGGAAGGACAGGTCTTCCCGGAGCATCAGGGACAGTCAGAAGGAACCTGAGAAACCCAGGTGGGTCACTGCTCTCAGACGGACAGACGGACGCAGTGTGTCTTTATTATTATTATTGTTGTTGTTGTTGTTATTATTAATATATATTATTAATTTATTCGTATTACATCTCAATTGTTATCCCATCCTTTGTATCCTCCCATTCCTCCCTCCCTCCCGCTCTCCCCCTACTCCCCTCCCCTATGACTGTGACTGCGGGGGACCTCCTCCCGCTGTATATGCTCATAGGGTATCAAGTGCGTTTTAAATGCAATGCTTCATTCTTGATAGTTGCCTAATGACAATTTAGGCATCTGAATGTTTATTTAGCCAGCTGATCAAAAGAGAGGCCTTTGAACTCCTGATCTCAGGCCTCATCTCTCACGTGATAGGATTACTGGCCTGGGCCAGCACACCTGGCCTGACTCTGGGAGACAGCACACGTACCATGCCTTGGTGTGCGGGTCTGTGCACTGTGGAGCGGCAGCTGCACACTCAGAGGAGCAGAAGGTCTCCTCCTCACCTTGGCGAGCTCAGTCATTCCTGTGCACAGTGTATATTACTTTCTTTTTGTTTAAAGTGAACACAGCTTTTAAGTAGCAACTTGTTCTTTTTCTTTTCTTACTTCACGTTGTTTGGAAGCACGGTGTTGGTGACTGGGCTGTTCCTGTCCATAGGGCCTTCATTTATCCCCACAGCCCACTCTGCCATCTGCCTTGAGCAAAGGGCTCAAGTCTTACCTGGAACGGTGTGGGTGCTCAGCATAGCTTTCCCTCAGCTTAGGTGAGTGTCCTGCCTCGTAGAAATGGAAATTAGGTTGTGCCCGAGGTGTGAGGTGGAGCTACTGGGTCAGTTGCTCGCCTGTTGCTGTGATGAAATGCCCTGACCACAGCAGCTTAAGGGGAGGAGCAGTTTATTCGAGCCCACAGCTCTAGTGTACAGCCTGTGGTTGGAGGACAGTCATGGCCGCAGGAGGGAGGCAGTGGGTCTCCTTGCATCACAGCGAAGAGGGACCTGCCTGCTGCTGCTCAGCTCCCTTGCTTCCTTTCTTCAGGCCTGGGCTCAGCCCACGAGATAGTGTAGCTCAGTTTTAGGGTGAGTCTTCCCACCTCAGTTAACCTGGTCAAGAAAGCGCCTCACAGGTATGCCTAGAGCATGGTTCTCAAGGTTCCCAGGGCTACAGCTCTTTCAGATAGCTCCTCGTGCCCTGGTGACTCCAAAACCATAAAATGATTTTGTTGCTCTTCCATAGCTATAAATAGCTAATATGCAACTCCCATAGGGGTACAGGTTGAGAACCGTGGCCTAGAGGCTGACAGTTGTGTCAGGAGGTTTGTCTGCTAGGTGGTTCTGGGGCTTTACAGTCTGACTGTTAGTATTAACCACCACACCATCCTAATTATGACTCATTTAACTTTTTGCTTTGCCTGTGTGTTTTAGAAGAAAGAAATTATAATTTGTTTTGTTTTGTTTTGCTTTTTTATTTTCTTTCTTTCTTTTTTCTTTTTTGGTTTTTTTGAGACAGGATTTCTCTGTGTAGCTTCACTGTCCTGGACTCGCTTTGTAGACCAGGCTGGCCTCCAACTCACAGTGATCCACCTTTCTCTGCCTCGCTGAATGCTGGGATTAAATGCGTGTGCCACCTCACCTTGCTCTATAACTTTTTTGTTAATGGCACATTAAGAATGTAGTGCCATTGAGAATTTTGCATTGCTTTGGGGTCTTGTTTCTTTTTGTCATGTGCTTGGGAGCCCTGCCAATGTCGGAGAGCACTCTGCAGTTGAGAGCCTGGAAGCTGGTCCTGTTTCCATCAGAGGCCAAGATTGCAGTCTTCCGGGATCCCAGGCAGTGCCAGGACTCAGCTGACGAGAGCCCTTTGACTGTTCAACAGTCTAGCTCAGGGACCATTGCTACCACCCATGCTTGCTGTAGGAGGGAGCAAGGAAGGACGGTGCCTGGCAAAAAGGTTCCGAATGGACTGAGTTAAAGAGGACAGGGATCATGGCTGCCTTGCTGACTACTGTATTCCCCCGTCCCTCATCCCTTCATGTAGGGTCTAGCACGGGGCATTTTTGCTGAATGAATGGTTGAATGTACTTTTACTTTTTTTTTTTTTTTTTTTTTTTTTTTGGTTTTTCGAGACAGGGTTTCTCTGTGTAGCCTTGGCTGTCCTGGACTTACCAGGCTGGCCACGAACTCACAGCGATCCGCCTGCCTCTGCCTCCCAAGTACTGGGATTAAAGGCATGCACCACCATGCCTGGCTCATTCTTTTACTTTTTTATGTATGCTTCTATGAGGATGTGGATGTGCATGTGTGCGTGCATGTGTGCGTGCGTGCGTGTAGGACAGAGGTCAGTCTTAGGTGTTGTTCTTCAGGCACCATCCATCTTTTGTTGGCTGAACTATTACTCATTGTCCTTGCTTTCAAGCTTTGTTTCTTCCACTTTTATGTGTATGAGTGCTTTGCCTGCATTTACATACGTGCACCACACGCGTGCCTGGTGCCTGTGGAGGTTGGAAGACGTCATGGGATCCTCTGGAACAGGAGTTACAGATGGCTATGAGCTGCCACGTGGGTACTGGGAACCAAACCCAGGTCCTCTGCAAGTGCAGCCAGTGCTCTTAACCACGGAGCACCTCTCCAGCCCCCATTGCCTTTTAACAGTCCTTAAACTTTAATGTTTTAAAACAAGCTCTGCCTTGTAGCTTTTGGAAACTTTTATTTCTCTCTCTTTTTCTAGAGCTGGTGGAAACCAAATTTAATGGATTTCCTAAGACCACATGACTACCATGAGAGCTTGTTAATTTCAGATTTTGATTGACCATGTCCAAGAAGGTCTTTTTTTGTTTTTGTTTTTGTTTTTTTGAGACAGGGTTTCTCTGTGTAATAGCCAATAGCCCTGGCTGTCTTGTACTCACTTTGTAGACCAGGCTGGCCTCAAACTCACAGAGATCTGCCTGTCTCTGCCTCCCAAGTGCTGGGATTAAAGCGTGCACGACCACGCCTGGCCACCAGGAAGGTCTTGACAGCACCTTTGTCCTTGTATTTTTTAGACTTGGTCTCATGTAGCCCAGGCTGGTTTGAACTCTTGCCTCCATCGCCTCAGTGCAAGGCTCACAGGCATGTGCACTCGCTCCAGCTTCAGGTCAGGTGACCTTCCCGTCATTACTGTTTGTGAAGGGCGAGATCAACGCTGGGTGTCTTCCCCTGTCGCTGTCCTGCTTACCCTTAGCAGTTGGGGTCGGTCTCTCTGTCTGTCTGTCTCCGTCTCTGTCTGCTGTCTGCTGTCTGTCTGTCTGCCTGCCTGTCTGCCTGTCTCTCTCTCTCTGTTGATCTCTTACAGCACCTGGAGCTCACTGATTGGCTAGACTGGCCAATGGGTTCTTGGGGGCCCTTCTGTTTCTGCCTCCCAGCACTGGGGTTAGAGGAATGTGTTCTGTCACCCCTTTTTATGTGTGTGCTAGGGGTCTGAAGTGGGGTTTCATGCTTCCACAGCAAGCAAGGTCATTTTGGGGAATAATTTTATTAAGATAAAATAGATGGGTCTGCTTTCTCTTTTGCTTTCTTGGCAACTTCTTTAGTGTGATTCTGGCAAGATGGAGCTGGAGGGCTGTTTGTTTCCACACAGTAAGGACTAAGTGCTAGTGAGCTGTCAGTGCCTTTCCGTGATGTCAGGGAAGTGGGTTCGTGGAGGGTGGCATACCATGTGGGACTATTTCAGGGGATCAAGGGACAAATTCCCAAGGTGAGAGCCACTAATTGACCTTTGTTTCCTGGGTGAGCGCCTCAGCACAGGGCGGAGGCTCAGCAGAGACCTATCCCTCTTCCTGAGTTCAGTCCTCACTAGGGAGAGATGAGTGCTTATTTCCTGCCCAGAGGTGGCCTGTGACCGCAGTCTGTGTGTCTCCTGCGGCTTGATGTTCCTTCCTTTGTGGATGCGTTTGCCCATTTCCATGAGGCTTGCCCTCCTTCTGTTGCTCCTCAGGGTTTTGTATAGAAATCCACAGCTGTCCTCAGACACTTGTAATTTTCTTCACTGTGTGTTTGAACCCAAGGCTTGCCATCCAACAACTATTTAGTGAGTAGCTATTTTGTGTCCCTGCAATATCATTCCCTTATATTCCCTGACAAGAATGGTCTAGAAGTCTCCAGAATCTCTTTTTTTTTTTCCTCCAAGACAGGGTTTCTCTGTGTAGCCTTGACTATTCTGGACTCCTTTGTGAACTAGAGTAACCTCGAACTCACAGAGGTTCACCTGCCTCTGCCTCCTGAGTGCTGGGATTACAGGCGAGCGCTGTCATGGCAGGCTGACATTGTTTATAGTGGTTAAAAAACTAAAACTTGCCAGGTGTGGTGGCAACGCCTGTAATCCCAGCACTTGGGAGGCAGAGGCAGGCGGATTGCTGTGAGTTCAAGGCCAGCCTGGTCTACAAAGCAAGTCCAGGACAGCCAAGGCTACACAGAGAGACCCTGTTTCGAAAAACCAAAACCAACCAACCAACCAACCAACCAACAAAAAACAAACAAACAAACAAAAACAACCCTACAACTTTGAGAGAAAGGAAGGGTTTATTGTGTGGTTATAGATCTATTTAAGAGTATAATGAATATTAATTTAGAATGATGATATGGGTGTGGTTGCCAGGCAGAGATTTCATCTGTAACATTTGTGTGTTTGTGGAGGATGAAGACCTAATATTTTGTTGAGGTATTAACGGCTGGTAGTTTAGGTGATAGGTGAAGGTTAGTGGGGCAGGGTGATTATGTTATTCTTTGCACTTTTTTCTTTTTGTTTCTTGATACAGGGTTTCTCTGTGTAGCCCTGGCTGTCCTGGAACTCACTGTATAGACTAGGCTGGCCTCAAGCTCAGAGATCCTCATGCCTTCACTTCCCCAGTGATGTGATCAAAGGGGCGCACCACTGTGCCCAGCCAGAATCTTTAACTGTATCTGGCCAGAGCTACAAAACAAGGTCTGGAACATTGTGAACTCATTTCTTGAGAGAAAAAAAGATGCTAGAAGCCAGAAAACCTTCCTTCACCTTCTTCCCCTCCTAGGAGGTGGTTCCTTCCATTTGTGTGCCAGTCCACAGATGGGTTCTGGGAGACAAGTCAGGGCCTTAGTTTCCAGGAGCTGTCACCATTCTGCTCCTTCTGTAGAAGGCCCAGGTGCACAATACATACTGCCCAGATGAAGGCATTGCGACCATGTCACAGTGACATTGCAGACACAGCAAATCAGAGTCAAGTAAGTCATGTGCTGTAAGGGCAGTATACTTTAGTGTCAAGGCTTGTCACCTTTGGCCATGTAATGGCGTTCTTTGCCTAATACCCGAAGGTGTCTTAGAGAAGAAATATTCTTTCCTAAACAGCCTTGTTTAGAAAGGCATTTGCAGTTGTAGCTGTGGCTTGAGTGAGCATGGCCTCCGCAGATGCCTGTGTAACACTTGGTTTCCAGGCGGTGAAATTGTTTGGGAAGGATTGGAAGGTGTGGCTGTGTTGGAAGAGTGTGTCACGGGGCTGGGTAGCCTTTGAGTTTCAAAAGCCCAGGCCAGGCCAGGCCCAGTTAGCTCTCTCTGCCTCATGGTTGTTGTTTCAAGATGCAGCTTCTCAGCTGCTGCCCAGTGCTGTCCTGGTCATGGACTCGCGCTCTGGGACTGTGAGCCCTCAGTACACTCTTCTCTAGGTCGCCTTGGCCACAGTGTCCTTCACAGCAATAAAAAGTAACCAAGAGAATAGTTTTTATATATTTGCTTGCTTGTTTATTCCTCAGGACTTCTTGCATAGGACACTTAGCAGGATCTCCTCTTTCGTATTTTTGGTTTTAAGACAGCATCTTACTAAATAGCACAGGCAGGCTTGAACTTAGGAGCCTCCTGAGTAGCCAGGATGTAGGCCTGTGCTGCAAGGCCTGGCTAAAATGAAACATTTAAAGGTATGCCTGGGCTGGAGGTGGTGGCACACGCCTTTAATCCTAGCACTGGGGAGGCAGAGGCAGGCGGATCTTGGAGTTCCAGGACAACCATGACAAACAAACAAACAAACAAACAACCCCCCCCCCAAACAAAAAACAAAACCAAAAACCAAAAAACCCAATCCAAACCAAACAATAACAACAAAGGTAGGTCTGTATCCTTCAGGGCACTTAATAAGATGGCTTCTTTTCTTGGTAAAATGTTATTTCCTGGTTGCAGTTTTGCTTCTGTTTTGAGCCCTTCCAATATCAAAAGGCCTTTTCTCTTTATTGCCTGTGTAGTTATGTGTACCCAGGTATGTTTGACGCCATGGGGGGTTTGACAGATCTAACTTACATATTTCTGAGGATGCCATGTGTTTCTGAAGTGGTTTTAAAGTTCTTCTCCCGTTTTCTTTGTCTGATAGTCAAGGAAGTAATGCTGCTGCTGCTGCTTCTGCTGCACATAGCTCCATTTGGCTGGAAGACGTTCAGACTCTGACAGAGGTCTTCAGGACAGATAAGAAACCAGATCCTGCCAACTGGGAGTATAAATCTCTGTACCGAGGAGACATAGCAAGGTAGCCATTGCTGTACTCCCTGCTTTCCTAGCCCCCCACCGCTTTTCTTTTTTTCTATTAGAAGTAACATTTTTTTTCTCCTTTGAACTTTCTCAGCACTGCCTGTCCTCTTTCTCTCATGGATTCTGTTGGGTTTTGCACATGGTTGAGTTGTCAAGGCGCATGTCTCTTCTCTGTTCTAAAGGGAACGCTGTCTCTGGGAGGCCAGTTTGGGGAATTTTATCCTTGGTGCACAGCATAGTGTCTGCCTGTGTGGGTGTTCAATGGATATTGGTTCAGGAAGGACTCTAAAATTAACTCATAATAATGAGCTGCAGTAGGGTATTTAGGAACTATTTGGCCTGATCTACATGCCATTTGAAAAAGAGCATTTTTATTTATTCAGCCCCACACATGTGCCACTTAACAAATGGCATCTGGTGGTAATGCCTTTGTCACATGGTTTCTAGCAGACACCAGCAGAGAGTCATAAGAGCAGAGGATGGCGTTTGCTTCAGTAGTGAGCTAGAACTCTACTCCATAATCTGTCAGAAATATTTGGAAAAAGTGTGCGGGGTGGTGCACTCCTCCAACCTCTGCTGAATCAGGCAGGGGCGTGATTGTCAGCCTGAGGAGAGCCCAGGCAACTTGGGGAGACTCCCGTCTCAAAACATGGCAGCGACAAAACAACTTAGTCACCGACTCCCTGTAGAGAGTTAGGACTTTTAAGGGAACGTGGGACATGAAAGACAAAGGCGTGATCCCTGCTCTCAGTTCCCAGGCCTTGAAGATCCAGGCTATTAACTGTTGGCTTTAGGCTCTGAGACCTTGGAGATCTTTTTGTTTGTTTGGTGCCTGTTTTGGGCTTCCTCTATAGCCCAGGCTGGCTTCACACTTATCATATAGCCCAGGCTGGCTTCACATTCACCATGTAGCCCAGGCTGGCTTCACACTCACCATGTAGCCCAGGCTGGCTTCACACTCACCAGGTAGCCCAGGCTGGCTTCACACTCACCGGGTAGCCCAGGCTGGCTTCACACTCACCGGGTAGCCCAGGCTGGGTAAATTTCAGCTTCCAGTGTGTGACTGTACCTCCCACTTCCCTTGCCTGAGGACTTGTCCCCGTATAAACAGTCTCAGTCTCACGGAAGTGTGTTTGTTTACTTCTTCGGCCTACACCCCCACCCTGCCATCTATTTTGTTTGATTTGAGCTGAATTCAGTTGAACTAAGTGTACCTATAATGTCTTCATTGAATTCCTAAGTGTGTGTGGGTTCCTACTTCTGGAGTCAAGGGGAGCCAGGAGATATTTGATAAGGATCTATTAGGAAAGGCATCTCCATTGGGGCAATGTTGCCTTAATTATATCTCAACTCAGGATTCTTGAACAGGTGATAAATGAGATGCATTCTCCTGGTAAACATTATGGCCTAGTCCATACAGTGTCTAGTTGGTAGGGGATAAGACTATATTCCTGGGGTCAGTTCATGGCTCAGCAGGTGCAGGTGCTTGCCACCAAGTCTGGCAGCCTGAGTTAGAGCCCAGGATCCACGTGATGGGAGGAGAGAACTGCCTCCCACAAGTTGTCCTCTGACCTCCATGTGTTCACTGTGGCCTTCACCCCCCACCCCAAAGTATACTTAGAGGCTGGAGAGATGACTCAGTGGTTAAGAGCACTGGCTGCTCTGTTCTTCCAGAACCTTTGAGTTCAATTCCCAGCAATCAAGCCAGGTGTAGTGGCAGAGGCCTTTAATCCCAGCACCTGGGAGGTAGAGGCAGGCAGATCTCTGTGAGTTCGAGGCCAGCCTGGTCTACAAAGCAAGGCCAGGATAGCCATGGCGACCCAGAGAAACCCTGTCTCAAAAACCAAACCAAACCAAACAACAAAACAAAATTCCCAGCAATCACATGGTGGCTCACAACCATCTCTAATAGGATTTGATGCCCTCTTCTGATGTGCAGATGTACATGCAGACAAAGCACTGTTATACATAAAACACTTAAATAAATGTAATTAGTAACAATTATATTCTTTAAGAGTAATTGTGTAGAGAAGTGCTTAAAAGCACGAGGAAGGCTCAGAAGAAGTATGTGGGGTTGGCAGGCTCTCCCCTGTCCTGTTCTTTCCAGTAGCAAAGGTCTAAAGAGTTTCACACTCACGTACTCCTCCAGCATTCTGCCCCTGATACCCCCTGCACTTGCGTCCTTACCCATCTGTCCATCGGTCCATCTGAGGTTTTGATACTTTTCAAAATGAGCCACAGACAATACACTGCCCTCTAAGTATGCATATTAGTAACTAGAACTCAGTATGTTTTTCGGGTTTTCCTTTGGTTTAAAATTTACATGTGATTCATCTTTAGTGTTTCGTGTTGCTGAATACCTACAGCTAGCGATGGCCTCGGTGACACCCATCCGTTTCTCCGTGCTCCTCTCCAGGTGGCCCACACCCCATGGGTCCCAGCAGCGTTTGCTGTTCTCACAATTTGCATCCTCTGTTAGTCTTGTCTGCCTAGAATGTTCAAAGTGGAGTTACACAGCATGCACTCTCCTGCGCCTGGCTTTTTGTACTCTGTGTGGTGTTTCTGAAATTCAGCATGTGGCATGTGTCAGGAGTTTTTCTCATGTATTATTCCATTTTATGGCTTTACTGGTGCCTGTTATGAATTCTTCTGTTGATGGCCACCTGGACTCTTCCCGGTCTTTGGCTGCTGAGAACATTTGAGCCCAAGTCTATACAGACATGTGGTTTATTTTCGCTTGGGTAAACACCTCTGACTAGAATTGCCAGGTTGCAAGGTGTGTCTGTTTAGATTTGGGGAAAGGTACCACCTTTTTCCATTCCCACCAGCAACAGATGAGAGCTGTGCTCACAGCATTTGGTGCTGTCTGTCTTGGGAGTTATGGTTACCTGGGGTGTGTGCTGTGCCCCAGCCTGGTTTTATTTTGGCATTTCCTGCAGTGCTAGTGATAACTTAGTGCTTCATGCGCTTTTTGCTTCTGTGTTTCTGTGTGTGAGATGTTGGCTCACTTCTCTTGCCCTGTTCTCAGTGCCGACAGCTGTCCACATTGCTCGTCAGTCTCTGCCTGCGTGTTCTGTAAAAGCATTTTAGAACCCAACAACCTTTTTTTCTTTAAAGTAGAAAATAACCAATTTCCTTTGGCACACTTAGTTTCAGGATTAAAAAGAAAAAAAAAAGACTCTTGGATCTGGTGCTGCCTCCTGAAGCAGCAGCTTGGGAAGGGGAGTGACTGGCCTGGTGGACAGTTGCTCTGGGTTCCCGGGGTCAGGATGCTCACTTAAGAATGGTATGAAAGGAGATGGTACCCTCTTCCTTGCCTGCCACTTAAGGCCCTGATAGCAGATGACAAAATGTATGTAACAGACCCTTACAAAGCTTTGGAGAAACACATAGTACTGCGATTAGAAGGCGATTAGAAGACCCATAGAGGCATTGCCAGAGGGTTGGAGGGTAGGAGAGTCAAGGCAGCAGAGTAAAGCTGATGGCAGATCTCACGGACTCTTGTCTGTGCGAGGTGAATGCAGAAGGCCTCAAGATGTTCAGCTGCACACAGGGAACACACATCTTGTCTCAGAATCTTGTTCTAACTAGGTACAAGCGGAAGGGAGATTCCTGCCTGGGCCTCAATCCGAAGAAACAGTGTATATCTTGGGAAGGGGCTTCCGCAGCAAAGAAGCGTCCACACAAGCCCCCGGAGCGCTATTTTACCAAGAAGAGTGTGGGGCTGCTGCGTGCCGAGGGAGTCGCCGTGCGCAGTGACCCTGAGCCTCCCTCCTCTGGGCCAGTCACGTTCATCCCAGTCAAGGACTCTGCTGAGGTGGCTGCTCCTGTTCCAACATGGTTGAATCCTCTGGGGATTTATGATCAGTCTACCATGCAGTGGTTACAAGGACAGGGTCCAGCAGAACAAGACACAAAGCCGCCAGAGTCACAGCAGGACAGGGAGAGTGCTGTGCTTAAGGCCAGAGTGGAGGAGTTTAACAGAAGGGTTCGGGAGAATCCAAGGGACACTCAGCTGTGGATGGCGTTTGTGGCTTTCCAGGTAAGTGTCGCTGTCCTGGTTTTCTTACTTTGAAATGGCATTTCTGATTTGGAGCTGACCCCATTTATTCTGTAGCACTTTTCTGTCTGTCCGTCTGTCCGTCCATCCATCCATCCATCCATCTTTGGCACTGGAGGTTGAACTCAGAATCTTGCACATGCAAGCATTCCAACACTGATCTCCCAAGCTCTTTTTTTGCTTTATTTTGACCCAAGGTCTAAGTTGCCCAGGCTGTCCTTGAACTTGCCATTCTCCTGCCTCTGCCTCTAAAGTAGTTGGATGACAGGTGTGCACCACTGCACTTGGTCCTGTCCTGTGGCACTGTTGGGACTGCTCTGAATAAGCCTGGGCCTAGCTTCTTTTTAGCTGTAGCCTTTGTCCTGCGCTTGCTCAGAGTCCAGTGAGGAAGCCCAGCCTTCTGCGGAATAAAAGCAACACAGTGGAAATGCTGTGTGTTATCTGGGAATGGAGTGGAACTGGAACAGAATGTTTCTTTTTTTAGTAGGGGTTGGGGTATGGGGGTGTGGTTGGAGGGGTGGGGTGGGTAGCTGTGGGGTTGAGGTGTGGGGGTGTGGTTGGAGGGGTGTGGTTGGGGTGTGGGGTGTGGTTGGAGGGGTGTGGTTGGGGTGTGGGGTGTGGTTGGAGGGGTAGGGTGCGCAGCGGTGGGTTGGTGCTGGGATGGAACCAGAACCTCACATGCTAAACAAGCACTTTATCACTGATTGGGATCTCAGCCCAGGAAAGCAGTGAGAGAAGAGTAGCATTGCGGGTGAGGACAGGGCACCCCTGAAGTGCAGAGCATACAAGAGGGAGTGGGGGTGGGGGAGGGGGTACCTACTTAGAGGGGTGTGCTCCTGCCTCAGCATGCACAGCTTTGTCGTTGTCATTCATTTCATTTTGATTCGTTTGGTAGATTCTGGCTGTGTTACTGCTTATGTTGGGTCTGCCCTGTTCAACGCACTGTGTGCTAATTATCAGTAAATCCATGTTGATTGATACAGAGGCCAAAGAGATGGCTCAGTGGTTAAGAGCACTTCCTGTATAATCATGAGGACCAGAATTCAGATCCAAGTACCAGTGTGATAGCCAGACTCTTGTATATACCTGGTGTGTGCGCGCGCATGCATGCTGTGTCTGCAGAGAAAGAGGGTTGCTGGAGAGAATCTGCCTCAGGAATAAGGCAGAGGCGTGATAGAGGAGGGCACCTGACGCCCTCTTCTGGTCAACACATATATACACAGGACCACGTACCCACGCACAACATAGGAATGTACATACCCAAATAAATAGTAATAAATAAGTCTGAAAAAACCCAGAATGACAAGGGCAGACAGTTCTGTCTGAAGAAATAAAGACAGATATACCAGGTGTCACAGGTACCCAGGAACTGTGTGTTTACTAACAGGAATTGTCATTAGTAAGTGGTTTATCACCGAAGTCTTAGCAGTAGCTCCTTTTGGAAGCTGGGAGCCCCCTGGGGGTTCCGCAAGCTGAGCACTAACTGAGGAGCACAAGCGTGTAGTTTACATTAGTAAACTGTTGTTCTTGCTGTTGAGGACGAGGTCATGCGGAGCCCTGGCCTCTACGCCCTTGAGGAAGGAGAGCAGGAGAAGCACAGGAAGTCCCTGAAGCTCCTCCTGGAGAAGAAACTGGCTGTGCTGGAGCGCGCCATCGAGAGCAACCCCGGCAGTGTGGACCTGAAGCTCGCCAAGCTGCAGCTGTGCGCGGAGTTCTGGGAGCCCAGTGCGCTGGCCAAGGAGTGGCAGAAGCTCCTCTTCCTGCACCCCAACAACACGGGCCTGTGGCAACGCTACCTCTCCTTTTGCCAGAGTCAGTTTGGCACCTTTTCTGTGTCCAAACTCCACAGTCTATATGGCAAGTGCTTGAGCACCTTGTCGGCTGTCAAGGACGGCAGCATGCTATCCCACCCCGTGTTGCCGGGCACCGAGGAGGCCATGTTTGGTAAGGAGATACACAAAAGTGGTTGTGTGGGAGGATTTTGTTTTTGTTTGGCTTTATGCTTATTTTCGAAAAGTCTAAATTGTCAGAGTGAGGGTTTTTACTTCAAGTGTGCCACTCTTTTTATTTCAAGTGTTCTGCTGATTTTAACAGAGTCCTATCCAGCTCACAGGGTGGGTGGGTACTGTGTTAGAACTAGCAGAGTCAGAAAACGATGACTAAACATTTTTCCTACTATTTTTTTTTTTAAATCAAGTAATCTTATTCCAGTTTTTTAAAAAATTTATTTTATTTTATTTTTTGTTGTTGATTTTGGTTTCCTGTGTAGCCTTGGCTGTCCTGGACTTGCTTTATAGAGTAGGCTGGCCTCGAACTCAGTGATCCACCTGCCTCTGCCTCCTAAGAGTTGCCAATCTTTTTTTTTTTTTAAGATAATTTACTTAATTTTATTTTATGTGCATTGGTGTGAGGCTGTCAGATCCCTTGGAACTGGAGTTACAGACAGTTGTGAGCTGCCATATGGGTGCTGGGAATTGAACTCAGGTCCTTTGGAAGAGTAGTCAGTGCTCCTAACCACTGAGCCATCTCTCCAGCTAGTTTTTTTGTTGTTGTTTGTTTGGGTTTTGTTTTGGTGTTTTGAGACAGGGTTTCTCGGTGTAGCCTTGGCTGTCCTGCATTCACTTTGTAGACCAGGCTGGCCTTGAACTCACAGAGATCTGCTGCCTCTGCCTCCTGAGTGCTGGGATTACAGGCGTGCGCCACTGCACCTGGCTCATATTCTAGTTTTAATTGCTTTGGCTCCCAGTGGTCTTACCTGATGAGACCCCCCAGTTACGGGTCTTTGGCAGCGAAGTACATGAGCTGGTGTACTTACTACATATGTGTAAAAGACCGGAATTAAGTGTTGTTCATGTTTTGGTGTGTCAAGGATCGTAGACTAAATCTTAGTAGCGTCTCATGTCGTAGATAGTGTCACTCTTTAGCTTGGGTTCTGGATCTATCCTTTATCGTGACCTTGTGCAGATCTTGATCTGTGACAATGTGACACTTTTGAACCTGTTTGAGCCTGCTTCTTTACCAGGAACAGTAGCATAACACTTGCTCTACAAGACCATTGTGAACATGACGTGAGATAACGTGTTGAACGTACATGTGACAAGCATTTTTTCACTGAAATCTCTGATAGTAAGAATTAATTATTGTAACATCTAGAGACACAGGCGCATTGCTCTAGAAGTAATAAGCATTTCCCTCACTGACACAGAGAGTCTTGTGTTTGGGGCTGGAAGGCACAGTTTCATGCACACATGATACCCTACATTTAATCCCTAACACCAAGATTAAAATAAGTGACATGGAGTTTTTGTTTGGAAAGTGTCTCATTGGATATTAATCATGATATACTTACATAACTTAATGCTACTTAATAAATGGAATTATACCACCATGAAGATGAACTGAACGTTTCAAATGTGCTCTGTTCACGCTTGGCTGAGTGCAGAGTGAATGAGTGGTGAATAGTGCCATCTAGTGGTGGACTGAGTTCAGCTTTTTGCCTTCTGACAAAAATGGATGCCATCCCTTTCCTACCGTTTTTCTTATAATAGTGAGCTTTGAGTATTGGACAGCTAACATTGAGGCCTCTTTTTTGCCTTAGATACTATATATGGTTTTATTGTTTATATTTTTGATCTGTGTACTTTCATATGAAAAATAGAGGAACTACACTTTGATTATAGTACTGTTATGAGTCCTTTATTTGTTTACCTAAAATTATTTATTTGTTTATTTAAACAATTTAATAGGGAGACAGAGGTAGGTGGATTTCTCTGAGTTCGAGGCCAGCCTGGTCTACAAAGTGAGTCCAGAACAGTCAAATCTGCACAGAGAAACTTTCTGTCTTGAAAAGAAAAAAAGAAAAAAAGAAAAAAGAAAGAAAGAAAAATACATTTAAAAAATACATACATTTTAAGGTTTACTTTTTTTTTTTCTAAGACAGGTTTTCTCTGTGTAACCTTGGCTGTCCTGGACTCGCTTTGTAGACCAGACCAGGCTGGCCTCAAACTCCCAGCGATCCACCTGCCTCTGCCTCCCAAGTGCTGGGTTTAAAGGCGTGCGCCACCACGCCCAGCAAGGTTTACTTTTATTTATGTGTATGTATATGTGTCTGTGTGTGTATGCGCACATGTGTGTGGGTATCTGAGGAAGCCAGCAGAGGGTGCTCGACCCCCTAGAGGTACAGTTATAGGTAGTTGCAAGTCATCTAACATGGGTGCTGGGAACTGAACTCAGGGCCTCTGGAAGAGCAACAAGTCCTCTTAACTGTTGAGACATCTCTCCAGCCTATTAGTCCTTTTAAATCAGGACACTGGAAATATAACAGTAACTTCTAAGAGTTTAGTTATATGTTGATAAGTTACATTTCCTCCCTGTGTGGTGTCAACAAAGACCTCTCCCCTTTGTGCTCCTGGTTGCAGCGCTCTTCCTTCAGCAGTGCCACTTTCTACGGCAGGCTGGCCACTCAGAGAAGGTCATCTCTTTGTTCCAGGCCATGGTTGACTTCACCTTCTTCAAGCCTGACAGTGTGAAAGAGCTGCCTACTAAAGTACAGGTACGGCCCACTCTGTCTCTCTCAGAAGTATTGCAGTAACCAAGGAGAAGCCCTCTGTGACAGCAGTGGGATCCCCTTGCTCCCAGATGTTTCAGTGTAACCACAAGCTGGTTATAAACACAGATCTTACTCTTTAAAAACTCAGCCTTTGTTGGAGTGCCTTTATTTTTGGCAGTACTAGGGAGTGAACCCAGGCCTTTACTTTTTTTTTTTTTTTAAATCACTGTTTCAAAAGCTGCTCTTTAGTCTTCTAGCCCATTTCCTGAGGGTGACAGACATTGATTTGCTCTCCAGGGCTAGTGTCAGCATCCTCACCCTGCCCTGTGTTCCTCAGGGGGATTGTTCCCTTCAAGGTACGTCCTGAGATGTCAGCCTGTGATGTGCTCTGCAGAAATCTGCTTGTCTCCCAAGGTCCCTTCAGAAAGTTCTCATTGGAGTAGACTGTTGGCAGCTTTAAAGTCCTGTCGCTAGTTGATAACAAGCCAGTGGCACAGTCAGCTCCCGCTCATGCCGCGTCCATTCCGTCCTGGGGATGACTGGCCGCTTCCACACACTACAGAGCTCAGGTCCAGAAGGCAGCAGGGCCTGGCCTTCAAATGCAGGTGGCTTTTCCCAAAGGCCCCTCCCTCCCGCACATCTGGGTCCTACTGTGTGCTAAGCTAGATCATTAGGATTGAGCAGGGACCCAGGATGTAACTGTCCCTTCAAGAGCTGTCTGTCTATTGAAAGTGTGACTTCCCATTCTCAAAATGTCTTGAGAACAACATGGCTTCAGGTGTCAGTCAGTGGGTCAGGCAGCGTTAGAGGAGGTGCCAGGGGTTGGACGGCACCAGCAGGATAGCAACTGGGAAACGCTTTCCTACCCAGCTGCAGGCCCTCATCACCAGACTAGCCGTTCATAACCTCATCTTAGAAGTCACTAAGCCCACACTTGAGAGCCACACACCAAGGCTTGGGTGGCGTGCCAGGGCCCATCTTGGAGGTTGCCTTCAAAGTAATTCCTTTTTCTTTTTTTTTGCTGTGCCTATCAGGAACTGGCTTTAAACATTGGTTGGAGATATTTTAGGGATCTTGTGTTCCCAGACAACCACCTGAGCTTATTCGGTCCAGAGACTGGGAGTTTTGCTCATCCCATTGGCCTAACTTCTGTTCTTTAAACCTGAACCAGGTAGAATTCTTTGAACCCTTCTGGGACAGCGGAGAGCCGCGTGTTGGGGAGAAGGGAGCCCGAGGCTGGCGGGCATGGATGCACCAGCAGGAGCGTGGTGGCTGGGTGCTTGTCAACCCAGGTAAGTCCTTCAGGAAGCAGGGCCATGTCTGCTGAGCGGGGGTCAGGCTTTCCCCTTCATAATGGTTTCTCTGTAGAAGCTATGTAACTGAGGTGGCTTAGGAGCATCTTACAAGCATCAGAATGTCAGGAGGGCCTAACCAGGCACAGAGCTGTCGAAGCACTCAGCTCTCGGCGTGCAGCACTGAGCCCCCGAGGGGCGGAGGCTTCCTGAGGAAGGGCTTTCCCAAGCTGCTTCTGCAGTGGCTGGAGTGAGGCTAGCCCCCTGCTTCCCATGCTTCTGGGCATCGATATAAGGCAGCCTTGGCAGCATTCAGACTAATTCTTCAACAAATTCTTTCCTCTTTTGGAACAAGAGGCAACTAACTAACGAATGCATAGTTGTCATTCTGTCTGACATCAAAGGGCCTTCTTGGTTTATACCCCTCACAAAGCCCGCCAGTAGGAATATAAGGCACAGCACTGGCACCCCAGTCTCTTAGCCACAGTTTCAGTAGTGAGAAGTGGGCAGGGCTCAGTGGAAAAGGTGCTTAATTAGAAGCCAGGTAGAGCTGGGCAAGACAGCATACATTGGGAACCTCATTTTCCACTTAAGTTATTAGGACTGTCTTTGATTTTTAATTTTGATGTACTTATAAATGTGATTGGAACCGAAAAACAGGTACAGAGAGAGTGCGTGTGCCCTGTCCAGAGTGGACCCAGATTTCACCTTCTGTGGTCCCGTGTGTGTGTGTGTGTGTGTGTGTGTGTGTGTGTGTGTGTGTCTTTGTGTACATATGTGCATGTATATGTGTGTATACATGTGTTTGCATGTGTATGTGTTTGTATATGTGTGTGTTTAATGTGTGTGAGTGTACCAGGCAGTTTTATCACTCGGGTAGCTTTGTGCATTCTCCCTTGCAGTCATGTCAGAAATATTTCATCACTTCAAGGCTTTGTTTTCTGTGCCACTGTTTTTTCAGCTATGTCCATCCTTTCCCATAGCTACTGAACACATATATTTGTTCTGATACATATTATAAATGGAGCTCTCATTTGTGTGTGTATGTGATATATGCATGGGTACGGGTGTGTATGGGCGGTGCTTGCCTTAGCAGGCACATGTGTGGAGGCCTCTGTTGCTTCCCACCTTGCTTTAAGAGACAGAGTTTGCCACTGAATCTAGAGCACCCGACTTTGTCCAGATTGCTGGTCAACAAGCCTCAGGATCTGCCGGTCTCTTCCTCTCTCCTTCTACCCCATTGATGGGGTCACAGATGCACACTCCACACCTGGGTTACAGACTCACACCTCCCCACCTGGGTCACAGACTCACACCTCCCCACCTGGGTCACAGACTCACACTTCCACACCTGGGTCACAGACTCACACTCCATACCTGGGTCACAGACGCACACCTCCATACCTGGGTTACAGACGCACACTCCATACCTGGGTTACAGACGTACACTCCATACCTGGGTCACAGACTCACACTTCATACCTGGGTTACAGACGCACACTTCCATACCTGGGTCATAGATGCACACTTCCACACCTGGGTCACAGATGCACACTTCCACACCTGGGTCACAGATGCACACTTCCATACCTGGGCCACAGATGCATACTTCCATACCTGGGTTACAGACACACACTTCCACACCTGGGTCACAGATACACACTTCCACACCTGGGTCACAGATACACACTTCCACACCTGGGTCACAGATGCACACTTCCACACCTGGGTTACAGATGCACACTTCCACACCTGGGTTACAGATGCACACTTCCACACCTGGGTCACAGATACACACTTCCACACCTGGGTCACAGATGCACACTTCCACACCTGGGTTACAGATGCACACTTCCACACCTGGGTTACAGATGCACACTTCCACACCTGGGTCACAGATGCACACTTCCACACCTGGGTTACAGATGCACACTTCCACACCTGGGTCACAGACGCACACTTCCACATCTGGGTCACAGACGCACACTTCCACACCTGGGTTACAGATGCACACTTCCACACCTGGGTTACAGACACACACTTCCATACCTGGGTCACAGATGCACACTTCCACACCTGGGTTACAGATGCACACTTCCACACCTGGATCACAGACGCACACTTCCACACCTGGGTTACAGACGCACACTTCCATACCTGGGTCACAGATGCACACTCCCATACCTGGGTGCTAGCGAGCTGCACATACTGAGCACTTCACCCACTAAGCTGTATCCCCGGCTGCTGTACAACTTAAAAAGTTACAAAATAAAATAGAAAATTTACCATGGTAACCGTTCTTCAGAATGCAGTTCTGTGGCATTAAGTGTGTGCACACAGTGCATAGCTATTACCAGTGGCTGTCTCTAGAACTTCTCTGTTCTCCAGCAGAACTAGTCTCAGTTATCATCAGCCCTCCTTCCGAGTCCTCCCCTCCCCTCCCCTGGTGACTACAGTTCTATGGCATGTGTCAGTTGACGCCGTTAGGAACCTCCTAGAAGAGGAACCACATGCTTGTCCCTGTGTAGCTGGCTTCTTCCCATAGTGTCTTTGGGAGTCTGTGTTGTAGCATATGGCAGAATTCCCTTTTGTGTTGTTTGTATAATGTTCCCTGTGTGTGTACCACATTTTGCTTATCTAATTCTTCCTTGCATGGATGCTGCTGCATCTTTGCCAGGTGTTTGTGGTGCTGCTGTGAGCATGGATGTGTCACGACTGAGTCTACTTCCAGTCCTTTCAGGAACACATTTAGAAGTAGAATTGCCCCATTGTGTGTCAGTCTTATAATTCTTTGAGCTGCCATCTTGTCTTTCACAGCTGCTAGCACCATTTTATGCTGCTCTCACCAGGTCCTGTGTCTCCACATCCTCAGCATCACTTGTTTTCTCTGTAGTGTCCAGAGGTGACTTTATTCCTTTAGCTCAAGTCCCTGAGGCAAATCTGTTTGTTGCCTATGCCCAGAGTTTGTTTGTTCTGTGCTGAGCATTAGTCTGTGCCGTAGGTAAGCCACTGCCTGTGCTCTTTTCCTAAGAATCAAGAAATGAAGGCTGTTCTGTTTTTGGCTGTGACAGGCAGAACTGCCCCAGGCTTTGTTGTTTGCTTGCATTTGTGTGTGTGTGGGGGGGACCTCAGTGTTCATCTCTCTGCAGTTGTGGTGGGTGCCTGCTAGTGTTGTAAGCCACCAAACTCTTTCTCAATATGATCATCCATTTCTCTATGTCCTGAAAACATTGGGCTTTGCTGGCAACTGAGATGTCTTTATTGCTACATGTTCAGACTTAGGAAACACAGTGAAGTAAATTGTCAGATACCCTAAATTAACAGCTTTAAAATCAAGCTATATTGATAAGTCATAATTATAAGGCCACTGGCTAAACAGTGTGGTTATTAAATCCCATTTATTTTTTAAAAAATGGCATTGTTCAAAATAATTACCTCTAGCTATCTTTTTTTAAAAAGCTATCTATTCTTAAATGAAATTAAGAATTTAGTGAGCTGCATGTAGGTGGTGGCAACATTAGCACAGGTAGTGTTTTTATCATCTCAGGAAGTTCTTTTGGGGAGTGATATTCTAGAATTCTATTCCCAGGTTGGTTTTGCTGTTGTTGGGTGTGTGTGTGTGTGTGTGTGTGTGTGTGTGTGTGTGTGTGTGTGTGTGTGAAAGCATTAAGAAAAAAAGTCACTGTTTTATCTTTTATCTACTTGTTTTTTCTGGGGCCCTCCCTGGTTCACTAGAGTCCTTGCCACAGAGGCAGCCTGGTAGATCTGTGTCTGTGTGCCACGGGACCACATGGAGCTGGCGTGGACGGCTGGCAGTGGTGGTGATGGGTTTTCTGCTCCAGTGAACTAGGTGTCTCATTCTTATCTAGACGAGGATGAGGAGGAGCCAGAAGAGGATGATCTGGAGATAAAAGACAGGGCTCTCCCCAGGTGGCAGATCTGGCTTGCTGTTGAGCGGTCTCGAGACCAGAGGCACTGGCGTCCCTGGCGCCCTGATAAGACCAAGAAGCAGACGGAGGAAGACTGTGAGGACCCCGAGAGACAGGCATGTACCTTTCACTACAGCAGAAAGCCTCTCCTACCTCCCTCTCTCTCCCCCCCCTCTGTGTCTTCCTCTTCCCCTTCTCTCCCTCCCTCCCTCCTTCTCTCCCTCCCTCCCTCCCTCCCTCCCTCCCTCCCTCCCTCCCTCCGTGTGTGTGTGTGTGTGTGTGTGTGTGTGTGTGTGTGTGTGTGTGAGAGAGAGGGGGGGTGTGCATTTGTGCATGGCAGACAGGAGAGGGCAAATCCTCCCCTCTTATTCGCCACCTCTTCCTTTGAGGCAGGGGCTCTCCCTGAACCCAGGACTCTTGTCTTTCTAGGCTGGAAGCCAGCAAACCCCAGTGATAACTGTCTCTGCCCTCCTTAGATCTGGGGTTACAGGCAGGCCCTTTTGCTGGCTGGAGCTGCCGAATGTCTAACGGGAGGGTTTTATAGAGGTCACGGCTGAGCTGACTGCTGGAGCAGGCTGTCTGAACAACTTCCTGTCACTTTGCATTTTCTCTAATTGAAGCCAAAGGAAGAAAAGCTTTTGATTAAATCCCGAGAAGTCCAGCTCTGCTGTGCTTGTGCCTGATTGCCTCTACCAAGAGGCAAAGAGACCAGTCAGTGGGAAAGCACCCGGAGGCAGTAGAGTGTCCTTGGCCCTACGTTTTAAACTGATGGTGTGAAGTGGCCGTGCACACTTAGAGCTAGCAGGCTGTTAGCTGCTCTGCACACAGTCTGTTTCTTCTATTGCCTCCTTCTTACCACGCACCTGTTTCCATGTTTATGTCTTTGAGCTGGCTTCATTTTCTGAAGCAACCTTCTAGAAAGAAACTACGAATAGTACGCCCCCACCCTAAAATCAAAGGTCTCTGTAGCTGCGAAGGTGTTTGCTTTCTGAAGTGAACATGGATCTAGGTTTTCTGTGAGTCTGGCAGGTTGCTTTGGAAGCTGTTGGCTTCAGCCTGTTAGTCCTTCCCTCCTTCCCAGTGATCCTGCCTGTGTGTGAATTCTAATGGCACCTCAAGGCTTCGCTATTCTCTGGCAGCCCATGTTGCCTTGGGAAGCCTGGTTTTGTGTTTTGCAGAAACCTAGCTACTGTCTATTTAAACCTTACTTAACTTTGACTAGTGTTGAGTTAGTACCGTCTCTGTAAAGGGCTGCAAACCTGTGACAGTCTCTGTGTCTCACTGGCTGTGTCCTGTTGTGCTTGCAGGTGCTGTTTGATGATATTGGACAATCTCTGATCAGACTTTCCAGCCCGGGTCTTCAGTTCCAGCTCATCGAGGCCTTTCTGCAGGTCCTGGGTGTGCCTTCTGGCTTCCTTCCGCCAGCCTCCTGCCTTTACTTGGCCATGGACGAGAGCAGCATCTTCGATAGTGAACTTTCTGATGAAAAGCCTTTGACTTACTTCAACCCTTCATTCTCGGGCATTAGTTATGTCGGCTACATGGAACAGTTGGGCTGTCCTCGCTGGACCAAAGGTCACAACCGAGAGGGCGAGGAGTTTGTCCGCAACGTCTTCCACCTCGTGCTGCCTTTGTTCTCAGGCAAGCAGAAGTCCCAGCTCTGCCTCTCCTGGCTACGGTACGAGATTGCGAAGGTAACTGCAGCTGCCTCCTCCCTCGCCTCATGTCAGTGTCTCACAGGGGAGCCCCAGGCGCACCTGTGTGCCATCAGCACACAACTTCCTCCTTCTGTCAGTCTTGCAGTCACCTCAGATGTGGAGGAACAGCAGGCAGGCAGGCGACAGTCCTGTGCTTGGTGTCTGTGATTATCCAGGCACTTAGTACTAAGAGCCAGCATCTGCCTAAGCAGGGCTACAGGATCTAAGGCTTCTTAGGGTAACACATAAGCCACTTACCCAATACTCTACAGCTGTTGGCTCAAGGCAGGACCTCAGCCACTGCTCTGCCCTCTGCTGCCTGGTATTAATTCTGACTTCTTTTAGATAATGTGTTTGGAATTCTTTTTTTTTTTTTTTAATACCCTTTGATAATTTCATGTACAAATCCAGTGTATTTGGATCTTCTCTACAGTTTTCCCTCCAACTTTTCCTGGAACTCCCCACCCCCCAGTTCATGTCTTCTCATGTGAATGACAATAGCATCTTTGAAAAGTGTCATTGACTAAATGTGGAAGAGAGGCGTGGCATCATGGTGTATATATTTCAGCGTATTCCACCTTCAGTGAGCTCTTGCCTTTGGACAAAAGTAAAATATGGCTGATCTCTTTGGAGATGAGCACTTGGAGAGGGTCAGGCCTCTTGGTTGGGAGTTGACTGAAAACCTGGTTATGGCCATGCTGGCACCTGTGGCTGTAGTAAACTCCAGTTTCATTGCCAGCTCAGGTAGCTGGTGTTAGCCAGATTTGACAGAGGAAGCGTGGGCACTGCTGCCTTGCCAGTGCCACTTCAGCCTGACAGGACAAAAGGACTCCTCGGGGGACTCAAGAGTTGTTCTTTTCTTTTTGCTGTAGGTCATTTGGTGTTTACACAATAAAAAGAAGCGATTAAAATCTCAGGGGAAGAACTGCAAAAAACTAGCCAAGAATCTCCTTAAGGAGCCAGAAAACCGCAACAACTTTTGCCTGTGGAAGCAGTATGCACACCTGGAGTGGTTACTAGGCAACACAGACGATGCCAGAAAAGTGTTTGATACAGCACTCAGCATGGCAGGCAGCAGCGAGCTGAAGGACCGTGAACTCTGTGAACTCAGTCTGCTCTATGCTGAGCTGGAGGTGGAACTGTCACCTGACTCGAGAGAAGCCACCACAGGTCGAGCTGTCCATGTATTAACACGACTGACGGAGAGCAGTCCCTATAGGCCCTATGCTGGGCAGGTCTCAGCCACTCAGGTTCTGAAAGCTCGAAAGGCTTATGAGCGTGCCCTGCAGGACTGTCTGGGACAGAGCTGTGCCTCCAGTCCAGCTACTGAAGAGTCCTGGGACTGCCTGGGCAGCTTGGTCAAATGCTTTATGCTCTTCCAGTATTTGACTGTAGGAATCGATGCTGCTGTGCAGATATATGGGCAGGTGTTTGCCAAGCTGAAGGGCTCCGTTCTAGAAGGCCCTGGGCCAGAGGACAGTGCCAGCTCCCGGAGTTTGACCAGTGTTCTTGAGGCTGTCACCCTGATGCACACAAGTCTGTTGCGATTCCACATGAAGGTTAGTGCGCACCCTCTGACTCCACTCCGAGAGACGCTCTCAGAGGCTTTGAAGCTGTATCCGGGCAACCAAGTTCTTTGGAGGGCTTACGTACAGATTCAGAATAAGTCTCACAGCGCTAACAAGACTAGAAGATTCTTGGACGCTGTCACCAGGTCTGCCAAACACTTGGAGCCTTGGCTGTTTGCAGTCGAAGCTGAGAAGATGAGGAAAAGGCTGGTGGAATCTGTTCAGAGGTAATTACTGGCATCTCATGCATGAATGGGCTTCCCAGACCTTCATGGGGTGGCTGCCACTTCCCGGCCCCTTGTAAGGTCTCAGGTGAATAGAAGTAGGTGTGGCACAAGCTCTGCCACAGCTGCTGTGGCTGCTCTAGGTGTGCCCCACCACAGACTGAAAAGTGAGTAAGCCACGCAGTAGCCCCGCCCTCTCCAGAACTGTTGCTGACTATCTTCCCGCACCAGGCTTGGGCCTGACTTTTGCTTCTGGTGTATCTGAGCAGCTGCAGTGAGTGCACTGTGCTGTCAAGGTGCCTCTGGTCAGCGAGATGTCAAGGTCAGCTCTGATTCCAGCGCCCACTCTGCCGCTTGTCACTTGGGTGACTCTGGGCAAGCACTTCATCTCTCCGACAGTTTCCTCTCCTGCCATATGGTAGTTGTGGAGGAACTGACTTCATGGGGTTTCCTCCTGGGTCGGGAGCAGCAGGTGCTCGTCCTGAAGATGCTGCGCAGTAGCTGCAAGCTCCTGGCAGCATTCATTGAGAGCGGCGGCGGCATGCTTCACATGCCACCCTTTGACATCGTGTGCTCCATCTGAAGGCTAAATGGTCATCTTGGGAATGTGCCAGCTTAGGAATTGTTCCTTCTGGAGTATTTGCTGGTGCTTCATGGCAGTGAAATCCTAATAAATTAGGAGGGCTTTGAACAATACTTAATCTTGCTTCTTCCATTCATATTTCAGTCACCCCCACCTGAGTCTTGTCTACTTTAAATCGAAAGGTCTCTTTTCTCCCAAGGGAGGACTTTGCATTCTGATTACAGGGTGAGTTTGTGTGGGATTCCTGGGCAGGTTCAGCACAGTACAGAACCACAACCCTGGCCACACCCATGCTGGCTGCCAGCATGCTCACACCCTTGGGGCACAGAACTTCCCTGAAAAACTGATACAGGTGTTGCTGGTACCTGTATGTCTTCCTGCTGTGATGCTGGGGTCAGAACTTGTCTTAGAATAACCCAAGCTCTCTCTTTGCAGGGTAGGTGGTAGGGAGGTCCACGCCACAATCCCCGAGACTGGCCTCACACATCGGATCAGAGCCTTGTTTGAAAATGCAATTCGGAGCGACAAGGGCAGCCAGTGCCCCCTGCTGTGGAGGATGTATCTGAATTTTTTGGTAAGAGGATGTTTTTTGACTTTGCTTTTGTTTTGTCAAAGCCTTGTGTCTCAATTTGTTAAGTAGAAAAGCCTGCAGTGGGGTGTAGCGCTGCCTGGAAGGAGGGCGTATTTCCACCCCTCGCTGCGGCACGGCTTCATCTTTCAGTGAACCTGATCGAGAGATTCCCTCTTTCATGATATTTGGAAGAATGAAATTCAAGAGTAGTTATGGGCTGTTGGTTTCTCTGAATTGACTTTGCTAAGCTAGGGCTGGGAAAGTAGTCCAAGAGCTTCACTTCAAAGCAGCCGGCGCCCTCTCTTCACAAGGACTTCCTGGTCTTGGTTTTATTTTGTTGTTAAAAGATAAGGTTTGGTCAAGAATGTGAAATTTTGGGTGGGATCTGTAGATGAGTCCCAGCATGCACAGGCCCTGGGCTCTTTCTCCAGTACGTTAGAGAGGCAGGGCGAGGGAGACAGCCTGGCCTGGCTCTAGTCAGATGGGTGCCTTCCCGACCTCTGCATCAGCCCCGGACTGAAGGCCTGAGGGACCCAGAGGGCATGCTACCCAGGACAGGTGCATAAGGCGAAAACAAGCATATTTTCATGTGCAGAGTTGTACCAAAGTGCTCCCCACCTAGGTCTGTGCTGCCGCCTTCAGTCACCCTTTTGTGTCTAGGTGAGTTCCTGTGTGTGTGTTAACCTTGGGCAGCATTCCTCAGGTGCTGCTCAGTTTTTTTGTTTTTAACTGAAATAGAGTCTCTCACGTGGCTTAGAACTTGCCAAATAGGCTCGGCAGGTTAGCTGGAGAGCCCCAGGGACCTGCCTGTCCTTGCCTCCCCAGTGTTGGGATAACAAGTCTGCACCACCACACTGCCTTTGTGTTTTATAACATGTGCTCTTGGAATGTTTGTGCTCATAGGACAAACTCTTTATCAGCTGAACTGTGTCCCTAACACAGTAATTCTTCAGAGCCCGAAGCCCAGGAGTGTAGCTGAATTCCATGTGGAACACGGGTTTCGTGGGGAGGCGGCGTTTGTGGGCCGTCCTGATTGACAGCCTGGCAGCCCGGGGCAGCTAGCAGGGGATGTGGCCTTCCTTAGACCCCTGCCCCAGATCCCTTCTCGCGACCCTTCCAAGCAAAGGAAGGAGCTTTAGAATGGGAGAATACGTGTGTGTTTGCCAATTTTATGTTCCAAGCGCTTAGACGACACAGGGAAAGGTCACATGACAGGGTTTCTACCAAGACGGCAGTGAGCCAGGTTTGCGTGGGTTGTGTGTAAAAAACTGCTGTTGACTTGAAAAGAAAGGTCTGGGCCCTCAAAGAATTTGTACCTTTGATGAGGTGGTGTTAAAACTAAGGATTAATTAGAGCAAGTGACTTTGCCTGGCAGTTCCTGAGACATCTGGGTGGGCTCCTAGCACTTTTGTTAATTAACTACAGTTAAAAAAAAATTTAAAGCGCAAGAACAAGGTGTGGGCAGCATGTGTCAGGAGGGCAGGAGGGAGCCGCTGTGCGAGGCTGTCAGGGAGGTGGCTTGCTTGAGGGGCCCCTGATGGCTGGATGCTGTGCAGACGTGCTGTGCTGCATGCTAGCACGCTCACTTTCTCCCTACAGAAACACTGGGGTGGTGAGACTCACTGTTGGTTGATACAGAAAGAAAACGGACCAGACAAACAGGCTGGACTTTGTCAGGTCACAGCCTCGGTGTGAAGGGACCTCCCAACTGTCACTGCGTACACCAACACTTTGAGCCGTGCCAGTGGTGGTGTTGAGACTGGCAGTTTTCTCCAAGTCTCTGGTCATGCACTGACACGATACTGAAGGACATCCAAGTAGATAAGCCAGTCAGCCATTTTGGAACCTGCTGTGCACAGTGCAGGAAGTCTCACTACCCAAAAAGGGAGCTGTGACATTTCTGGGTCGTCACCGTTTGCTTTACCTCCGTGTAGTTGCTATTCATCTGTTGGCTGCTCACAGATCTTAGGCCACTTAGAAAGGCCTTCATTTTCAGGGCCAGGAGATGAGTTCCCCATTCTCCCTCCCTCTCCACTTCCTCCTCTCATCCACGCTCCACCCATCTTTTCCTATCCTCTCCCTCCCTCTTCTCCCTCCCTCTTCAGGCAACCTGGAAGCTCATTACAGAAGCGCTGTGGCCAGAGGCCTCTCATGGGAAACTTGCCTTTTAACCGCTGTTTACTCATGACTTGCTTGAGACAGCCTTGCTACTTAGTCCAGGCTGGCTTAGGATTGGCTGCCCTCCCGCCCCGGCCGCTTATCTTGTAATGCCTTTCAGAGAAACGACGTAACTAGTACTCAGGGATCCTACAGTTTTGGCTCTCTGAAGCTCATCTTCACAAAAGTGAAAGTCCTCAGCCTCACATTATGGACATGCCTCACCCCAAGCACTGTTACTAACACCCAGACATGATAGAGATAAAGGGGAGACACAAGCTTCAGAAGTTACCCAGCATCCAACGACCCAGCACGGCCCCACACGACAGCAATCCCTGGCTCTGTGAGCCATCCCAACAGCTGGCAGGAGGTGTCAGCTCCCTGCCTCCACTGCTCACTTTGAACAATCTTGTCTCCTAACTCAGGTTTCCTTAGGAAACAAGGAAAGAAGCAAAGGCGTGTTCTACAAGGCACTCCAGAGCTGTCCTTGGGCAAAGGTAAGCGTTAACGACCGTGCTCTCTTCAGCTTCCCAAGAGCCTTCCTGCCAGCCCTGAGCAGCAGTGTCAGGTGTGGCTCTGCGGAGCAGTACCCTAGTCCAAAGCCTTTTCCTGGTGGCACTGACCACACAGCACTAGTGACTGTCCTTGTAGCACTAGAGATGGTGCTCCCTGGGGTGAGCTGTTCTCCTAACATTTCCCTACAATGCCCAGATGCCCATGTCCTACCCAGACTAAGAGGTGTTGGGAAACCAAACTGGGGTGACTGGGTGACTGCAGTGCCTGGGGGCCAATTCAGAGAGTGCTTTGCTCTGTTCACTGCCTTCCCAGTTTTCCCCTGCATATAGCAGAGCTGCCTGAGCTAGGACAGAGCAAAGGGTCTCCTCCATGCTCACCGCCAGCGTTGGTCTGTCTGTCACTAGGTGCTGTACATGGACGCCATGGAGTACTTCCCGGACGAGCTGCAGGAGATCCTGGATGTGATGACTGAGAAGGAGCTGCGTGTCCGCCTGCCCCTGGAGGAGCTGGAGCTACTGCTGGAGGACTAGAGCGTGGCCAGCGGCTGTGCAGGGCAGAGCGGGGACAAGGGGCCTGGAGGCTGCGCAAGCGCTTTCTCCACCGTCTGGGTGGGTTTGGACGTACTGCTTTACATATTATATATGTGACCACTGTAGAGAGGGAGCCATGCCAGTGATGAGCTGTTTATGGCTCAGATGTGTGCCGCTTCTTCCTCTGTTCAACCCCTGCTCAGCCAGTGCTGCCTCTCACGCATGTGTCCTAAGCAGAGGCCTAGCCTCTGACCCTGGAGTCAGCCTGGCTGCTTGCCATTGACCCCTCCTCCCTTTCCCTGGGCTGAGAAGCAGAGAGATAAATTGTTCTGCCATCTCCATCCAGCACAGAAGGTGGTTATTTAACATTTCCTGTCTTGGGTCAGACAGGACCCAAGTTTGTCATCCCCCAGGCCTTGCTCTGGCCCAGCTACATCCACAGGGACCTTGGGTCCACCTTGCACTGGAGTGCCTGTACTCACTACTGTGGAACCCTTGGGCAGGACACCAGCACCTCTGCAGGAAGCCTGCCGGTGACCTTAGAGCAGAGGCCATATGGCTGCAGCTCCTCCCGGCTGACCTCTCAGCCCGGTGTGAAGAGGTCCCTTTCTAGTCACAAAGGCTGTGAGGACACAGCACTTTTTACTGTGAGAGGTCTGCAGCTCAGCCTTTCCCCGCTGCTGTTAGCTCAATGGCTTGTTTGCATTCACTGCAAGGAATGCCTGCAGAGAGCAGAGCTGCCTTTTGGCTGTTTCTGAAATAGGGTCTCCTGGGTGCTACTCACACTTGTGTTCATTTTCTTTGTTCACGTCAGGATTTAGCCGTAAGACCTTATGTTGTCCACAGAGCAAAGCGGTTCCTTCTGAAATCCAGCCACATTAACTTAGCCTTTGCCATTCAAAGACCACTGGCCTGTGCCTGTGTGAGGCACTGGCTTTGAACACACAAAGTGCGTGGGCAACCTAGGGTTGCCAACAATCTTCCCTAGGGCAGGACCCTCCCATCTGCTGCAGGGAGCTGAGGGTGTGACGCCACAGACCAGCTGTGAAAGCACAGGCTTCTGCTGATTACTTGATAGATGATGCTAGTTAGTCAGGAAGACGGAACTTCTGCTGAGAGAAGGCCGCCATCAGACTGGCCCCAGGCAAGTCTGTTAGCACTTTTCTTAATGCTTTATGTGGAAGGTTCCAGCCCACTAACACTGCTGCCGCTCCTTGGCAGGTGTTTCTGTGGTGTATGAGAAAGCAGACTGGGCAAGCCAGGGAGCAGCATTCCACTGTACCTTCTGCTTCAGTTCCTTTCTCCACGGTCCTGCCCCGACTGCCCATCATGACCGACTGTCAGGGTGAGATGAAATAAACTCCTGCCAGCCCTCAGATTGCTTCTGGTCATGGTGTTCATTACAGCAAGAGAAAGCCAGCCAGGATGACCCTTTATTGGGAGTAGAGGGCAGCACAACACAATGACCAACAGGTGGAGGCTGCCTGATGGGCACCCTGCTCAGCACCCTCCACACAGGCCGCCTACTAGCACAAATCAACTGGAAAATGGGCTCCTTGGGGCAGCTTCCCACCCTCCCACCCGCAGGTCACTAGAGATACAGCCCCTCAGGAGTGCCTTCCTGTTTTTTATAAAGAACATTCTCTTTAGACTTCTTGAAGTCTTCGTTTGTTACTTTCATTCTGCGTTCCCGCAAGGCCATCAAGCCAGCTTCTGTACAGATTGCCTGAAAGGAAGAAGAATGACAGTGTGAGCGGGCGTGGTGGCACATGCCTTTAGTTCCAGCAGAGGCAGGCCAGCTACAGAACGGGTTCCAGGACAGCCAGGACAACTACACAGAGAACCTGTCTAGGAAAAACAAACAAACAAAAAAACACAATGGGGCTGGAGAGATGGCTCAGAGGTTAAGAGCACTCACTGCTCTTCCAAAGGTCCTGAGTTCAATACCCAGCAAACACATGGTGGCTCACAACTATCTATAATGTGATCTGGTGCCCTCTTCTGGCCTGCAGGTGAACATGCAGGCATAACACTATACATAATAATAAATAAATTTAAAATAAAAAACCCCAGTATGTTCAGAAGGAAACACTTTTTTTTCCCTTTTTTTGAGACAGGGTTTCTCTGGTTGCCCTGGACTCACTTTGTAGACCAGGCTGGCCTTGAAATCACAGCAATCCACGTGCCTCGGCCTCCCGAGTGCTGGGATTAAAGGCGGGCGCCACCTCGCCTGCCCACTTATTTTTATCTTAAGGAATTCAGAGAGATTTTGAAATGAAGTATAAGACAGACTAAACACAAATTGCTCATTTGGGAACCGGTTATTTTAAAAAATGTCTCATGCATCATAATTTCGAGAGTAGCCAAGATACATAAGCTGGAAAGAATTTAAGGAGGCCCACTGGCCTGGGGATCAGCGTTTCTGAGCTGTAGCTTGGCCAGTCAGTATGTTCTTACAGCTTCACTTTCATTAAAAATATTTCTATGAAATAGAGAAAGTGATATGCCAGAAAACAGAGAGTAAAGTGTATGCCCATGTAGTTTACTTACAGCCAGAGCACATACTCCTGTTTGACATGCTGACATACTGTAATTATTCTAATATACCTTCTCAGTAGTACTTGCCAAAAGTAAAGCAAGAGCCCATCTGACACATGCATTAAAACAATCCTGGGCACTGGGGAGATGGCTCAGCAGTCAAGAGTCCACTCTGCTCTTGCGGATGCCTCACTTTGAGCCTTCAGCTGTCTGTAACTCAAGCTCCAGGAAATCTGATGCCCCCTTCTTGCCTCTGCAGGTAGCTATACTCCCATGCATTGTCCCACACAAAGACACATACACATAATTAAAAATTAGAGCTGGCACATATTTTTAATCCCAGTACTCAGGAGGCAGGCAAGTGTCTGAGTTTGAGGCCAGCCTGGACTACAGAGTGAGATCCAGGACATCCAAGGCTACACAAAGAAATCCTGTCTCGAAAAGCAAACAAAAGATTAAAAATTAAATCTGAAAACAAAACAAAAACCAAAAACCCCCTTAATATTCTGGCACTAAAGGCTGTTGTGGAAATGGCCATCAGATTATTTACTTAAATGGCTTAACCAAAAAGCAGGCGTGCATGAAACTAGGAAATGGTTAGCCACTTAAATTTAGGCAGTGGGCACATGAGTATACACATATTGATGTTGCAACTTTTCTCAACTCTTGAAAAATTTTAAGAAAAGTTGGTGTAGTACAATTAAAAAAAAAAAACAAAACAAAAAAACAACTCAACTAAGCTATTTAACCTAGTTCTATAGGGCTGATGCCAATGACCTCAGAGGCCTGGTGCAGGCACTGGTTCATAAAAGCAGCCTATGTGCTGCTTCTACCTGCGAGGACCCACGCTAGACCCCACCCGCTTCTGGAAGGAAAGGAGCCTGCACCACATTCACTGTTCACCGGCCTTGATATAAAGACTGGGCAGCTGTGGGAAGATGATTAACTCACATATGCAACCAAACCAATAGATAAGACTGAGTATAGCCCAGCAACACGAGGTGGAAATGAGAGTGCAGTGTGTGGGACCCTCTGCAGCTCTGGGGTGACCTCCCAGCAGATACTGCCCTGACAGGACTAAAGGCAAAGTCTGACTTGCCCAGGCAGGTCATCCAGGCCTTACACTTAAACTTAATTTTAGTGACTGATTTCATGGGTTTACAGGGATAGAGTCATTTACTTCATAAATTAATGTGTTCAATGACTTCGAATAGCAAATCTTCTACACAGGTTATGCTTAGTATGACCTTGGCGTCCCCACAGTCGGCCCAACTGCCCCTTAATGTCCGCAGTCTCTCTAATAGGCGGCCAGCACATCCAGCTGCTCACCTTGATGTCGGCCCCAGAGAGGTCATCCTTTGCCATGATCAGGTCATCCAAGGTTACATCATCAGCCAGTGTCATCCTGCTTGTGTGGATCTGGAAGATGCGCTTCTTGGTCTTTTCATCAGGCAGGGGGAACTCGATCTTTCTGTCAATGCGGCCTGCAGGTACAAAGCTTTCAACCACTTCCATCCAGACCCAGAGTCTGCCCTCACTGAGAGCCTAGCTCCCCCCCACCCCCCCGTAGGTGTGGCTTTAGTCACATGACGCTCTGTGGGGACGACTGCACACCATGACACCCACCTTCTATACATGTGTTCTAGAGACTAAATTCAGGCCCTCCTGCTCGCTGGCAGGCGCTTTCCTTACTAGGCCATCTCTCCAATCAGGGAGATGTGTTTTGGTAAGTTACGCTGCCCAATAATACATGCCACTCTGTGTGCCACTGCATAACAAGCCCCAAAGCACACTTCAGACACAATCCCATCAGTTTTCCATGAGGCAACAAAAGTAAATCTGACCTGGCCTGATAAGTGCTGGATCCAAAGTTTCTATTCGGTTTGTGGCCATGATAACTTTGACATCTCCCCTCGAGTCAAATCCATCCAACTGGTTCAACAGCTCCAACATTGTTCGCTGAATTTCTCTCTCACCTCCGGAGTTTGAATCATATCTTTGGAAAAAGAAAATGAAGACCCAGCTGTTGGTTAAGAGGACAGCAGACAAACAGCACGGAACTCACTGCTCTTTTCTCGGCCTGAGGGATACTCCCTATCACTCTGGCCAAACAGTATCACACCCATGCTTTGGTCCAGTTTACATGTACCAATGCCCACTGTGACTATCGGTGCTTAATGCTTTCTGAAAGGGTGGCAGAAGCCAGCACGGGCCCTTTTCTCTGCTGTTCTGCTGGATGGGGACATGCTTGTCTGTTGGAGCACTGAGCAACAAGGAGTGATCCTAGAAGCAGAAGCAGTGTCCTGGTCTTGGATTTCATGGGCCCAGAACAGGGGGAAAACAGGCGTCTGTCTTTTAGACTCGCCCAGGCTCTGGTGTGTTGTTTGCAGTAGCACAGGCGAAGACACTTGAACCACATTACTGCACAGCAACTCTGCCTGAAGTTCTGCCCTTTCCTCTGTCTCCTGCTTGGTGCCTACTGGCCCAACCTTTAACTGCAGGGCAGAGACTACCATTGTTACAGCAAGTCTCTAGAGTCCGGATGCTGCTGGCTCCATCAAGGGCTATGACAGGACTGGACAACGCCCAGGTAGGTGTTTAAGGCCCCTTGGAGGGCAGCAAGGTCATGCTGCACAGGGAAGGCCTAACACAGTTTATCTCATACAACAGGTCAGGGTAAGTCTACCTTTTGGTCCCAATGGCATCAATTTCATCAATAAACACAATGGAAGGTGCATGTTCTTCAGCAACTCGGAACAGTTCCCGAACGAGTTTGGGTCCGTCACCTAGGTACTTCTGAATAAGCTCTGAGCCAACCACTCTCAGGAAAGTGGCTGAAGTCTGGTTTGCTACTGCTTTGGCCAATAATGTTTTACCTATTTTGGGTAGAAAGAGTAAGACAGGAAAAAACCGTTTATGCGATGTTAAGAAGGCTCCACCCTAGTGGATAACAACAATGAAAACACCAGCTGCTGCTGGTACTCTGCTCTCCCAATCTAACAACACACTTGGACTACTTGGAGCTCTTCTTAAAGTCATCATGATAATGTCGGCAAATACCTTTTACTTGGTGGTTGTTTTTTTTTTTCATTAAAAATTTTTTTTCCATTAAAAATATTGTTTGTATGCGTCTGTGTGTGGGACGTGTGCCATGAAGCACGTGTGGAGGATGGGACAGCGCTGCAGAACCACTTCCCTTCTTCCACCTTCAATGTTGCCAGGCTTGTGTGGCAGGCACTTTTATCGCGGAGACATTCTCTGAGCCCTACATGGTTATTTTCACACCTTGAGCCCAAAGTATCCTCTAAAGCAGCAGTTCTCTAGCTGTGGGCTGAGACCCACTTGGGGTCACATATAAGGTATTTATAATTCATAACAGTTACAAAATTACAGTTATGAAGTAGCAATGAAAATCATTTTATGAGTTATTAGGAAGGTTGAGAACCACTGTTCTAAACAATCACTATAATTACCTATAGAAAGAACCTGCACTAGAATACAACAATCTGTTACTCTGAAAGGAAGGTCTATTCTAAGTTGCATATAAAATGAAGTTAATGCAACCAGAGAAGTGGTATACATCTAGAACCCAGCACTTGGGAGGCAGAGGAGGAGGGTTAGAAGGTCATTTATACAGTGACCTGTATAACCCAGCCTGGTCTTCATGAGGCCCTATATCAAAATGAATGAATGAGTGAGCAAACAAAAAAATTAATTTGACTTATTCAACCCAAGATTAGAAAGCCAAATTATTGGTAGTTATTTTTACAAAACAGTACTTGTTTCTCTTTGCTTCTTCTTTTTTTTTTTTTTTTTAAGATTTACTTATTTATTATTATGCATAGTGTTGTGCCTGCATGTACACCTTCATGCCAGAAGAGGGCATCAGATCACATTAGAGATGGTTGTGAGCCACCATGTGATTGAGGACTTCTGGAAGAGCAGTCAGTGCTCTTAACCTCTGAACCATCTCTCTAGCTCCCTCTTTCTTTTTCTTTTCTTTTTTTTCTTTTTTTTTGGTTTTTTGAGACAAGGTTTCTCTGTGTAGCCTTGGCTGTCCTGGACTAACTTTGTAGCCCAGGCTGGCCTCGAACTCCCAGCGATCCACCTGCCTCTGCCTCCCAAGTGCTGGGATAAAAAATGTGCGCCACCACGCCTGGCTTTATTTCTTAACCCAGCTATAATACAAATAATTGAGACTCTTTTATATTTGTTTAAAAATAAGCTTCATTTGCAGCACAATCTGAGCAGTTTGTCTGGTCTCAACCCTCTATGCTACTCTGTCTGCTCCCAGCAAACATTCCAGTTATTCTTGCACTTTGTAGCTTTGCTCGGCTCCAGCTCCTTCCTCCTGATCTTCCTTGGACCTCCCCCTGTGGCTGAATTCCCTAACTCCCCCTCCCCTGGCTGGCAGGAAGTCCAGCCCTATTCTCTCCCCTGCTCACTGATTGGCTGTAAGCTGTTTTACTGACATAATGGGACAATTAGGGAGCAGAGTTTACCCAACATTTAGACAGGAAATCAGTATTTAAACTACACAATAACCTTATGCCTACATCAAACTCCCATGGTACCACCAGTGACAAAATACTGTCTGGGAATCCTAAGTCCAACCCTAGGACACAAAGCAGCCTCCAACACAGGCCACAGGGCCCATACCAGCAGGTACCTCAGGTAGGCTTGTGAGTGGTCAAAGTACGGGAAGCAGGACTAGTGGGTGGAGCCCATAGATGAGAGCTGGGGAAGCTTAGGAGGCTTCTCAGTCTTGGCATGTGCTTCTCAAGGGGAGGCAATTCCTCTCATGGATCTCAAAGTGTTTCCAATACCGCTTTATTCCCTGTTCGTGTGTGTGTTCTCTCTGTCTCTCTTCCCCCCTCCTTCCCCACCCCTCTCTCATATACACCCCCCCACACACCTCCAAACATGTTCTCAATCTTGGTTAACCATGTACACTTAAGTCACCTTGGGAGCTCTAAACATGGATGCTGGTCCCAGCTCTACAGAGCAACCTATAACATTAGTCAGCCATCACTGAGTACTCAGTTCAAGAATTTCAGAGTTATGACCTTGGCCCCTTGGCCCCTTTGAGAGTGAGTGAGGAGGGCTGGGTGTTGGCTCACGATGCAGAGGCAGAACTGGTACCATTAGGCCAGCTGGGGAACGACAGCAGGCCAAGCTTTGTTACATGTGGTACCGATGTTCTCCTTGGTCACGGAAGATGGTAGGTGAAAAGCCTTAGGAGGCAGGACTATTCCTGGGAGACCAACTAGGGATGGAAAGACAGGGTAGGGCCTTTTAAGAGGATGCTATCTTAGTGTCTAGAAGCAACAAGGCAAGCTGCTGGGTTATCTCAGTGTCACAGGGGATCAGTGAACAGGCCTCCCACTCCTCACAGGCCTGCCACCCAGCACCACAGCGAGCACATCTCATGAGATGCGTGCTGGTGGGTCAGGAGGCCAGTGCTGCAGTTCCAGCTGTTACCAGCTCAATGCTAAGAGCTCTGTGGCCTCTCTGGAGCTTTACTCTCTGCCAAGATAAAGCAGAATGGCTTCTTCTAGCTTCCGGCTTCTGGGGGAAGGTACTTCTCAGTCCCTTGATAGCTCTCAACACAGGTCAGTGAGAACTCAACAACAGCTCTCTCAAGCAAATGGCCACTCCTGCTTTCAACTGCAGGGTAAACGACTGCTAAGCATTGCTCTCTCCAGCTTAGCACAGCTACCTTAATGCATCTGTATCATCAGCCAACAGTTTCTTAGTGCTACTGCACCAGTAAGCTGGCCTGATCCAAACACCCCAGAGTAAGTCTGAATGCCATCTCCATTGCCGGTCTGAGGCTTGGCCATGTTCCAGATGAAAGCATGCATGCCTCTGAAGCCGGACAAGCAGCAACAGTGTTTAGGGCTCTCAAGGCAACTTCAACGTACACAGTTAACCAAGGTTGAGAACTTGTTTTTGTGTGTGTGCATATTGGTTGGTTTTGTGCATGCTAAGCAGTATGTTCCACCTCCCCTTTCCTGCTCCAGCTCCAGAGGTAATAAGCTAAGAAACTGTGGTGTCTTATATCTTGCCAACGCTGCTGGAGACAGGAGTGGAGTGCCCACCGTGGCCAACAGGACATACCTGTTCCTGGTGGACCATAGAGAATGACCCCCTTAGGGGGCTTTATCCCCATCTCTTCATAATACTCAGGGTGGGTAAGAGGAAGCTCCACAGATTCCTATGGAGAAGAAACACTTGGTAAAAATGGAGGTTTAGCTCAAGTTATTAATATTACTTGACATGAGAATATCTTGTTTTCCACAAAAAATAGGCAGAAACCTCACTTTTCTAAAAGAAAATACAGCTGACTTCCACTTGGAGTGGGACGTGCTAAAGAGGACACGTATCTCATTGAGTTTTTTTACCCTCACCCCTTCAAGCCATGCCCAGTTTTCTCTTCCCTTTGTTTACGTCAGCCTTGAGCAACAGTTAAGCTATTCTGGAGCAAAGTAAGACTGGAGAAAGTTAAAACTCACCCTCTTTTATCAGACCACAGACAAGACCTGTGAAGACTTTCTGACAGCTGTGCCCACCTAGGGCACTGCATTATGTGCCTGGCTCTAGCTAGCTGAGAGGTCAACAGCGGAGGTCGGTGGTAGTTCTGACTGACTTCCCTATGGGTGGGAGGCAAGCACAGGGCCTGCAATAGCCACCCTGAACAACCACCTCTTCCCAGGCACCAGGAGCACTCAGGAACAGGAATTAAACCCCAGCCCCTCCCCCACCCTTGTGTGAGCCTGTGTGAGCACACAACAGCACCAGCAGCACAGCTGGGAACATCACGTTTTCACACAAAAAAGTTACTCAGCATTAAACATGCAAAGCGCTAAGATGCTGCAGCACTATTTACTGTGATTTCCACTTCCTGACAGTAGTGAACAGTTACAGACCCATAGCTGGAACTGATCAATAAAGAAAACAAACACACAAAACAACTCCAAAGCATCCTGAAGGGACAGCTGTAAGAACCCAAGATCAAGGACACCAGAGCTGGTCCTGGCATACCTTAATTTCCTGGATTTGGTTGTCCAGTCCCCCAATATCTGCGTAGGTCTCCTGGGGGGCCTTTTCCACTTTCATTACTGTGACCAGGGGATCAGTGTCGTCCATTAGCACCCCGATCACAGCATGCACCTTGTGGTTGAGCAGGACTGAACAGCCTGGTTCCAGCAGATCCTTGTCCACAAACGACAGGATGCTGACGTAGTGTTCTGAGCCCACAGATGTGGACACGATGGCGTGATTATCATCAATAATCTCTTCCAAGGTTCCTACAGACATGGGGGTCCCCCTGAGATCATCCACTTTTGATCTCTCCTCCTAAATAATGAGCCAAGGAGGAAAAGCAGATTAGACCTCAAGGCAGGTAGATGGTCTGTCTGCTAGTTATGGAGCAGCAAAGGCTTCTTTTTTTCATTCATTTATTTTCTGTGTCTGTGCATCCTGTGGAGGCCAGAGAGCAAAGTGTGTGTGTGTGTGTGTGTGTGTGTGTGTGTGTGTTTGTGTGTGTGTGTGTGTGTGTTTTCTCCTGGCCACCTGCAGAGCTTCTGGGAGGGTCTCTAGTCTTGCTGTAGGGTGCCAGCGTGTGTGTGTGTGTGTGTGTGTGTGTGTGTGTGTGTGTGTGTGTGTGTGAGAGAGAGAGCTTCTGGGAGGGTCTCTAGTCTTGCTGTAGGGTGCCAGCGTGTGTGTGTGTGTGTGTGTGTGTGTGTGTGTGTGTGTGTGTGTGTGTGTGTGTGTTCCTGGCTCTGGGTGCCAGCGTGCAGTCAATGCTCTTACCTGCTGTGCCATCTCCCTGGCCCAGAGCAATCAATGCTTTTAAAAGCTAGCCAGTAAGCAGTCCACACAAGTTTAGCTACTTGAATCTCACCTGATGACAGTTTTAGGTTCTAAACAACAGAATTCTCTTAGTAAAGGAGAATATTACAGAAACTCCTCCAACTCACCTCTTGTTTTTCTTCTAATGGTTTCATCTGTTCCTGATTTCTAATGAATTCTTCCTCCATGAGAAGATAGTCTTTTATTCTCTCTAGCTTCAGTAATTTCAGGCGGCACTGGGTGTGAGGTGTTACTGTAATTAAAAAAATAAGGCTTTGTATATTTGGAACTTAAAATTTATAACAAAGTTTTACTTTATACTCATCAGAAATCCATGAAAAAAAAATTCATGGTTGGCAGGATGGCTCAGTGGTTAAAGTGCTTGTGCCAAGCCAGAAGCCCTGAGTTCTATCCCTCGGACCCACATGGTGGAAGGACAGAATTAGTGCTGCAAGCTGTGCTTTGACCTCCACATGCTCACAACTGCTCGCACACGCACGCACACACACTAACTTTGATAAAAGGCTGAAAAGATGGCTTAACGATTAAGAGCATTAGATGCTATTCCAGAGGACCTGGGTTCAGTCCTTAGTACCCACATACCTACACAGCTCAAAACCACATGCTTGGCACATGGGGAATGCACACATACACAGGCAGGCAAAACATCCATACACATTAAAAAAAGAAACTAACAAAAAAATAATTTAGCTTCAGACATGATCCAAATGCTAATACAGTACTACTTCATTTACAGATTGAAAGTGTTTCTGAGACTGGATCTGTACTTTAAACTCTATTTCTACTGTGCGGCACACTTAACCCTCTGCTCAGGCAGAGGACCATGAACCTAGGGAGAGCCTGCAGAGCAGAACTGAGACCCTGTCTCACAACCTACAGGGCCACCAAGATAGAGGTTCTGTGAGCAAAGTACCTGCTGTGCACCCTCAGAAGGTGACAGAGAACCAACTCCCCAAAGCTTCCTCTGACCTTCACATGCACACTGCAGCCGGTGTGCATAAAGCGATACATGACTCACACGTCTAACTGGCGATTGTAAAGACAATGAATGGGAATACCCCCACCCCGTCTCTGAGAAAGGGCCTCTCTATGTAGCCCTGGCTGGTCTGGAACTCAGTGATCTACCTATCTGCCTATGTCTGGCTCCTGAGTGCTGGGATTAAAGGCATGCATGCCAGTGCACTGAGAATGGGATTCCTTAGCATGAGACAAACTCATGTAACTATGTATTTTAAGATAATATAATTTCTATGCCAACCCAGTAGCAGGCTACACAAGTTAAAAAGAGTGGGGCTAAGAAAGACTAAGCAGGCTACCAAAATGAGACTTGATAGCCTTTGACCATATAGTGGGGGAGGAGGTCCCCTTGGTCAAAGACCTAGGGGAAGGGAACAGGGTGAAAGACGAAAGGAGGGAGGAACGGGAGGATACAAGTGATGGGATGGCAACTGAGTTGTGATCTGAATACATTAATAAAATTAAAAAAAAAAAAAAGAAAAAAAGAGTAGGGCTATAACCACAGCACTAGCTGGCGCTTCAGTCATCCCGGTACGTCCTGCCTCCTTTGCATGCTATGCTACACGCAGAGAAAACCACACGGGGCTAGGAAGACAGCAGAGGGCCAAGGTCATTACCCAGTGGCAGTTTGCTGGCAGCATCTGGCCCCTTTGTTTTCTTCTTCTTTTTCCCAACTCTAGTTGGGACAGGAGGTTCGTATTTCTTTTTCTTGTCCTTGAGTTTTTAGAAGAATAGGAAAAAGAAGTCACATGGAAGTCATATAATACATTTATTTTTGTATTGCTACCATCTACTTCTAGGGTACAAACATTCTCATCTTTGAGGATATGTAAAATAACTTTTGTTGTACTAATACTTTTTCAAAATTAAAGTACAATTACATTGTTCCCTTCCCTTTGTCCCTGCAGTCCCTAACCCCAGCTCACACCGAAGGCCTCTTTGATCATGGTTACACATATGAAAATACAAACTGCGGGGCCTGTACCTAACTGTCTTGAAGAGCAGATTTCATACCCTGCACTCTTGGTAAGACTAAGTACAGCGGTGAATAATCTCGCTATAGAAACGGCAGGGTCTCAGATGTTGTCAGCACGTAGAGGGAGGTCAGACCTGACCTCTCTGCCAGGTTTGCGTAAGGTGAGGCCCTGCTCACACCTGCAGTTAAACACTTAAGAGGCAGTCTACTTCAAAATTTCCACAGTGTTCATGCTTTAAAAATCATTACCTCAGGGTAGTAAGTGCTTCGAAAACAGGGGACAGGACACCCATCTGTAAACCAGGTTACCGGAATAACTACTGCACCACTTTGCTTTTTAAAGTTCGTGTTGCTGAGACCTATGGCAGTTTCCACAGCATCATCAGATCATGTAAATACCTTGCTTCTTACTTACCTTGTCATCCTTCTTGCCGCCCCCAGGACCATGGCCACCACTCTGACTTTGACCCTGGGGGGAAAAGACAGACATAAATTCAGAATACAGTCACTTCAAAAGAACATCCCACTGGCTCTGTGATTCTAAAACACAAGTACATCCTCCACTGTGACACGCAGAAACCTAGGGACCTGCAGTCCAGGCATGCATTTACCGTGGAGGTATTACTTACAGATGACTGCAACCAGGAGCCACGCTATGATGTAGAGTGCCATTAAGAAAGTGGACAGCCAGAGACCACTCCTTGGAACCAGGAGGTTCAGAACTTGACGCTCTTTAATATGAGCTACATCTCAGACTTATTCCACAACCATTTACTCTCTTCAGAGACCTACAAGACCTGCAAGACTTTGGACAGCAGCCTTCCAAGCTCCTGTTCTGACAGCGTGGGACAACTCTCTTTACCCAATCTGAAAAACTATCACCATAAACCATAGCATAAGCTCACTGAGATTTCTGGCTTAAAAACAGTGCTTAACACTGGGCAATGACTCAAATGGTGGTTCTTTTAAAAAAAAACTATAAAAATATGCTGTTTAGTGCATGTGTAGGAGCAAGTGTGCATGCCAGGGCACACCTGAGGAAGCCAGGGGACAACTTGCAGGAACTGGTTCTTTCCTTCTATTTGTGGGTCTTGGAGATAAAACACAAGTTGTCAGTCTTCAGTCCAATGGAGACATTTGAAACACGAAAATAGTGAAGTTACTGATGAGAGGCCAGTCAGCCCCCTCTCGCAGCCACTCCTAGGGAGGCGCCTCTAACTAAAATAGTGGCAGTTTCATTATCAAGACAAAAACCACATCGGGTTACTAAGGAGAATTACTGTCAAACACATCCCACCATATACAATGCTCTTAAACCTTCGTTTTACTCTGGAAGTCCTTAGGGGCTGAAAAGAGACTCTGGGAGACACAATTAGTAGTGATGCTGAAACAAGATGTGCAAGACGGAGCCTTTAACAATTTCTTACTTCCTAAGAAACTGCCATGGGACCTTGTTCATGGCTGGCACAACCAATGCCTGGCACCTGTTTATCGTGGGCCCAATTGCGTGCTAGCTATTTTCCTTCACTACTGTTAATTCAACACAATCCCAAGATGGCTTTCATTATTCGTGCCACAGACAGAAGAGCTGCTGACAAGCCTGAGAGTGTGGCCTATGGATTCAAAATTCTGGCCCCACCACTATAGACTGCATGGCTGTAGGTAAGGCAGGTTCCTCCACTGAGCTTTGGTGTCCTTACACAGATTCTGGCTCCTTCCTACTCACTGCTGAAAATGAATACAGCAAACACATACCTTCCTCACATCTACGACTTAAGTCCTAACAATATGCTACCTGGTCAGGGCCCTCACAGTGTGGATTCACGGGGTTGGGCAATTGGCTTATCCCTCAATCTTTCTCAAAATCCATCAACTGTTCCTTGCTCTTTTTGTTTCAAACTCCTTAGTTCAACATGCCCAACCCTTGCCAAGCTGGCTACACCTAGCCTTCACCTAGCCTTCCCAGGCTCATCAACCATCCTCAAACCTTTCCAGTTTGGTTCCAGGTGAAGACATTTTCCTCATCTCTGGGACAACTTAGATGTTTCTCGGTCTCAAAGAATATGAGCTAAACCGTTTATAAAGCTCTTAAAATATGGTGAGCAACGTGCTAACATTCTTGGAATATTATCCCATTTGATTTTAGAAAGAGATTTAAAAAGATTCATGGGGGCTGAAGAGAAGGCTCAGCATTTAAGTGCACTCTGACTGCTCTTCCGAAGGACCTCAGGGTTCAATTCCCAGCACCCACATGGCAGCTCACAACTGTCTGTAATTCCAAGATCTGACACTCTCCCACAGACACACATGCAGGCAACACACCAATGCACATACATAAATAAAATAAATAAGTATTTTGTGTGTGTGTGTGTGTGTGTGTGTTTCCAGAATATCAGAATGCGTTAGATTCCCTGGAGCTGAAGTTACAGGTTGTTGTGAGCCTCCTGACATGGGTGCTAGGACTTGAACTTGGGTCCTCTGGAAGTACAGCAAGCGCTCTTATCCCCTGAGCCACTTGATTCTTAAATTTCCCTAATTTATAGCTAAAAGGACCAAGGTCCAGAGAGGCTAAGTGACCTGCGTATTGTCACAAAGCTTGTTCGATATAAAGACGGAGCTCATACTAAGGTCTGCTCTATAGCAATCCCCGGGTGGTTCTCAACTGCTCTAGAAAAGAAAAGATTTGTGTCCCACCAACTGCCACTTACTGCATTTCAGTTTCCTCATGAAAACGAGAGGGGGGGGGGTATTAATGGTTATCTTCGGGGGCTGTTCTAAGAGCTAAGGACAACTCTGGGGAAATCACCGGCACACGTTCGGAATCCTTTTCAAAGTCTTCACAGGTCCTGGCCTCCTTCCTCGTTCAGATGCAGCGGCCGTGCAGCCCAGGCTGACCCAGGGCTGTCTCAAGCCCTTCGCTCTTCCTGATCCTTCCGTGCCGCCCCCGCTTCGCTCGGATATCAGCACTCGATCAAACCCAGCCACCTTCCTACAACACGGCCGCAGAACGATCTGGCCCGGCCCTGCTCCCCGACTTGTTGATGGTTTCCCTTTTCTAGAATGGTCGCGCCATGGAGGCAGCGACGTCAACCGGGCTCCCCCCCCCCCTCCCCGCGACCCTCAGTGCCTACGCCTGAGTCCCGGCCCCCCAAGCCCGGGCACCGCTGAGCCGTCGGCGACGAGTCCCCCGCTGGGGCAGCAGCTCAGCCGCTGTCACCCGGCGCAGGCCGGGCTGTCCCGCTCGGCTCTAGCCCTTCAGCCCTTCCTCGATCGGCTCCCAGCAGGTCAGCCCGGTGACTTCCCGGGCGCCATGCATCCTGCCCGCTTCCGCCGAGGAGCCCAGGCCCAGGCGGCGCGCCTCGTCCTCCCGCCTCCGGCCGCTTCGGTGCCCGCGACCACCGGCCGAAATCCTTAGTCACTCACCATTTTCCCTCAGTCGCCTTAGCCTCCACCACCGGAAGTGCATCCACTAAAACGACCCGGTCAAAACGGAAGTGATTAAAACAAGCTACGGAAGCCTATAAAGGACCAACTCCCTCACGGGCGAAGTTGAGCGCGAATGGCTTATCACAGCGGTTTGGTACAAGGGATTGAGAGCAAAACTTAACAGTTTACTTGAGAAATTCTAAGTAGAAGGTGCTAGGCTTTTGTCAGTAACTTAAGACAATGGTCTTCGTTGTCAAAGAATTAGGGTAATTTTGGAAATAAAAAAAAAGTAAAATAATGTAAAAATTATAACTGCAAACAGGTCTGTGCCAAGAACTGGAATGGCACTTGGGACGGACAAATGATGTGTACACAATATTGAAGTTCTTCTTTAGTTTCTGGAATTCGCCAGCTCTCCTGAAAAATATTTCTTTGTCTAAATTAATCTAAATGTGTGGGCTTCCCCTCCTCCCGTACCCCCCCACCCCGCCCCGCCCGTGACTAGTGACTGATGGTTAGGGCAGATACTGTGTTTAAATCACCCTTGATGAGTTGGAGGGATGGCTCCGCAGAGCCGAGCAGGGGACCCACGTGGCTGCTAACAACCATTTGTAACTCCAGTGCAAGGAGATCTCTCGCCCTCTTCTGGTCTCAGCACACACTGCATGTACACGGTGCTCATAATAAACGGAGGCAAACATTCATAAATATTATATAAATCTTACCTTAAAGCGGTGAGAATATTTGGGACATCATGAAAATGTCGGCTACCCTTTCTACTCCTAGGAATTTCTACTAATAGGTGCTCAAGACGTTTCATTGTGCAGAACAGGTTTGTTTTTGCAGCCTCAAATTAACTTCCCGCACTTTGGTTGTGAGACTCAAAAAGATGTTTCACCTATTAACACACAGCACATACACTCTTTCCTGTCAAGTGTGGATAAGATACACATTAAATAAAACGAGACGAAGTGGTCTCTGAAATAAAGGGTTTAATTACATCACTACAGATTCTGGCTAAAAGTAAAGGGAAATGATCTAGAACAAGCCACCAACAGCATGAGCAGACAGCATTTGGGAACCTGTCAACTAGTGCTAAGTCCTAAGGATCAGGGTGTTTTATAATGAAACTTCACAGAGGAGAAACACAATCTTGATGCTGTGCTTACACTGACTACAGATGAAAGGGCAGGCTATGGGGGCTGGAGAGGTGACTCGGGGCTTAGAAACACTTGCTGCTCTTCTGGGTTCTATCCCAGCACCCATGACGGGCTGGCTCACAGTTTCCTGTAACTCCAATTCCGGGGATCCCATGCCCTCTTTGAACCTTGAGGGCACCTGCCAGCACGTGTTGTGCTAATTCACATATGTACACGTACATAAAGTAACTACATTTTTCTTCTTCTTCTTCTTTTTTTTTTTTTTTTTTTTTTTTTGGTTTTTTGAGACAAGGTTTCTCTGTGTAGCCTTGGCTGTCCTAAACTCGCTTTGTAGACTAGGCTGGCCTCGAACTCACAGCGATCCACCTGCCTCTGCCTCCCGAGTTCTGGGATTAAAGGCGTGCGCCACCACGCCCGGCTCAAAATAACTAAATTCTTAATAAGGAGAATAGGACACTGAAAGCGGACAAAGTCCAGGTGAGACTGAGGACGGACACTCAACTGTTTGGGCCCCTGGGCAGATGCTAAGTGTCGTTAATAATTAGTGGTATTAGTGTTAACAAAAAGTTCTTTAAGCTCTTTAAAAGATATAATGTATATTGTTGTTTTGCCTGCATGGATGTGTGAGAGAGTCAGATCCACTGGAATTCTGGGAGTTATGGATAGTTGTGAGCTGCCATGTGGGTGCTGGGAATTGAACCTAGGTCCTCAGGGAGAGCAGTCAATTCTCTTGACCACTGAGCCACCTCCCCAGTGCTTCCTTTAAGTACTTAATGTAAATTCTCCTTATGATCCTTTCCCTAACTGAGCTGAGAGTATAGGGCATAGAAAACCTGACTCCCTACTCAGCAGCTACTTTCACCAAAAGGACTGTTAGTCAAACAGCTTGCCCCACTGGTTGTTTTGAACACTCCACAGACACATCTAGAAAACCATACGGAGCCACAACTGATTGCCTCAGCTGTTTCAAACACTGTACCAGACCCTTTGCTGTCACCTCAATGAACTCCAGATGACCCCGGAATCATTTCTACCTAGGCCTCATAGGGATGGTTTTCTCTGATGGTCTGGCTGAGGGACAGTGGTGAGGCGGCTGTTCAAGAGTCATGGCTGCCCTTGGTGCAAACACGGCCTTCATCAGTACATGGGGTGTGCTGTGATTATCCAAACCTCCCTCCTTCGCTATCTACACAGGCTGCTCCAAGCTTGCTCAGTGAATTGGCTGGAAGATGCTCTCCTGTGCTGCCTCCCTGGATGTGGTAACGTTAGGCTTGATAAAAGTCTTCCTTCGCAAGGCTTGCGTGGTCTTTTCTTGCCTGCTTTAAGGTAAAGGAAGGAAGTTAAATTTACTCTGGAGGGGATGGAGATGTGAACCGATAATACGAAGAAGAACCCGCAGGAACAGCAGAGCTGTGGTGACGTCAAAGTCTGTGGGCCAATGGCGGTAGCAAGAGCAAGAGCAATGTGTCATTGGCAGCTGAGCAATTGGTAGGGGGCAACGGAGTACAGCGGCCAGAGATGGAAGAAGATGAATGCTAAAGCAGAGAGCTGAGTGGAGAGGCTTGTAGGGACAGTGAAGAGTTGCGACGGGTACCGGCTGCTAGGAGAGTTCCAGAGAGCTGCGACTCAAGTGTCCAGGGCCAAGAGCTGTAGAAGTGGCTGGTATTAAGTGCTAAGGGATCCCAGTATGGATCTTCGCCTGGAAGTTGCCATGGCAGCCACGGGGAGTTCCTGAAGGCCACAAGAACTAAGGGTCTCACTAGCCAAGATCTGTAGTGGGACCCGAACACTAGAGGGCACCACCTGCTGCCGCTGCCACTTGTCTACTGCAGCTGCCTACTGCTATGGGGGACAGAGGGAACCAAAAGCCGACAAGAGCGAGCACACACCTAAAGTGCTTCTCTTTATCTACGAGAGGTTTCTGTCTAGGTAGAGTGAAAGGACTTAAGCCAGATGGGTAGTAACATGGGGATAGATTCATTCTTTCTATCTATCTATCTATCTATCTATCTATCTATCTATCTATCTATCTTTGCAGCTTTTTGGTTGCATTTAGAAGACAATGACTTTAGCATACAGGAAAGGAAAGTCAAATTCCCCACTGCCCTCCGCATCCTCTTACTTTGATGATTAAAAGTGAGTTAAAAGTGAACTTGGCCAGGGGAGCTGGCACCCACCTATAGGCAAAGCACTTGAACGGTGGAGGCAAGGGGCTCCTGAGTTGGAGGCCAGCCTGAAACCCACCAAAAAACAAATAAACAAGGTCCTTTTTTTTTTTTTTAATAGGCAGGCGGATCTCTGCAAGTTGCAGGCCAGGTATACATACATAGCAAATTCTAGGCTAGCCAGGGCTACGTAGCGAAACTCTGTCTCAGAGGGAAAGAGGTTGCAGGTGGAAAGGTTTAAGGAGCTCTGGTCTGTGTTCGGTGTGGTGTGCCACAAGGCAGGCCAATGTTGAGGGCAAGGCCAGCACTGCACGGGATGCCTGAGAATGTGACCCTAATAGAACCCTCAGAGGCCACCAAGGCCACCAAGGCTTAAGGCTTGCCTTCTGCTGCACATACATTAGGCAGAAGCGCCTCAGTCACGCGGGATTTCCTGTTTCTTTTCTCCCTCCCCACACAGTCATCTCTGCAATTCTCCATGTTCCACGCACACGGTCCGTCTCCCCAGCTACCAAGAGAGAGTCTGTCAACGCGGCTTGCTTGTCTGTCCTGGAGTAAACCTTACCTCTGTACTTTGTGGTTTTTTTTTTTTTTTTTTTCCTATTTCTTGAGTCCTCCTGAGAGAGGAGGTGTAGGTAATGATGAAGGCTGGGAGAAGTCGCATGCGTTAGAAGTTAGGGGTGAGGGCAGGGAGAAGGGGAGAGGGTTGGGGTGAAGGGAGAGGGCGGGGATTACAAATAGTCACATGTAGTGGCTTGAATGAGAATGTCTTGACTAATGTCACCACCCGGGAGACCCAAGCTAGAAGCCGCCTCCCCTCCCCCATGTCTGGGCATCTCAGTGGTCACCTTGTGGCTTTGCCTCTGCCCTGGGTCAGTGGGCTGCTTCTCTCAGCATCTCTCAGTCTCACTGTGATGTTTATGCTGCAGCTTCTTCCTGGACACTCCCCATGCTCAGGGCTCCCCTGAGGGGCCTGCACAGGCTCTGTAATGAGCAGGCAGAAAAAAAAAATTCCCTAATGAGTTTTATAATAAACAAGTAAGTAAATAAAATATTTAGCAGTTCATATGATAATAAATGTAATAAAGTATAATTAATCAGGATGTAGAGCTCAGTCATGATGAGGTGTGTTTTGACTTTAACTAGCAGATGTTGGTGGAAAGCACTGGAACTTCTTACCGCAGGCTACTTTTTCTTCATTTGGATCTCAAACCCAGAGCCTCATACATGATGGAAAATGCTCTACATCACCTTGTGAGTTTCAGAAGGCTAGTTGAAAGGGTTTCAACTTCTAACTATAAAGAAATGACTAATTGCTGGGTGCCTATAATCCCAGCACTTGGGGAAGCAGAGGCAGGAGGATCACTGTGAGTTCGGGGTCAGCCTAGTCTACCAAGTGAGTACAGGACAGCCAAGGCTATACAGAGAAACCCTGCCCCACAAAACAAAAAGAAAACCAAACACACACACACACACACACACACACACACACACACACACACACCCCAGAAAAAGAAATGACTAATAATGAAAGCAATGTATGCACATACCTCAGCACCATACACTATTACATTGATGTCTAGAAGCTTTATGGCTTCTAATTAAAATATTTTGAATTTCTTGTTTGTGTGTCTGCAGGTGTGCACAAGTCGAGGACAGCTTTGCCTTCCACCCTGTGGGGGCAGGATCCCTCTTGTTTATTGTCTCTGCCGTGGCACGGCATACTCCAGGCTGGCTAGCCCGCATGCTTCTAGTGCCCTGCTCTGTCTCTGCCTCCTGTCTCACTGTGAGAAAATGCTGGAATTGCAGATAGGAGACACCATATCTGAAAGGGACCTGGAACAAGTTTAATGTTCATGTTAATGTTTGGGATAAAGTATCTTGATATTTTCTTATTAAATAAACTCTTTTTGGGTAAAATGACCTGAGACGGCAAGCTGGTGTCCAAAGTAAACTCCAGCTTTAGGGCCCTGGCTGTACTGCTGTCCATGCTCTCTCTGTGAGGGAAAAAGAACTCATTTCCTGGTGTCTTACAGGTATGTGCAATTCAGACATCTACCAGCAGAGGGCGCGCTGCAACCAACTATCATCCAATATCAACCAACTATCATCTCAGGCGAAGCTCTCTTTTAATCCTAGTATTTGGGGGGAAAACAGGTGGATCTCTAAGTTCAAGGCTAACCCAGGTCTACAGAGCTAGTTCAAGAACAGCCAGGACTACAGGGCCACACAAAGGAAACCCTGACTCAAAAAAACCAAACCAAACCAAACCAGAACCCCCAAACCCCCAAACCCCAAACCCAAACCAACCAACCAACCAAACAACTTGAAAGAGAGAAGGAAAAAAAAGAAAGATTTTTCTGGAAACTACATAACAAGGAGGGCCCAAGGGAGGATATTTGAGTCTCACTCAAAAGGGGAAGTAGAACGAATGTTGGAAGTGGATGAAGAAACTGGGTGAGAGAGAGCACGGGAGGGGGGTGACGAGGATCAGAGGTGGGGAGAGTGGGGGGGAGATGATAGGGCTGGGGGAGAGAAGGGAAGCTGAGGTGGGGGAGGACATCTCTGAGACAAGCTGAAGACCTGCAGCAGAGTAGTAGGCTCCTGGGAGGCTATGGGGGTGACTCTAGCTGAGACTCTTAGTTGAGGGCAGCATGGAGACTGAAGTGGCCACCTCCTAGCAGGGCGGGACTTCCCGTGAAGCGAGGGGAGCATCAACCAACCACCCACAAAAACTTTGACCCCACATTTACCCTGCCTCCAGGATGTGCAGGGATAAAGATGGAGCAGAGAATGAGCGAACGGCCAACCAATGGCTGGTCCAACCTGAGACCCACCCCATGGGAGAAAGGCTTGCAGGGAGGTGCCTAGCATGGCTGTACTCAGAGGGGCTCTACTGAGACTCAGTGGGAGAGGATGTGCTTAGTCCTGATGAGACTTGATGTGCAGGGTGGGCTTGTAGGTGGGAGGCTCCCCTTTTCTGAGGAGAAGGAGATGGGGGGGGGCAAGGGGAAAGAAGGTGGGGTCAGGAGCAGACTGGGAGGAGAGGGGGATCTGGAGTCTGCTCTGCTCTTGGGCTGCAAGGGGCCCTGGGAGCGCTCTCTACCAGGCTCAGGGCTGGCCTATTCTTCTCACTGTGGCTTCTGGGCCTTTAGTCCAGAAGCCTGCCTAGTATTTGCCCTCTGTCACACTCAGACCGTGCACATGAGCCAGCACACTCAGATCGTGCACATGAGCCATGTTTCTAGAGTTGGCCACCTTCCTCATCCTCCAGTTCTGGTCCAGGCTCTTCCTGGCCAGTACCACTGATGCTGGACAGGTCAACACTGCCCAAACTCTGTGCATTCCCTCATCCTCACTGTCTCTGGAATCCCCAGCTCTGCATCTGGTGCAGCCTTATGGATGGGATGG